>NC_050072.1:134016995-134339065 GCF_009764565.3 Dermochelys coriacea | reverse complement strand
TGCATCTCCGGGTGTGAGCCTTCCCCAAAGTCTGGGCAGGTTGTGGATCCAGGAAGTTGATTTGGGTCCATTGCTAGAGTAAGGAGAGGGGACTGAGGACCAAGAGTGTAGTTTATAGGACGAATGAGCAAGTGTGTTAGGGTATGTCTACACTACGAAATTAGGTCGAATTTTTAGAAGTCAATTTTTTAGAAAGCAATTTTATACAGTCGATTGTGTGTGTCCCCACTCTAATGCACTAAGCGCATTAAGTTGGTGGAGTGCGTCCACAGTACCAAGGCTAGCGTCGATTTTCGGAGCACTGCACTGTGGGTAGCGATCCCACAGTTCCTGCAGTCTCTGCCGCCCGTTGGAATTCTGGGTTAAGCTCCCAGTGCCTGATGGGGCAAAAACATTGTCACGGGTGGTTTTGGGTACATGTCATCAGTCGCCCATCCCTCCATGAAAGCAACGGCAGAGAATCGTTTCGCGCCTTTTTTCTGTGCGGGCGCCATACTGCTTTCAGCAGATGGTGCAGTAGGACTGCTAACCACCGTTGTTGTCATCCACCGCTTCCACTGGCACTCTGCTCTCCTGGTGGTCTCGCAGGGCCGCTTCTGCTGCAACTCTGCTCGGCTGCTCTTGTCTCGCCATACCACGGCAAGCGTGCAGCCCGCTCAGCTGTTGTATCCTGGCAGCAGATGGTGCAGGAGGTCAGCAAAACTGGTCATCCAACCACTGCTTCCCCTGCAACCCTGCTGTCCTGCAGACACCATACCACGGCAAGCATGGAGCCTGCTCAGATCACCTTGGCAGTTATGAGCATTGTAAACACCTCGTACATTATCATGCAGTATATGCAGAACCAGACCCTGCAAAAGCAGGCGAGGAGGCGATGGCAGCACGGTGACGAGAGTAATGAAGACATGGACACAGACTTCTCTGAAAACATGGGCCCTGGCAATTTGGCCATCCTGGTGGCAGTGGGGCAGGCTCATGCCATGGAACACCAATTCTGGGCCGGTGAAATGAGCACAGACTGGTGGGACGCATAGTGTTGCAGGTCTGGGATGATTCCCAGTGGCTGCAAAACTTAGGGCACTTTCATGGATCTTTGTGACTTGCTTTCCCCTACCCTGAAGCACAAGAATACTAAGATGAGAGCAGCCCTCACAGTTCACAAGCGAGTGGCGATAACCCTGTGGAAGCTTGCAACGCCAGATAGCTACCTGTCAGTCGGGAATCAATTTGGAGTGGACAAATCTGCTGTGGGGGCTGCTGTGATCCAAGTAGCCAACGCAATCACTGAGCTGCTGCTATCAAGGGAGACTCTGGGAAATGTGCAGGTCATACTGGATTGCTTTGATGCAATGGGATTCCCTAACTGTAGATGGAACGCATATCCCTATCTTGGGACCGGACCACCAAGGCAGCCAGTACATAAACCGAAAAGGGTACTTTTCAATGATGCTGCAAGCACTGGTGGATCACAAGAGACATTTCACCAACATCAACGTGGGATGGCCAGGAAACGTACATGACACTCGCATCTTCAGGAAGTCTGGTCTATGGGAATGGCTGCAACAAGGGATTTACTTTCCAGACCAGAAAATAACCGCTGGGGATGCTGAAATGCCTATAGTTATCCTTGGGGACCCAGCCTACCCCTTAATGCCCTGGCTCATGAAGCCGTACAAAGGCAGCCTGGACAGTAGTCAGGAGCTGTTCAACCACAGGCTGAGCAGGTGCAGAATGGTGGTAGAATGTGCATTTAGACATTTAAAAGCACGCTGGTGCAGTTTACTGACTCGGTTAGACCACAGCAAAACCAATATTCCTTGTTATTACTGCTTGCTGTGTGATCCACAATATCTGTGAGAATAAAGGGGAGACATTTATGGAGGGGTGGAAAGTTGAGGCAAATTGCCTGACTGCTGATTATGTGCAGCCAGACACTAGGGCAGTTAGAAGAGCACAGCAGGGTGTGCTGCGCATCAGAGAAGCTTTGAAAACCAGTTTCATGGCTGATCAGGCTACGGTGTGAAACTTCTGTTTGTTTCTTCTTGATGAAAACCCACCTCATTGGTTCACTCTACTTCCCTGTAAGCCAACTGCCTTCCCCTCCCCCTTCGATCACCACTTGCAGAGACAATAAAGTCCTTGTTGTTTCAAATTCATGCATTCTTTATTAATTCATCACACAAATAGGGGGATAACTGCCAAGGTAGCCTGGGAGGAGTGGAGGAGGAGGGAAGCATCAGGTGGGGTGGGGGAGAAGGGGAGGAGGGAAGGACAAGGCCACACTGCATTTCAAAACTTATTGAATGCCAGCCTTTTGTTACTTGGGCAGTCCTCTGGGGTGGAGTGGTTGGGTGCCTGGAGCTCCTCCCCCCCCGCATTCTTCGGCATCTGGGTGAGGAGGCTATAGAACTTGGGGCGGAGGAAAGTTGGTTACACAGGGGCTGCAGTGGTGGTCTGTGCCTTTCCTGCACCTCAACCATACGCCGCAGCATATCAGTTTGATCCTCCAGTAACCTCAGTATTGCATCCTGCCTCCTTTCATCATGCTGCCGCCATCTCTCCTGTTGCTCCAGCCATCTATCCTCTTGCGCGTCCCTCCTGTCCTCACATTCATTTTGTGCTTTCCTGGACTCTGCCATGGTCTGCCTCCACACCTTCTGCTGGGCTCTTTCAGTTTGGGTGGACTGCATGAGCTCAGAGAACATTTTATCGCGAGTGCATTTTTTTCACCTTATCTGTGCTAGCCTCTGGGGCGAAGATGCTATTCGCAGCACTGAAACCTTTGCAGCTGCAGGAGGAAGATTAAAATTGAAAAAGACACATTGGCCATTTAAAAGGAAGGGCTGATGTTTTCGGGTTAACGTGCATCACAAAGCCAACTAAACCCTCCCCATACCCAATTCTCTGGGATGATTGCCTCCCCCCTCTCCCCACCGCGTGGCTAACAGCAGGGATGATTTCTTTTCAGCCACAGTCAAACAGCCCAGCAGGAACGGCCACCTCTGATGTCCCCTTAATAAAATTCCCCTATTTCAACCAGGTGACCATGAATGATATCACTCTCCTGAGGATAACACAGAGAGATAAAGAACGAATGTTGCTTGAATGCCAGCAAACACCAGGACCACACCTTGCCGTGCTTTCTTATGCAATGATTCCAGACTACGTGCTACTGGCCTGCTGTGGTAAAGTGTCCTACCATGGAGGATGCAATAAGGTTGCCCTCCTCAGAAACCTTTTGCAAAGGCTTTGGGAGTACCTCCAGGACAGCTTCATTGGGATTTTCCTCCCCATCCCCAGACTTTTCCAGTAGCTGTACTGGCCGCGAATTCATCCCAAGTCTTCAGGACAAATTAATCATTAAACACGCTTGCTTTTAAACCATGTATTTTATTTACAAAGGTACACTCACCAGAACTCCCTTCTCATCTTCAGTATCTGGGAGCCTGGGTTGGGAGGGTTTTGACTCCAGGGTGATAAACAGTTCCTGGCTGTCGGGGAGAATGGTTTCTCCACTTGCCTGGTGTGTGCTATCTTCAACCTCCCCCTCCTCATCATCTTCCTCATCCCCAAAATCCTTATCCCTGTTGCGTGAGACTCCCCCCTTGTAGGAGTCCATGTACAGGGATGAGGCAGTGGTAGGGGCACCCCTAGAATTGCATGCAGCTCATCACAGAAGCGGCATGTCTGGGGCTCTGACCCCCGGCAGGCATTTGCCTCTTGGGTTTTTTGGCAGGCTTGCCTAAGCTCCTTACTTTCATGCAGCACTGCTGCGGGTCCCTGTGATAGCCTCTGTCCTTCATGCCCTTGGAGATTTTTTCAAATATTTTGGCATTTCGTCTTTTGGATCAGAGTTCTGATAGCACAGATTTGTCTCCCCACACAGCGATCAGATCCAGTACCTCCTGTTTGGTCCATGCTGGAGCTCTTCTGCGATTGTGGAACTCCATGGTCACCTCTGCTGATAAGCTCTGCATGGTCACCTGTGCTGATGAGCTCGCCACACTGGCCAAACAGGAAATGAGATTCAAAAGTTTGAGGGGCTTTTTCTGTCTACCTGGCCAGTGCATCTGAGTTGAGAGTGCTGTCCAGAGTGGTCACAATGGAGCACTGTGGGATAGCTCCTGGAGGACAATATGGTAGAATTGTGTCCACACTAATCCAAATTCGACCTGGCGATGTCGATTTCAGCGCTAATCCCCTCGTCGGGGAGGAGTACAGAAATAGATTTTAAGAGCCTATTAAGTTGACAAAAATGGCTTCATTGTGTGGACGGGTGCAGGGTTAAATCGATCTAACACTGCTAAATTCAACCTAAACTCGTAGTGTAGACCAAGACTAAGAGACTTAGGGAGTGGAGCAATAAAAAAGGTTGAAGGCTGGAGGAAAAAGCAGGAAAGAACAAAGAAAAACAAAGAAATGGGAGAAATGACCAGCCTTTTCTCACAACCCCACTGTGCCAAACCCTCCTGTGCCCACCTGACCTCTCACTAAAACCATCACCTAGTGGACACTCCTCCCGCACGACAAGTGATCTGGTTTCAACCACTGAGTGGTTTTTTTGTTGTAATATTGTGACTTTTAGGTCTGTAATCGAGTGACCATGGAGACTGAAGTGTTCTTCAGTGTCCAGTTTTTGAATGTTATAATTCTTGATGTCTGATTTATGTCCATTTATTCTTTTACGTAGAAACTGTCCGGTCTGGCCAATTTACATGGCAGAGGGGCATTGCTGGCACATGATGGCATATATCACATTGGTAGATGCGCAGGTGAATGAGCTTCTGATAGTGTGGCTGATGTGATTAGGCCCTATGATGGTATCCCCTGAATAGATATGTGGACAGAGTTGGCAACGGGCTTTGTTGCAAGGATAGGTTCCTGGGTTAGTGTTTTTGTTGTGTGGTATGTGGTTGCTGGTGAGTATTTGCTTCAGGCTGGAACAATATTGCAACAAAAAAACTTCAAAAACAGACTACAATGAGAGACTGCTGAATTGGAATTAATTTGCAAACTGGACACCATTAAATTAGACTTCAATAAAGACTGGGAGTGGATGGGTCATTACACAAAGTAAAACTATTTCCCCATGCTTATTTCCCTCCCTACTGTTCCTCACACCTTCTTGTCAACTGTTGGAAATGGGCCATCCTGATTATCACTACAAAAGGTTTTTTTCTCTTTCTGGTAATAGCTCACCTTAACTGATCTCTCTAATAGCGTGTATGGCAACACCCATTGTTTCATGTTCTCTGTGTATATCTATATCTCCCCACTGTATTTTCCACTGCATGCATCCGATGAAGTGGGCTGTAGCTCATGAAAGCTTATGCCCAAATCAATGTGTTAGTCTCTAAGGTGCCACAGGACTCCTCATTTCTCTTGTGGATACAGGCTAACACGGCCGCCCCTCCAAAACCCGGTGCTCAAGAGAATGTGCAGTTTGGGTTAGTCAGCTGCAACCTAGTCACAGAAAAACGATGACTCCTGGTGCTGGTGGTGGAGGCGTACTATCATTGCAGCGAGATGCTGTGGCTTGTCTGCCACTTCCTGATCTAAGTCACCACAGATTATTTTAGTTTGTCAATAACCCACAGCCAGCCCTCAGTATTTCTGGTTAGACCTGGGGAAACAAAGTTTTGCCACCACTAAAACTCTGAAGAACTCCATGTACACCTTGATCATATCACTAGCATAAGGCTGGCCTGTGGATTTTGTGGGGGGGTTAATGACATTCATCTTTGGTGTCTACCCCAAAACTACAACTCTGCCCTCTTCTTCTTCCCAGTTACCTGCTCTTAGAATCATAGAATCATAGAATATCAGGGTTGGAAGGGACCCCAGAAGGTCATCTAGTCCAACCCCCTGCTCAAAGCAGGACCAAGTCCCAGTTAAATCATCCCAGCCAGGGCTTTGTCAAGCCTGACCTTAAAAACCTCTAAGGAAGGAGATTCTACCACCTCCCTAGGTAACGCATTCCAGTGTTTCACCACCCTCTTAGTGAAAAAGTTTTTCCTAATATCCAATCTAAACCTCCCCCATTGCAACTTGAGACCATTACTCCTCGTTCTGTCATCTGCTACCATTGAGAACAGTCTAGAGCCATCCTCTTTGAAACCCCCTTTCAGGTAGTTGAAAGCAGCTATCAAATCCCCCCTCATTCTTCTCTTCTGCAGACTAAACAATCCCAGCTCCCTCAGCCTCTCCTCATAAGTCATGTGCTCTAGACCCCTAATCATTTTCGTTGCCCTTCGTTGTACTCTTTCCAATTTATCCACATCCTTCCTGTAGTGTGGGGCCCAAAACTGGACACAGTACTCCAGATGAGTACTCCTTGTCTATAGGCAGCCCCAGCAAAAGGAACAATGCAAAGATGGTCACTAAATCCCTTTCTGATCAAAATTTTGCAAGCACAATTTTTTGCACAAAAATAGCTTTTTATGGTACACTTTTTTAAATAAAAGATATCCATTGCCCTGATATTTCACTGAAAAGCAAAATATTGCAGGGCCCCAAGTAACCCAGAGTGAATCCAAACATTTCTAGGTGTGAAATGTTATAGTCCTTCATGTCTTTGCTTTATTCCTTGTTCGTGTCTATATTTAAGCAGTGTTCCACTTGTATCCCATTGGCTTAAAGCTAATTATTAACTCTACAGGATGAATTAAGGTTTAATTATAATCTGATATTTTGTGAGGGAACATACCTTCAGATACCTAATCCTGAGAAAGTGCTTCAAAAAGGTTTAAATTTAATGTCACATGAAAATAGTATTTAAAGAAAATATTATTCTACTGAACTACATGTTCAATTATACACACGCTTTGCAACTAAAGGCTATGTATGCCATAGAGAAAAGCTTACCCTTTTCAGTGCTTTAACATGCCAAAGTGCAAGGTTTTTTACAATAACTTTTAATTTTAAAGTTAATCCATTCTGCAGAGTTAATAATTAGTAAAGTTTTATACATCAGTGGCTATAAATAGAGTATGGCTTAAATTCAGTCTCCAACAAAGGAAAGGTAGAGACCATGTGTTCCACAAAGGCCATGCATAGTAGGCCATGAGTTCCACAAAGCCAGTGACCACCCACAGTGACACATTTTTGCACTGAAGATGCAAGGAGACCTGTGCCGGTGACCTTTGCTGGATACCAGCACAATAAGAGTCTCCGTAATTCAGGAGTCAGGAATTCAAAGACCTAGCTTGATCCCAGTTTGCAAACGAATTTACTAAGCCAAAAGTTACAAACCTAAAAAGATTCATGATCCAACAGTCGTCATAGTGTGGGGATACATCCTCCCCCTTATTTAATGGGCCTTTTTTGTTTGTTTCTTTTGCTAAAAACGAGATTATTTGAGGGAACAAAACAAAAATTCCCACAAACCTTGGATACCAAAACTGTGTTGCTTCAGTCTCCAACACGGCAAACCCTGCAGATACAGCATGCTCTGGAAATCGACAGATGCATAGTCGTCCAGCAATGATCCCTTATAAAGAATAATTGTCAACGAAGAATAATACTGCAAAGCCCTCTGCCTACCCTCTTTACTTTTGATTCTGAAACAATCACTCATACTACAGCCCATTGACAGCTGCAAAAACATTTTATATGCATTTCTTCTGTGGCAGAACATGTAACGCATTAGGCAAACAACTTAGTGACCCAAAGAGCTTCATAAATGCATAATAGGAAGATAACATTGTACAATAAAATATATTTTACTGAAGTATCAAGGAGCCATATGGCCGCACATTCTGCCTTTAAAACAGTAACAGAACCAGCATGATCAACCAACTCAGCCAGCCCTATACATTTTTGCATAAAAGTTTCACACAACTATACTGTCTAACCCATTTCCTAAGGACATCTCCACTTCTATTAATGAAGTCACCCAGCCAGAAAGCATCATAATGCACAGAGTTTCTTTCAGAGGCTGGGGAGGGAGGGAGCAGGGAAGGTTTTTTTCTAATCTTTGTGGAATCAAGAGAACAATCGATGTGTATCTAACCTGGAGAGATAACAGGAGTGCCATTCCCGGCATTTTGGAAGTCCTTAAGTCAAGCGCTTCATAGCCTGCTGAAGAATTACACTGGTTACCCAAAGGGTTCAGCATATAAAATAAAATAAAAATCTCTCTTTTTAAGGAGACTTAGCCTGGCTGTACTGTGGAGCAGACCCACAGTCCTTCCAGGCATACTTTAAGATAGTGTTCACAGTTATGAGCAATGAGGAAACTCAAGTACAAGGATTATTTCAACAATCAGGTATGGCAGAGTCATGGTTATTTAGAGGTAATCACACTGCTAGCGATTTAGAGATATTATCCCCTCCTTCCTCTAGTTGCCTACCTGTAACAGTAAAAATTCCTTTTGTGGGTTTTTTATTCCACCTTAATCTGAAAGAAGATGAAAAAGGAGGGAAAAGAGGGCAGCAGAGTGTCAAGCAGCAATTTCAAGTGAAAAGTCTCTCTCTCTCTCACACACACACACACACACACACACACACACTTCAAGCAGTTTTATAAAATAACAAACAGGGAAACCAAGAGACAATGGGGTGGGGAAAAACAGTGGTGAAATCCAGCTTTAGCTGAGGAAAATAAGAAAAATAACTTGCGGGATATTGTAGTTATGACCTCCAAGACACTGAGGTTATTGTGAAATAGCTGATGAACAGCATGAGTGTGAGTGTGTGTATGTGTGTGTGCGCGCGCGCGTGTGTGTGCATGAGAGACAGAGAGAGAGAGATTTTCTCAAAACCAGGAATGACAGCCAAAAATGCCAGAGGCAAACTAAGACAAAAAAAAATGGAAATAAAGAGAATGGGAAAGAAATAATAGAAAACTCAATTAGCAGTAATGTTGGCGTAAACGGAAACAACTAGAAAGATTTTAACTGGGTGATGCAGAAGAGGAAATAGAATGAAGGCTGTCAGCGCAGAGGTAAAGAATGAGATGAGAAGTATGCAAAATTACCAGTACATTTGATTTTACATTCTTCAAATGTCCGCTACACTCCCATAAAGAAACCAAGCTTTAACGAATCCTGCTTATAAAATTACTGTATTTAACACACGCACACAGCTTTACTGACACTGCTCTCCTCAGGCACGACACTACCTTATCATTAGAGAATGACCAAGGACACCATGATCTGGTTTTGCAGCTAGTTTTCATTTTATAAAATCAAAAGACACTGATTCAAAGCAAAGTTCCATCTGACCTGAATCAACAGAATTTGGGGGACTGATGTCAGTGGGACTGCTCAGGAGCCACTAAGACGTGTTCTCCCATGGGAGAACACAGCTCACAAAGCCCAGGATGAAGTCCATGAGAACTGGGGACAAAGTGCTTTCTGTCAGGGGAATCTGGCTATGGAACAAACTTCCAGAGCAGATCAGGCAAATCCAGAGTCTGACTATAAACACTGTAAAACCATCCTCTTCAGCAAAGGCTTTTCTATCATAGGAATTACACCTGCAAAACGGATGCTTCCCTTCCTAACCAAAAAACCCTCAATCAAAATAAAATAAAATAAAACCTGAATCAAGTCAACCTGAAAGAAAGTAAATTAATAAAATTTAACAAAAATTAAAAAGAAAATCCCAGCCCCAAGCACAGGTTTTACCTCAGAAAGAGACGTCCCAGAGACACCATGAAATCCACTAAGGACTTCGCTAGTGCTATCAGTTTGACACAGAAGGTGCTCAACTACTACAGTGACTGGTGACAGTATAGAACCCTAAGTTAAGATAACATGGTACTAAATGTGAGACGAAGTGTCAATTTCTGGTCATAAGAATATAAAATGGCCAGAGTGACTCAGATTAATGGTCCATCCAGCCCAGTGGCCAGTGCCAGATGTTTCAGATGGAATTAACAGAACAGGGCAATTTACTGAGTAATCCATTCTCTGTCATCCAGTCCTAGCTTCTGGTAGTCAGAGGCTTAGGGACATTAAGAGCAAGGGGTTGCATCCCTGACCATCTTTGCTAATAGTCATTGATGGACCTAGCCTCCATGAACTTATCTAATTCTTTTTTGGACCCAGTTACACTTTTGGCCTTCACAACATCCCTCATCAACGAATTCCACAGATTGACTGTGTGTTGTGTGAAGAAGTACTTCCTGTTCGTTTGTTTTAAATCCTGCTGCCCATTCATTTCGTTGGGTGACCCCTGGCTCTAGTGTTATGTGAAGGGGTAAATAATACTTCCTTATTCACTGTCTCCACACCAGTCATGGTTTTATAGATCTCTATCAGATCCCCCTTTACTCGTCTCTTTTTAATCTCTCCTTATATGCAAGCTATTCCATACCCCTAATAATTTTTGTTGCCCTTCTCTGTACTTTTTTCAAATTCTAATAAATCTTTTTTGAGGTGGGATGACCAAAAC
The DNA here is from genome assembly GCF_009764565.3 of Dermochelys coriacea. Classification (NCBI taxonomy): domain Eukaryota; kingdom Metazoa; phylum Chordata; order Testudines; family Dermochelyidae; genus Dermochelys; species Dermochelys coriacea. The sequence goes on along the minus strand of NC_050072.1, from coordinate 134,328,667 downwards.
TGGATGCAAATTCAAGGTGTGGGTGTATCATGGGTATATATGTGGCATTATGATATTTTCTGTCTTACTATCTTTCCCTTTCCTAATGCTTCATTGTTAGCTTTTTTGACTGCCACCACGTATTGAGTGGATGTTTTCAGAGAGCTATCCACAATGACTCCAAGATCTCTTTCTTAAGTGGTCAGTTAGCTCATTTAGACCCGATCATTTTGTACACATAGTTGGGATTATGTTTTCCAATGTGCATTACTCTGCACTTATCAACACTGAATTTCATCTTCCATTTTGTTGCCTGGTTACCCAATTTTGTGAGATTTCTTTGTAACTCTTCACAGTCAGCTTTGGATCTATCTTGAGTAATTTTGTATTAACTGCAAACTTTGCCACCTCACTATTTACCCCTTTTCCCTGACCACTTACGAATATGTTGAACATCATTGATCCCAGTACAGATCCTTGGGGCACCCTACTGTTTACCTTTCTCCACTGTGAAAATTGACCATTTATTCCTACCCTTTGTTTCCTATCTTTTATCCAGTTACTAATCTATGAGAGGACCTTCCCTCTTATTTCATGACTGCTTGCTTTCCTTAAGAGCCCTTGGTGGGGGACTTGTCAAAGGCTTTCTGAAAGTTCAAGTACACTATATCCTCAGGATCACCCTGGTCCACACATTTGTTGACCTCCTCAAAGAATTCTTATAGATTGGTGAGGCCTGATTTCCCTTTACAAAAGCCGTGTTGACTCTTCCCCAACATAGTGTTCATCTATGTGTCTGACCATTCTGTTCTTTGCTACACTTTCAACCAATTTGCCTGTAATTACCAGGATTGCCTCTGGAGCCTTTTATTAAAATCAGTGTCACAATAGCTATTAGCCGGTCATCTGGTATAGAGGCTGATTTAATAGGTTACATACCACAGTTCGGAGTTCTTCAATTTCACATCTGAGTTCTTTCAGAGCTCTTGGATGAATACTATCTGGTCCTGGTGACTTATTATTGTTTAATTTATCAGTTTGATCCAAAAACTCCTCTATTGACACTTCTGTATGGGACAGTTCCTCAAGATTTGTCATCTAAAAAGAATGATTCAGATGTGGGAATCTCCCTCACACCCTCTGAAGACCGATTGAAAGAATTCATTGAGCTTCTCCGCAACATTTTCATCGTCCTTGCATGCTCCTTTAGCACCTCGATCGTCCAGGGGCCCCACGGGTTGTTTAGCAGCTTCCTGCTCCTGATGCACTGAAAAAAATGTGCTGATAGTTTGGTGCCTTTTGCTAGTTGCTCTTTAAATTATTTTTTTGGCCTGCCTACTTATCCTTTCACACTTGACTTGCCAGAGTTTATGGTCCTTTCTATTTTCCTCAGCAGGATGTGACTTCCAATCTTTTTGTCCCTAACCACCTCTTATACTCGAGTGTATAAGCAGAGTGGCAGGATTTTTTGTGGGGGAAGAGGTTAAATATGGGGTGTACATCTAGTCTGAGCTTCGATAATTATGCTTTTAAAAAGTTTCCATGCAGATTGCATGTATTTCTGCAGAAAAGGACCTAGGGGTTACAGTGGACGAGAAGCTGGATATGAGTCAACAGTGTGCACTTGTTACCAAGAAGGCCAATGGCATTTTGGGATGTATAAGTAGGGCCATTGCCAGCAGATCGAGGGACGTGATCGTTCCCCTGTATTCAACATTGGTGAGGCCTCATCTGGAATACTGTGTCCAGTTTTGGGCCCCACACTACAAGAAGGATGTGAAAAAATTGGAAAGAGTCCAGCGGAAGGCAACAAAAATGATTAGGGGACTGGAACACGTGACTTATGAGGAAAGGCTGAGGGAACTGGGATTGTTTAGTCTGCAGAAGAGAAGAATGAGGGGGGATTTGATAGCTGCTTTCAACTACCTGAAAGAGGGTTCCAAAGAGGATGGATCTAGACTGTTCTCAGTGGTAGCAGATGACAGAACGAGGAGTAATGGTCTCAAGTTGCAGTGGGGGAGGTTTAGGTTGGATATTAGGAAACACTTTTTCACTAGGAGGGTGGTGAAGCACTGGAATGCATTACCTTGGGAGGTGGTGGAATCTCCTTCCTTTGAAGTTTTTAAGGTCAGGCGTGACAAAGCCCTGGCTGGGATGATTTAGTTGGTGTTGGTCCTGCTTTGAGCAGGCGGTTGGACTAGATGACCTCCTGAGGTCCCTTCCAACCCTGAGATTCTATGATTCTATTTCACTCATTACTTTTCCTTTTAATTTCCATTTAACTAGCCTCATCATTTTTGCATTGTTCTGCCTTTTTGAAGTTAAATGCTACTGTAATGGGGTTTTTTTTGGTATTTTCCCCACTACAAGGATGCTAAATGTAATTACATTACGGTCGCTATTACCAAGTGGTTCAGCTAGATTCACCTTGCGGATCAGATCCTGTGCGCCACTTAGGACTAAATCAAGAATTTGGAACAAACTGATAAATTAAACAGCAATAAGTCACCAGGACCAGATGGTATTCATCCAAGAGTTCTGAAGGAACTCAAATGTGAAATTGCAGAACTACTAATTGTCGTCTGTAAACTATCATTTAAATCAGCTTCTGTACCAGATGACTGGAGGATAGCTAATGTGATGTCAATTTTTAAATAGGGCTCCAGAGGTGATTCCAGCAATTACAGGCCTGTAAACTTGACTTCAGTACCGGGCAAACTGGTTGAAATTATAATAAAGAACAATATTGTCAGACATATAGATTAACATAATTTACTGAAAAAAGAAAAGGAGTACTTGTGGCACCTTAGAGACTAACAAATTTATTAGAGCATAAGCTTTCGTGAGCTACAGCTCACTTCATCGGATGCATTTGGTGGAAAAATGTTTTTTTTTTCCACCAAATGCATCCAATGAAGTGAGCTGTAGCTCACGAAAGCTTATGCTCTAATAAATTTGTTAGTCTCTAAGGTGCCACAAGTACTCCTTTTCTTTTTGCGAATATAGACTAACATGGCTGCTACTATGAAACCTGTCATAATTTATTGAGGAAAAGTCAACATGGTTTTAGTAAAGAGAAATCATGCCTCACCAATCTACTCAGATTCTTTGAGGGAGTCAACAAGCATGTGGACCAAGGGGATCCAATGGATATAGTGTTCTTAGATTTTCAGAAAGCCTTTGACAAGGTCCCTCACCAAAGGCTTTTACACAAAGTAAGCTGCCATGGGAGAAGAGGGAAGGTCCTCTTTGGACCGGTAACTGGTTAAAAGATAGAAAACAATGGGTAGGTATAAATGATCAGTTTTCAGAATGGAGAGAGATAAATAGTGCTGTCCCCAAGGGGTCTGTACTAGGACCAGTACTATTCAACATATTCATAAAGTATCTGGAAAAAAAAATAAACAGTGAGGTAGCAACATTTTGCAGATGATACAAAACTACTCAAGATAGTTAAGTCCAAAGCAGACTGCAAAGAGTTACAAAGGGCTCTCACAAAACTAGGTGACTGGGCACTAAAATGGCAGATGAAATTCAATGCTGATAAATGCAAAGTAAAGCACATCGGAAAACATAATCCCAACTATACATCTAAAATGATGGGGTCCAAATTATCTTTTACCACTCAAGAAAGAGATCTTGGAGTCATTGTGGATAGTTCTCTGAAAACATCCACTCAATGTGCAGCGGCAGTCAACAAAGTGAAGAGAATGCTGGGAATAACTAAGAAAGGGATAGATAATAGGACAGAAAATATCATGTTACCTCTATATAAATCCATGGTGCACCCACATCTTGAATACTGTGTGCAGATGTGGTTGACCCAATTTCAAAAAAGTTATATTGGAACTGGAAAAGTTTCAGAAAAGAGAAACAAAAATTATTAGGGGTATGGAACAGCTTCCATAGAGATTAATAAGAGATTATTAAAACTAGGACTTCTGAGCTTGAAAAAGAGATGACTAATGGGGCGATATGATAGAGGTCTATAAAATCATGTGTGTGCATAGAAAGTAAATAAGGAAGTGTTATTTACTCCTTCTCATAACACAGGAACTAGGGGTCACCAAATGAAATTAATTGACAGCAGGTTTAAAATTAACAAGAGGAAGTATTTCATCACACAACGCACAGTCAACCTGTGGAACTCCTTGCCAGAGGATGTTGTGAAGGCCAAGATCATAACAGGGTTCAAAAAAGAACTAGATAAATTAATGAAGGATAGGTCCATCAATGGCTATTAGCCAGGATGGGCAGGAATGGTGTCCCTAGCCTCTGTTTGCCAGAAGCTGGGAATGAGTGACAGGGGATGGATCACTTGATGATTACCCATTCTGTTCATTCCCTCTGAAGTACCTGGCATTGGCCATTGTCAGAGACAGGATACTGGGCTAGATGGACCTTTGGTCTAACCCAGAAGGGCCATGCATATGTTCTTATGTACCTCTGCCCTTGTGAGTTCCAGGATTAGTTGCTCCAAAAAGCTTATTAATGGTATCTAGAAATGTATCTCTGCATCCTGTCCTGAGGTGACATGTTCCCAGTCAACATGGGGATAGCTGAAATCCCCCATTATTATAGGGTTTTCTGTTTTGTAGCCTCTCTCATCTCCCCGAACATTTCACAATCACCATCACCATCACAGTGGACTCCCTCCCAACAGCCTTATGGTTTTGATTCTGGAACTGATACAAAACTGGAAGGGCCCTTTTTTCTGATCCCAGAGTGGATGTGGCAGAAGTTTCAGGAGAATGATTAGTCTTTTGGATTTCAATTTAAGATTGTTAAGCAGTTCCCAAAACATGGGTACCAATGAATCCAAACCTGGACCTAAACCCTACCCCTAAATTCAACTCATTAAAATCCAAAGCCTTAAGCTAAAAGTGTTCCAGAAACAAACAAGGGTAACATTGTACAAAGGCCTTAAGTGAGCTAACATAAGAATGACCATACTGGGTCAAACCAAAGGTCCATCTAGCCCAATATCCTGTCTCTGACAATGGCCAATGCCAGGTACTTCAGAGGGAATGAACAGAACAGGTAATCATCAAGTGATCCATCCCCTGTAGCCCATTCCCTGCTTCTGGCAAACAGAGGCTTGGGACACCATCCCTGCCCATCCTGACTAATAGCCAGTGATGTATCTATCCTCAATGAACTGATCTAATTCCTTTTTGAACTCTGTTATAGTCTTGGCCTTCACTTCATTTTCAAATTGATTTAGTCACTTAGGCTCAAAAGTCTCACTGACTTTCAACAAAACGTAAGCTTTTAAATGTTGAGTCACTTTTGAAAATTGGACTTAGGCACCAACTATTATCCCCACCTCCTGTGCTCAGCTCATATTACACAATACTGCACTCAGAGGAGAGGATAGGAGCCCAATTTTGGGAAAGACGCGGCTATCAGTGTGATGCTAGCAGCACATCTTCTCCACCTTGGCCAGGTCTGACTTTTAAATGTTTTTGTTTCATTATTTTAGTTGAGAGAGCAATCTATGATCACTAAAAGGAAGGATGCTTCCATCTTAACCACTGATCCCTTATTCATAAATATACCGGTGTTCAGCCTCCTAGTAAAAATGGTGATAATTTTTGGACATGTGGTAAAAATAGAAAGCAGAAATTTCATCATTCCATAAAACACTATACTGCAAGTAGATGGTATTAATATCATGACAACAAGTTATTGCTGTGCCAGTTTCAGAGATATGGAAATGAAATGTTGGTAATGTATGGGATGAACTCTTTCCTTACGCCAACGATTTGCCATTAACAGCGGGTGACTAACCATGACCTAGCAGAATATAAAGAAGGCCAATGTATCATCTTAGAAGGCAACATGTAACAGTGAAATGAATGTGATTTTTGCAATTTCCTATCCAATATATATATTTAAGAAAATTTTCCTGGGTATAATGCGATAATTAGAACTGCAGGCCTCTGATTTATCATTTATATATTATTTAGAGGATGGCTCACTTCTTCAAATCCTCCTACCCAAATTGAGAAGCTCATGCAAGAAACTAACATCACTTTTGTAAATGGCTACCCAGCAGTGTACATCTGAAGTCACTGAAAAGAGCTAGAAACAAACTTTCTTTTAAATGAAACAGATATCCTGTTCTTGGAGTCAGGAGTCTAAGAAAAACACCAACTATCACAAGAGTTGGTAACACTGTGTTGCCCCTCTTTCTCTGTAGAATCACTGGCAACTGAATATAATTGATAGATGCTTCCTTGCGAATAAACTCATGAGAGAACCTGCCAAAAGAATTGAAAACTCTAAAATACCCCTTTCCATTTTCATGTCAAACTGATATTCTCCTCTGTTGCAGAAGGGCATTCAGAGCTGGATTCAATTTTCTTCCGCTCCCTCCAAAACATGGCTCTTGCTGAAATATCACTCTGTTATAAGGTGATCACCTGGCACAGATATTAAATTTTAGTAAAACAGAACGCAACTAGAAGCTTGGACACGTTGGCTTGATCTACACAGGCCCACAGTTTGGACTACAGGGGCGTGAACTGTAATCCACAGTAGCATGATGTAACTCCCCCATGTGGATGCTGTGAGCACCAACTAACAGGTATCTAGTTCATGTTAATGTAGAAATGCGGAGCCATGTAGACATAGCCTTAGCTGCTTATACCCAATAAGAGAGAGAACAATATATTAAGTCTGCCAGTGTTAGGAATTGGTGGCAGCAGTCTTCCCTACGGTTACTCCTTCCAGGAATCAAGATAGAAAAGTGTCATTCGATCCATAATTTGGGGCTGACAATGTGTCTTAGGGAACTGAGGTTCTGTCATTCCTTCAATCACCAGGTGAAAACCAGTTCTCTGGCAGATGACATGCTGTACAAGCATCTAAAAGAATTACAGAAAAGAAAATTTTGAATATTCTAATCTTGCAGACGGGGACTCAGCCTGTTTGGTTTTCTGTCTGTGTTGCTTGCCACATTTCTATGATTTCATTAATAAACAGCACTCAGGAGCTAGAGTTCTCAGTTACTGGTATGCATACCAGAATGGGTACTTCAAGCTTTTGTAACTCTAGGCCCTGCTTCCCTGATCTTACAGCATGAGTCTGCCTGAGAAGTAACATGCTACGCAAGTAATCCCATTGAAAACAAGGATGACCAAATCAGGTAATAATGATCCTCTCTGCTGGGCCTTGGTTTACCACCACCACCCACCTCCCATTCAGTTGTTTGCACTTTAACTCAAAATGGATCCTGGGAATTAGTGAGCAAGAGTATACAAACGTGCTGATGCACTCCATCTCTACACAGAAGATAAATATTAGAGCTCTGTGATTCCCTTTGGTCCTTATGAGTCTGAGATGTACTCTGCAATCTCACCTGGGTTTCATCTTGGCCAGGAAGCACAGAGCATTGCTACACATACAGTAACCTCACCAACTTTCTCTGTTCCATCTGCAACAACTGTATGATCAAGGTGTGCACTTGGTGAGCTGCAGTATGGAATGTAGGTGGTAGATATTGAAGAGCCGGATCTTCAGGTGGTGTATGTCAGCATACGTCCATTGACCTCCACTAACTGCAGTTAGTAGAGCTATGGGAATTTACAATGCCTGGCTAGGAGAATATGGGAGGCAATTTATCATGGAATTAACATGGCTGCTTTAGTTCTTGTTTTGGAACCAACAGAGTCATGCTAGTGCAATCCATATATTATATCAGTATACACAGACTTCAAACAAACAAATAGAATACACACAAATTGGAAAATAGGAAGTCTATCAGGTGTAACCATTCAACATGTATGCCATCCTCTAGGGTCCAAAGGTAATGTATATCATCTACAGGAATGTCTGCCAATTCAATGCCAAACAAACAACAATTCACCACTAAAAAAGCGACTGCACCAAAATATACATCCTTGTTTCAAATGGCTGATTTACACTTTGGGCCAGCTAGTATAAATTAGCGGAGATCCACTGAAGTCAATGGAGCTATGCAGATTTAAATCAGCTGACGATTTAGCCCTTTGCGTGCTAAGCTCCAGAAGACAAAAGAAAATATGCATTGAAAGCCACTATCACTAATATCCCCTCCCACAGGGATGTATAGTACATCATAACTCATGCAGGGGCATTCGGTCTATTAGAGAAGTGAAGCCATACATGTCAAGAGCTTCAATTTGACATAGAAGATAACTTGACCATACCCTGCAACATGCAGAACATTACATTCTTTAAATGAACATTCATTGAGGGGTGGCTGTGAGCGCAGAACTGCAATCCTTCAAACTTATTCTTTGGAATGAAGTCATTACACTATGATCTCAATATGAGGATGTTGCATTGATCTCAAAGATACTTCAGGATGCTTTTGGAAGAGGCAGGGCGGCCATGCAAAAGCTGCAGGAAAATCGGCATGGGAAGTAGCCTAGGTGAACTGCTGAATTCTCACCAAAAAAAACAAACCCCAAAACCCCCCAAAACACCTCTAACTCTAGTCTTGGCTAAATTACAAAATGGCTTCATATTATAATTACCCAGATCCCAGGAGGTCCATATAATTGAATGAAGGGGTATCTCCACTTGCATACTTAGCAGCTATAGAACAGTCTTTGGCTTCAGTCTGTGGGCCTATAATTAGTGTCTAGAACATTGACAAGACACCCTTTAATTCAGTTCTAAGTACTCCTCAGGGAAACATAGAATTAAATTGTGTAATAAGATTCTAAACATGGGCTGTACAAGGGACAATTGTATGTTCTTGGTCAATAGCCGATTTCTCAGCCTCTTCCAAGTTTTATGCTAAAATGTGGGCTAATATTTTGAAAGCATGTTACTTCGTCTGACCTAAATGACTTTTGCACATGTTCATTTCCATTTCACTCTATCAGCCTGTTTAACGGAATAGCAAATATACTGGCATGTTTGAAGGAAGAGTTAGTGGTCTGGAGTCAATCCAAAGCAGTCACAGCAGCAAGGCAGAGCAATAAGAGGTTTAAAAGAAAATCACAGTGGAGCCCAAATGCAGTTTGCAAAATTCAGCTCTCTCTGAACCCACGGGATGCTTGGAGATAAGCACAATAGACTAATGCTACTTGTAACCATGATACTAGATAATTTCCAGAAACACAGTCCCTGAGAAGACCGTACATGGCTTCATATTACTGGAAAATGTTGATGAGCTGAAGCTTTGGAATTATTCTCATTTTTTAATATATGTATAATTTAATATATTTTTATACAACATAACATATCATGCCATATATTCAAATTGATGAGGCACACACACCTACATATACCCATATTATAGATGGAGCTCGTAGCACTTTTATTAAGGTTGCCCAAAACTCCCCATTATAAGACCCTGATTTCAGTTGCTTATAACTTTATCTAATTTACCATATGGACTAAAATTTTACATGTCGTATGTCTCCCTCAAGATTTTGAAAAATGTCAAACAAATTGGTTCAGCCATTTCTGAGAACAAAGCTAGGGAAATACTGTTGTTTTGCTCATGTTAAACAATTCTGGTGGCCTCTTCTTCAAACTTCTCTAGCTTCCTCTTGCTTCTGAGTAGGACTCAAAACTTGTCAGGGGGTGGTCTTTCTGAAAAGGATGTGCCTTTTGCCATCTCCTTGAAAACCTACCCAAATCTTGCCAAGAGGTGATTGCAGTTTGCACATGCTCAGTAGAGAACTCAGATTTTAGCTACTAAAATCTGAGAAGGTTCCATTCTCACTGAGCACACTCAATCCCCTCACTGACCAGACTATGCACAAGCCATCCCCAGAGCAAATGAACATGCTTAGAAAGGAATCTGCCTGAGGCAGACATCCATCAATGGAAATTTACTGCCCAAACAGTTAAAATTCAGCAAAAATTATAAAAAACGGAAAACAGGTCTTATAATGGGAAGTATCTGGCAAGTTTAATAATAGACAGTGCTAGCACCCCACCTATAATATATACACATGCAATATTGTTTAGACACATTATACACACACCTAAAATGCTGTAATTGTTATTTGTTCTTCCTTTCTTCATAGAATCATAGAATCAGAGACTTTAAGGTCAGAAGGGACCATTATGATCATCTAGTCTGACCTCCTGCTCAACGCAGGTCATGGAATCTCACCCACCAACTCCTGTAACAAACCCCTAACTTATGTCTGAGCTACTGAAGTCCTCAAATCGCGATTTAAAGACTTCAAGGTGCAGAGAATCCTTCAGCAAGTGACCCATGCCCCACGCTGCAGAGGAAGGCAAAAAAACCCCAGGGCCTCCGCCAGTCTGTCCTGGGGGAAAATTTCTTCCCGACCCCAAATATGGCGGTACAGCTAAACCCTAAGCATGTGGGCAAGATTCACCAGCCAGACACCCAGGAAAGAACTCTCTGCAGTAACTCAGATCCCACCCCATCTAACATCCATCACAGGCCATTGGGCATATCTACCGCTAGTAGTCAAAGATCAACTAATAGCCAAAATTAGGCTATCCTATCATATCATCCTCTCCATAAACTTATCAAGCTTTGTCTTGAAGCCAGATATGTCATTTGCCCCCACTGCTTCCCTTGGAAGGCTGCTCCAGAACGTCACTCCTCTGATAGTTAGAAACCCCCGTCCAATCTCAAGTCTAAACCTCCCGATGGCCAGTCTATATCCATCTGTTCTTGTGTCCACATTGGTACCGAGCCCAAACAATTCTTCTCCCTCCATGGTACTTATTCCTCTGATATATTTACAGATAGCAATCATATCTCCCTTTAACCCTCTCCTAGCTAGGCTAAACAAGCCAAGCTCTTCAAGTCTCCTCTCACAAGACAGGTTTTCCATTCCTCGTATCATCCCAGCAGCCCTTCTCTGCACCTGTTCCAGTTTGAATTAATTCCTGTTTCATCCCAGAAATAAAAACAATTGAAAGCCACCATGAAGTAGATTTATGGGGAAGATTTAGATTTGGGGAAGAAACAACAAAACAAAAAAATCACCTAATATGCCTGAAAATACTTTCAAAGTATTGTAAAAAAAAGAGTTGTGTTTATTTATTAGGAGTGGTTGTTTGGAGACATGTAAGGAGTAGGCCCATATCATATCAACATATTCAGGTATATCAATACATAGCATTGAATGAGTTGTTTTCCATGCAGGAAACTTGATATGAATTTTTATTCACAGTCATTCATAGTCAATCAGTACCACACTGAAGAGATGGAATGTCTGAGCATGCTGTCCAATCACATTGTTTGGGACATGTGTGTATTTGTGAATTATCTATAGATGCCCACTGATGACAGGTATTCTTTGGTTGTCTCAACACTTAAAAACAAAAAAACACCACTGAGCTGGGACTGAGCCTGCTAACAATAGTTGTCATGGCTGGGAGGCCTAACTCACAATAAAAACCAAGCTGAGTAAGGGTTTTCTGCAGAAAGTTCTTCTCAACGGCTAGAAAACAACAAAAGCTTGTGAAGTCAGTTGAAGGTACAATGGGTCAGACTGATCTCAATGACTGATGTAAATCCTGAGTAACTCCATTAAATTGTGATCCTGATCCTCAGCTGCTATAAACTGGTGTAACCCCATTCAGGGAAATGGAGTTATGCTATTTACAGCCACTGAGGATCTGACCCAATATCTGTAATTCTAATGGTCATACTGAGTGAAATTCTCCTGTGTAGACTGCCAACAAGATGGCCAGGCATCACTTAGCTCTTGTTAAAACTCTTTAATTGGGGCTCAAGCAGTGCATAGAACACCTGCTGGCCCTCTGCATGGAGGTGAATTTCACTCACTCTGCATATTCACTATGGATGAATCCTGGTGTTCTTAATTAGATTTTACTCAGGGAAATTTGCCTGAGGGAATACTGAGCAAAAGAGAATCAAGACTTTAGGATTTGGCACTATTCATGCTATTACTTATTTTAGGAGTCGCTGTAATAGTTCATAGATTCATTCATAGATTCTAAGCCAGAAGGGACCACTGATTGGCTAGTCTGAACCTGCTGTATAACACAATCCATGGGATTTGCCAGGAATAATTCTTGTTTGCACTGGAGCAAACGTTTTAGAAAAACCATCCAATTTTAATTTAAAAAATTGCCAGTGATGGAGAATCCACACAAGCCTTGCAAAGTTGTTCCAATGGTTAATTACTCTCACTGTTAAAAATTTAAAGGGCCTAGGATCAGGTTTAATTTGGATCATGGCAACTCATGTCATAAGATACAGCACTGTACAGTGAAGACCAAAATCATCCCTGAGATATGTACACCCAGCTCCCGCTGAACTCATCAGGTACTGGACGTCTATATCTGAGAGTAGAATTTGGTTTAACTTTACATTGTCACCAATGCAGTAGTCATATTATTGTAACTGTTGTTGCACTGAGGTTCTGAACAGACTTCCAATGGGTGGAGTGGGAGCAAACAACCTATCTAATTTTAAAAGAGCTTATGATCTAATATGATGGGATTGCCTGCTATAGCAGGGGGCTGGACTCGATGATGCAGTAGGTTTCTTCCTGAACCTACTATGTTACTATATAATATAATACATGATAATCAGTGCACACATACATAAACAATGAAAGACATACCAGAAACAAAACAAGAACACAAACATGAGAATTTTTATTCAAGCTTGCAAGAACTGTAGTATGATCATGCCAGTAACATGTCACAAGGAAAGGGCCTACAACTGGAAAATAGCTGTTGTAGTCATCAAGCCATTAGATAGAGTTACAGAGTCACCCACCACATAAAAGGACTACAGCGAGCTTGTAGTCTGCCTTAAATGTATATGCTCAATAGATGAGACAAATCATCTGTGAGAGAAACAACTAGAGTAGATACGTATGTCATTGGGGCCAGGTAGAAAAACCCTAGTCAGGAGATCCTGTTATAGTGGAATGACAAGGAGAGATCATCTCAGTTGAATATACTGTAAAATGCTGCTCACCAAGTTTCTAACCCATTTCTTTATACTATGAAGCAGAAAGGCTCACAGGAACATACAGATGGGTTCTGCCAACTGTGACAGAATGTACCCATATCATCACCCTACACACTGTCGTAATAATAATCTTTGTACAAAGTACTCATTATAAGGTATCATCTGAAAACTCATAATTTGCTAGACAATAATTGTCCTGATAAAATGTATGTGGCAACGTTGTATGTGATGTTATAAGTTTTTATCATACGGTGATCTTGACACATGTTCCAAACAGACTAGCAAACAGGTCTGTCTCAAACAAAGGAACATGTGCTCTGCTTAATTTGCATTTAAGCAATAAACAGAGTCATCAAGCAGGAAGGGAAACAAAAAGAGGCTCCAACAGGTGAGGAAAAGCAGCAGGGAACATCCTTCCCTATAGACTCTGTCTTCTAAATCTCAGCTGGAAATATTTTCCAACAGGGGACTGACGCTATAAAAATGGGACAAACACTGCAAGGCACCCCTCCTCTTTCTCTCTCTGTCCATCAATTCACTACACCAGAAGGGACAAAGGAAACAGTCATTGAACTGGGGAAGGGATCCTGACCTAAGATGCTTGGTCAGTAAAACTGCTGAGAGTATATGGGGAGAAAAATTCTGCTTTGAATTAGCACGTTAATTTAGGAACCAGTTGTGTTTTACCTTTATTTTTTCTTGTAATCATTTCTGACTTTTAAGCCTCATTAGTCATTACTTGTATTCACTTAAAATCTCGCTTTGTATTTAATAAACTTGTTTTATTGTTTTATCTAATCCAATGTGTTTAAACCACAGTGTCTGGGAAACTCCATTTGGGGTAACAAGATGTGTGCATATCGTTTCTATTAATAAAATGAAGACACAGAGGCTGTAGAGTTCACTTGGAGGAACTTGGAAAAAAATCTTGTATGCTATGGACCACCAAGGCTGGATCCACACCACTATAAATCCATAGAGGCGTAGGAGTGGGCAGTAAATCTGTGACCACAGAGATCCAGTAGCCAAAGTCCCGCTAGGGGGCAAGGATACTGACAACCATGAGTCACAGGAATAGTTGCAGAGCTGCTACACAGGTGCTACACAGCATTGTGAGGCATTTTCCATTGCCCCTTCCCCATGTAAATCCCTGACAAAAACAGCTTGCTCAGCATGGATATGTTTGGTTCCAAGATATCTTCCACTATGAAGTAGTTTGGCATTGCATTATGGTCCAAAGGTAGAGGTTGATGTTGCAGTCTGAACACCTCTCCATCTACCTGGATAAGCTTCACAGGAGCAAGTTGCAACCTCATGCAAAGTGATGAAGCCAAGTCTTTGTAATGGCTCACAATCTAAATAAGCAGCACAACCCCCCAGAACAGTACACCAGAGAATAAATCATTCCCTTCTGTAGACTTCCTCCTTTCAATCCCTTCTGTATTGTCTCTCTCTCCCTCTCTCCCCAATAAGAGGCTGGAATCTAACATGCCAATGAGTTGACACACACAGGTTCTTTTATAAATACAGTTATGATACCATTCAGACATCTGAGGAACATTCTGCTACTCTACAGCATCCAAGGCACGTTCTCCTGCCACTTATCTCAAGCCAAGAGCGATTTCTTTGTGTATCACCCCTTCTATCACAGTATTCCATATCCGTCTTTTCTTCTCCTCCTCTCTTTCAAGATTCTAGCTAATGAGAGAGATGAAGGTTCCTCTTCAAAAAGGAGAAGGAAAGAGAAAGCACAACTTTCCCTTTCGTCCCATGCCACGATGAATCACACAGGCCATGCACAATACATTTCCTCACCGAGCCATAAGCTGACTGCCTAGCAAAGGTCAAAGCAAGGAGCAACCAGAGTCAAAATGGGAAGCCTGACAATTACATCAAGGTATATGTCTGCCCTCCTCCATGTCTCCTCTCCCCTGTGGGAGCAGGTTTCCACCTGGTTAAGCCTGCAGGAAATGTGGCAAGCAGATCTCCAGACATGTGAAGGGAGTGACAGAGTCAAATGTAAGTGTGTGTGGCAGTTACAACTGCTCATGACTTAAAGATAGCCAAGAGCAGCAAGCTGCACTCAGGAAGTGCAAAGGTCACAAAGAAGACACAATGCCAGTTGATGGCATTGTATTTCAAGGCCCTAGGAGCAGAAGAGTGAAAATAAAGAGCATTTGGAGCTAATTAAGGAATAGAGGAGCCAGAGAGCTAGCAGGAAAAAAAGAACAAATCTATCAAATAAAGAACACCTCCCTACACAATTCCCCTCTTTGCTTGAACACTGTCACCTTCCTGGCCCCTTGACATGACTGAATGCTGGCCTCACAATGGTCAGTGCAAACATCAGATCACCCTCTGATATTCTACAATATTGGATACCTACCTCTTGAAAAGCGCTACTGAAGAAATGGAGGGTGTGGGGTTGGGGATGGGGGAAGATCAGCTGCTGCTGCTGCTTCTAGCTTGTTTTCTCAAAGGCTGCACTGGAGATGGGAAGGAGTAGAGGCAGGGAGAATTCTGATTCCTGTCATAGACCTTATACCATTAACAGATGCAGGAGATTCTCCTTTAACTTAAGTGATAGGATCCTTTACTTTTTAAACAAAAGCGTTTAGATTTTATGCCCATTGTTACTTTCAAATTGTCATAGTAGGCAGCATATGGCAATTGAAAAGTTCCTTGTTGGTCATAGTTTTCCTTCAGTATCCATGGATATGGATCATCTGCTTCTATAAGGTTTCAAACAGCAATAGCAATTCAAATAGGTTTCACTTATAAATGCTGGCAAAAGAAGAGGTTCCCACCTCATGCAGTACCTGTTCTAAATTCTTTTTTTCTTTTTCATCTCTAACCCTTATCATAACAGGCATAATACAATAGCATCATCTGTTAACATTGATCAAAGGGTTCCTTACGAAACATATTACATAGGCTACAACTCTTTCCATGCTGTCAACACACTCACTACTGGAAACAGACACACAAAAACCTAAATTCTCGCTCCCTTGCAACCACACTAAGGTAAAAGAATTTTCACTGTTTAACTGAGAGCAGAGTTTAGCCCAAACGCTTCTAAATAAATTGGCTGATTGCTACATATTATACTGGATTATTCTTCCCCCAAATAGGCAAATGCATGCAATGATTTACGCTCTGCATATTGCAATGCATGAACTGCAGCTTGGCTTGCACAAGCTTTTAAACATTGCAAGCAGGTTACATTAAGTGTAATTGAATGCCAGGGCAAAAGGCAGTTCTTGGCTCTACCAAAACCTCCCTTATATTTACCTAGTACAGATGTTTGTTGAGGATATATTGTCGCATAGCAATGCAAAACTGTGGTTTGACTCTTTCTACTCTAGATAGTAGCAGATGGTTTATGCATTTGCCACTGTGTTTCCTTATTGTTGCAAAGCCACAACAGGATCTGGAATGTGTGCACCATGAAAAACATACCACAGCTAGTTTTCTAACTCAGAATGAATGGAAGTGACAGCTGGACAGAATTGCCTAGTATTTAAAGCAGAAGCTTCTGCAATAACCTTTGGAAGTCTCCCTGCCTCTTTCTTCACATGGAAGGGTCTTTTCCTACATGGAAAGTGGGATTCAAGTTCATATGAAAAATTGAGGCATATAAATAACTCCTGTGATAAAAATTGGCTCTAGCTCAGCCTTAATTTTGTTTGTATATGTGACGGGTTGGATCACAGACACCCTCTTGGGAACTGCCACCTGAGGCACTGAGACTACTTCTGAGCCCGCTTTCCCTGCCAGCTTGGGACTTCAGTGCCCTGCTTGGTTTGAGCCAGACATGCTTGCCTGCTACAAACACAGACCAGGTCTGAAGCACATCCCCCAAACGCTGCAGGCTTAACTGAAAACAGGTTAAGAAGTGTTCCTGTCTCCAAAACTCAGGTACCCAGCTCCCAGTGGGGTCCAAACCCCAAATAAATCTGTTTTACCCTGTATAAAGGTTGTACAGGGTAAACTCATAAATTGTTCGCCCTCTATAACACTGATAGATATGCACAGCTGTCCCACCTTGCCCTCCCCCCACGGCCAGGTATTAATACATACTCTGTGTTGGTTAATTAATAAGTAAAAAGTGATTTTATAAAATACAAAAGGTAGGATTTAAGTGGTTCCAAGTAATAACAGACAGAACAAAGTGAATTACAAGCAAAATAAAATAAAAAATGCAAGTCTAAGCCTAGTACAGTAAGAAAATGATTACAGATGAAATCTCACCCTAAGAGATGTTCCAATAAACTTCTTTTGCAGACTAGCCTCCTTCTAGTCTGGGTCCAGCAATCACTCACACCCCTGTGGTTACTGTTCTTTGTTCCAGTTTCTCTCAGGTATCCTTTGGGGGTGGATAGGCTATCTCTTGAGCCATCTGAAGACAAAATTGAAGGGTCTCCCAGAGGCTTATATAGACTTTCTCTTGTGGGTGGAGACCCCTTCCTCTCTCCTGTGCAGAAACCTAGCTACAAGATGGAGTTTTGGAGTCACATGGGCAAGTCACGTATCCCTGCATGTCTCAGGACTTTACAGGTCGCAGCCATTGTTCACATGCTACCTTGAACAGCCTCAGCTAGACTTCTTATGTGGTTTGGAGTCTTCCAAGGTTCCATTGTCCATTAAGTCCATTAAGTAATTTCACTAACAAGGTCAGCTCCCAGACTGCTGTGCTGGGCAACACAAAATGGGGAAGAGATGGCCAGCCCTCTGTAGAGATAGAGGTGGTTAGGGACTATTTAGAAAAGCTGGACGTGCACAAGTCCATGGGGCCGGACGAATTGCATCCGAGAGTGCTGAGGGAATTGGCGGCTGTGATTGCAGAGCCCTTGGCCATTATCTTTGAAAACTCGTGGCGAACGGGGGAAGTCCCGGATGACTGGAAAAAGGCTAATGTAGTGCCCATCTTTAAAAAAAGGGAAGAAGGAGGATCCTGGGAACTACAGGCCGGTCAGCCTCACCTCAGTCCCTGGAAAAATCATGGAGCAGGTCCTCAAAGAATCAATCCTGAAGCACTTAGAGGAGAGGAAAGTGATCAGGAACAGTCAGCATGGATTCACCAAGGGAAGGTCATGCCTGACTAATCTAATCGCCTTTTATGATGAGATTACTGGTTCTGTGGATGAAGGGAAAGCAGTGGATGTATTGTTTCTTGACTTTAGCAAAGCTTTTGACACGGTCTCCCACAGCATTCTTGTCAGCAAGTTAAGGAAATATGGGCTGGATGAATGCACTATAAGGTGGGTAGAAAGCTGGCTAGATTGTCGGGCTCAACGGGTAGTGATCAATGGCTCCATGTCTAGTTGGCAGCCGGTGTCAAGTGGAGTGCCCCAGGGGTCGGTCCTGGGGCCCGTTTTGTTCAATATCTTCATAAATGATCTGGAGGATGGTGTGGATTGCACTCTCAGCAAATTTGCGGATGATACTAAACTGGGAGGAGTGGTAGATACGCTGGAGGGGAGGGATAGGATACAGAAGGACCTAGACAAATTGGAAGATTGGGCCAAAAGAAATCTAATGAGGTTCAATAAGGATAAGTGCAGGGTCCTGCACTTAGGATGGAAGAATCCAATGCACCGCTACAGACTAGGGACCGAATGGCTCGGCAGCAGTTCTGCGGAAAAGGACCTAGGGGTGACAGTGGACGAGAAGCTGGATATGAGTCAGCAGTGTGCCCTTGTTGCCAAGAAGGCCAATGGCATTTTGGGATGTATAAGTAGGGGCATAGCGAGCAGATCGAGGGACGTGATCGTTCCCCTCTATTCGACACTGGTGAGGCCTCATCTGGAGTACTGTGTCCAGTTTTGGGCCCCACACTACAAGAAGGATGTGGATAAATTGGAAAGAGTACAGCGAAGGGCAACAAAAATGATTAGGGGTCTAGAGCACATGACTTACGAGGAGAGGCTGAGGGAGCTGGGATTGTTTAGTCTGCAGAAGAGAAGAATGAGGGGGGATTTGATAGCTGCTTTCAACTACCTGAAAGGGGGTTTCAAAGAGGATGGCTCTAGACTGTTCTCAATGGTAGCAGATGACAGAACGAGGAGTAATGGTCTCAAGTTGCAATGGGGGAGGTTTAGATTGGATATTAGGAAAAACTTTTTCACTAAGAGGGTGGTGAAACACTGGAATGCGTTACCTAGGGAGGTGGTAGAATCTCCTTCCTTAGAGGTTTTTAAGGTCAGGCTTGACAAAGCCCTGGCTAGGATGATTTAACTGGGACTTGGTCCTGCTTTGAGCAGGGGGTTGGACAAGATGACCTTCTGGGGTCCCTTCCAACCCTGATATTCTATGATTCTATGATTCTAAGTGTTTCTTGATTGGGCACTTAACTTGCAAATTCCTTTCTGAAGAAGCTGACCAAATGCCTTACTGAGGCGACTTAAAATCAAACAAATACACAGCCAATATTCATAACTTTGAATACAAAATTGATACATGCATACAAATAGGATGAATATATTCAGTAGATCATAATCTGCAGAGATATGTTACATGGCATAGGTAGCATAAAACATATTCCAGTTATGTCATATATACATTCATAAGCATATTTCCATAAACCATTATGGGTTGCAACGTCACAGTATACATTTGTCAAAAACCAAATGGTTAGAATCTGATGGACAGATAATAACATGTTGAGTGTTCTCCAGGGAACACATCAAGTACACATGAACACACATTTCAGACATGCACATCCAGACAAACCCATGCCCTCACACACAAACACCAATCCTCACACTCACACAGCCTACAAGATTATAAGTGATCCTTCTTTGAAGATTATCTTGAAGGACTCCAACTGATATCCTCCTCAAATCATAAACCTGAGCCCTGCAGTTTGTTATTTTAATGATATCACCAAATCACCAATCATCACTACTTTTCAGCGACAGCTACTAGACTTTGCCAAAGTATTTTTCCCCTTGCCCCATATATCATGTTTTAAAAAATAAAATAATAAAGAGCTAGATATGGAATTAATATTATCTGTCCAATAAGATTCATTAATGGAGCTTGTTAGGCATGTATCAAAGACAGTCTGAAATTTAGTATGTAACAAAAAAGTATCAAAAGGAACTTTCTTTACCAAAGATTCTTTACTGAGAATCAGGTAGTCCAGATCACACTGGGTAACATGGACCATAAGATAAGGAATA
The DNA here is from genome assembly GCF_009764565.3 of Dermochelys coriacea. Classification (NCBI taxonomy): domain Eukaryota; kingdom Metazoa; phylum Chordata; order Testudines; family Dermochelyidae; genus Dermochelys; species Dermochelys coriacea. The sequence goes on along the minus strand of NC_050072.1, from coordinate 134,308,564 downwards.
AAGACCTCCAGCAGCATTTTTTAACTTCAAGAAAAAAAAAACTTTTTAAGTCACAAAATGTTCTCATGTATCTTTGATTTTCACTTGAATTGCAATCCAGGAATTAAAAATTTTTGAAAAATGCCCTTGATCTTAACCCTAGGCAGATTTATAGACAGACTGACATGTACCATAAAAGCGTCACCAAAAGACTACACTCTTTAATATGGCTGCTGAGGCTTTCACATGTCAAAAACTTTCAAAGTTTAAATGAGATCCCAGAAAAATTAATGTCTTTAGTTTCTTAAAAAGCAAATATTTTTCCTTAATAGGGAGAAAAAAATTCAAAGAGAAGCCTAGAAAGTTTGACATCAATATTATCACCATCAGACTATTTCCAGCCTTCTTTTGGTTCTTTACTGGCATGCAGAAGTGGATCCCATCTGTGCTTGGAAAAATCCCACCATAAGGAAGCACTTGAATTCTAGAAACCATAGCTGAGGAAGGGTTCAGCAGCTCTTCTTATCCACTCCACAAACTGATCTATTTGCCTATTTCTTGGGTGTAATCCTGACTCTCTTCAGTCAACAGCAAAACTCCCATTGATTTCAGTGGGGCTAGGGCTTCACCCTTGGATTTTATGAGGGCTAGAATAAAATTAGGAATGCCTTACATGTTCTGGGAAAGAGAAAAATAATGTTCACACAATCTGGCTTACATATACTTTCTCATGTAAAGTTCCCAACACAATAAAAAACAAATAGATAAAAAGCCTGGTTTTGTATGTTTTATGTTGATGTAAATTTGGGTGACCAGACAGCAAGCGTGAAAAATTCAGGACGGGGGTGGAGGGTAGGGGTAATAGACTCCTATATAAGAAAAAGACTCCAAAATTGGGACTGTCCCTATAAAATCAGGACATCTGGTCATCCTAATGTAAATTCTTTGGCTTATAATGTGCTCTCCCACTAGTGTCAATTCAGGAGTAGCTCCACCACAGTCAATAGAACTATTCCTGAATTGCACCAGTATTAGGATGATCAGAAACAAACCTAAACTCTTGAATCCCAATTTCTTTTATTTTAAATCTGCACATTTTCCTTCATTAAATTAGTGTTTACTTTATGACACTCTTCCATTGCCTTTTCCTGAAAGAGCAAGATTCTCCATACTCTTTACTCATATTTTTCATTTGTTCTCAAATTCAGAGCAAAGTGCTTGTCAAATACACAATTAACATAACAAGGTATTATTTTACTAAGAAACAATTGCTGTAATGCTCCATTGCAGTTCTTCTTGGGCAAAGTCTTCTTACTCATTAGTGGGTCCATCGAACTGCAATATTCACAGTTTGTGCTTATTGGACCCAGTCCTGCAACTGGACCTGCCAGGAGGATCCTTGCACCTGTCCAGAACTCCACTGAAGTCAATGGGAGCACACACAAGTAGACAATCCTATGACAATGAGCACAGTGTAAGAACCAGAATAGAATAGAGACTGCCAACACAGATCCATCTGCAGGATCAGGGTCCAACCAGGGAATAGAAACAATATTATGTGACATGTAACTAATCAACAGAGCATGAACTTTGGACTTTAATTTCAAATACATGATTTAAAATTAACTTTCATTAAAAATTCAAGCTAAAAGATCACCTTCCAAGAGTACTTGCAGCAATAAAACTTAAATGCGTGAATGTTCGTAGGCAATTAATGTGAAAATATCATGATCCTTGTTGAGTCAAGATTTGATTTCAGATTTGAACAACTCTTGACAGGACATTCCCCCTTTCTTGCTTTGCCCTCTTTCACTCTGCTCTATAAAATACTGTTACATTCTTGGTTTTGAATCATAGCATGAAAAACTGAGATGATGAAGATCACTAATAATCTTTGCTGATCTTCTCTGAATTTCCTTAAATTACAGATCAGGCCATAAATATCCAAAAATAATTGTAAAAAGAAAAGGAGTACTTGTGGCACCGTAGAGACTAACAAATTTATTTGAGCATAAGCTTTTGTGAGCTACAGCTCACTTCATCGGATGCATCTAATAATGCATTATTATAAATAAATAATTTGTTAGTCTCTAAGGTGCCACAAGTACTCCTTTTCTTTTTGCGAATACAGACTAACACGGCTGCTACTCTGAATCCAAAAATAATTGTGTTTTCCTATACTGAAGAACTGTATTTTCCAAAACATTTGGGAAATACAGATTGTGCACTGATAAAGAAACCATTCTTTTGTGCACACAAATTGAAGAGATGACTGACAATTTGCATTAAAGGTAGGTCGCAACACTTTTTCTCAAAGTAGTAAATAGATTAAGTCCTAAATCAAAAACATCCTTATGATTTTGCATACATACAAAGTTCAAGGAGATTTGATCATACTTATAGTGCAATATTGCTCAGCTGAGAGTGCGTGTGTGTGTGTGTGTGTGTGTGTGTGTGCGTGAGACAGAGAGACTAAGTTCCACAACACTTTACTGTGCCTTACTCTTGCCACCATTGGTCTGTAAGGGAGAAAATGTTTTCCACAATGAGCCTGTGGTTAATGGCTGACAGCTCTGCTTCAGAACAATCAGTTGGCTCCCATGTCTGAGTACAGGGAGTGGTAAGAAATTTTTAACTTCATATTTAAATGTGACAGACAGACAGATACTGCTGAACTATCACTCTCTGGAACATTGTTTCTAAAACGGAATCCAAACTTCTTACCATCAAGGTGTAAAAAATTATTCCCAAATAAATCAATGTTCATAACATTTATGGGGAGTAGATCAGAAACAGATAACATAATATGCCTAGAAATGTCCACGACTTGAACAAAAAAGACTCAAAGGGACCAATTTTGCCAACTGTCACTCCTAGTGACACCTGTGAGTTCTCAGTGCATTGTGGAAAAATGGGCCAACAATTACTCATATCCATATATGCATAAAAACCATTGACTGGGTTGAGTGGGGGCTGTTTAAGATCAACTTTAACTTTGAGCCCTAATTTTTTCCACCAAAACAAGTTTAATTTTAGACATTTTTCTGAAAAAACAAATAACAATAATAATAGAAATGCAAAATTAATGGAAAAATATCATTATATTTTTGAATTTTTTCAGTCTGAAGTTGTAGACATTCCTACCTTCTCTCAATTTGGCATTCTTATTTGTTTGTTTGCTTTTTACTTTTTTTCCTCAAGACAACAAAACATAAGTTAAAAAAAGAGACACACAATTTTTGCACTTTCACTTTTAAATGTTAACTTCACATTTAAATGAAAGCATTATATTGAAAAAGAAATTAGTACTCTCTTTTTAACTCTCTTTAAATTAGATAAAATAACATGAAGTAACACTGATTTTTCTCAAGTAGGAAAGCAGTCAGAAAGTGTGAGTAAGTGGGTGAAAAAAATTCCCTCACTGTTTACTGATTTGCAATTGGCAAAAGTTAGAAAAAACTCATCATACTTTCTTAATTTTTATTTTTCCCATAAGAAAAATTGTTCTTTCCCAATTGAAAAATTTTGAATTAGACTTTTCCTATGAAATTTCCAATAGGAAAAATTCTCATTTTCCAGACAGCATTTCTGTGTACCAAGGGTTCTTATAATGGTGATTCATTCTGTGGAACTGAACCTGAGAAATGGAGACCAGATATGGATACATCTTATCTCCAAAGTCCTTTGCATTTTCATATTGAGGCCTTGACTAGAAATCTGTGGAATATATATCAAGCACTGAGCCTAAATTATGCTGTATGCTAATTAGAGTTCCAGTTTATCATCTCTCAAATTCTATATCAACACAAATAGAATTTTGTATAGAGTCCAAACACATTGGGCAACAAGACTTAGCTCCAATCCTTTTCTATCCTAGTAGGATGAACAAAAGACTACAAGTATTTAACACCTGCCCATTTACAACAGGAAAGACCACATTTAAATGTCGTTGGTAGGTTTATGATTTTCAGATAAACTTTTTACAAGAGATTAGATTCTAGTAGAGCTGGTTGGAATTTTTTTGACAATTTTTTTCATTGCAAAATGTTAGTTTGAAGTGTATTGGTTTCAAGAACTCAAAGATGGAACTTCTGGTCAAAACAAGAGAGAGACTGACTCCAGAATAGTCAATATCCCAGTGGTTAGAGCATTCATCTTAGATGCAGAAGACCAAGGGTCCTGCTCTATCTGATTTACAGTAGGGACTTGAACCTTGGTCTTCCACCACCAGAGGTGAATACCCTAACCCATGTGCTATAGAATCAGCTTTGCTAGTTCTGTGAATATTTAATTATTTATACAAAGTGGAGCAGCTCCAGCATGTGAGATTGAACCTGCTCTGAATCAGGCACAGCAGGGCAAAGATCAATGCACTCAAGTTGCAATCCTGCCAAAACTAGCTAACCTATTCCCAGTTATATATTTTAGAGTTGGTAGAATTTTTTCCAAACTTTACATTGATATAATTTTTCACTGAAATTTGATTTCATTGAGAAGACAGGGGAAATATTGCAAAACTTCCCTTTCCAGTGGTGTAGTTTTTGTTGGAGACGCTAGTCTCTAAGGTGCCACAAGTACTCCTGTTCTTTTTTCTGGTATAAAGTGTTTGTCTTCTGAAAAATCAAACCTGCTGAAAATATTTAAAAACTTGGCTTTTGCCATTATAAGTGGACAGTTGTAAAATTCTACTGGTGGTTTGTCCCATTTAACTAGGAGTGACCGGCGCTGGTGACAAGTTTTTACATTTCAGTCAGGTTAGAATTGTGTCACAAATTCAGTTAGTGCTAGATATGTAACATTTTTACGTCCCCCATTTTTCAATCAACTCTAGTGCCCCCAGAATTTGACTCCTGTCCCCTATAATTTGCTGTATAATCTAAATATATTGTGGCTAACAAGAAAAAAAATATTGTCATGAAAAGACCCTGTGAGACACTGGTCCCCAATGTTAGGACCAGATTACTCCCGGTCCTTGTATATATGTAGAAGATTAGGGTTGGAAGAGACCTCAGGGCAGAGTTTTCCTCCTCTACCCAACAAGCCCCATTCAGGTGTCATTCACAATGCAACTTGTACTCTGGAAACACATGCACTCTGTTGGGCTTGGAACATTAGCACTAATCTTTGCAAAGGGGACAGGAAGACATAGGGCTGTAACACCTTTAGCATCAAGCAGCAGAACTTGCCAGGTATAAAGAAGAAAATTGCTGTGCTGTCTCCAAAGAAAAGCGCAGCAACTATACACTGAGGCCTTGTCTACACAATGAGCTACTCTAGAATAGCTCTTCTGCTTTAAATTCACACCCTACCTCATTCCAGAATGACTTGCATGTGTAGACAAGCCCTTACACCCTTTGGTAATTCAGAAGAGATGTGTGTGGTTTTGGCATAATGAGAGCTCCCATTGTGGTAGGTGTGCCCCTAAGCTTTGAGTTGTGGCTATAGGCCCTAAATGAACTGTTAAACATGTACCCAGGGAGCAGTTTATGTGGCCTACCAAAACAGCACAAACAAGAGAGATCACTGAATCAATTGAAAAAAAGTAACTGTATAAGTCAGATATCTATGTTACTGGAAGTCATCTCACCCCTTCAGTCCCTCTGTTGGAACTTTTTTGTTCCCTTGCCTAAAACAAAAGGTTTTCATGGTATTTTTGATAAAATAATGATAAAATGATTAGGGGGCTGGAGCACATGACATATGAGGAGAGGCTGAGGGAACTGGGATTATTTAGTCTGCAGTTCCCCCTACAGGCATCACCAGCGGGCTTTTAAACAGCCAAATGCACAGTCAACAGACATTCTGCACTTGCTCAGCCTGTTGTTGAACCACTCCTTGCTGCTATCAAGTTGCCCCATGTATGGCTTCACAAGCCACAGCATTAAGGGGTAGGTGGGGTCTCCCAGGATCACAAAGGGCATTTTGACTTCCCCTACGGTGTTCTTCTGGTCCAGGAAGAAAGTCCCTGCCCGCAGGTTCTTGAACAGGCCAGTGTTCCGAAAGATGCGTGCATCACACACCTTTCCGGACCAGCCTGCATTAATGTCAGTGAAATGTCCACAGTGATCCACAAGCGCCTGGAGAACCATTGAGAAATCATAGAATCATAGAATATCAGGGTTGGAGGGGACCTCAGGAGGTCATCTAGTCCAACCCCCTGCTCAAAGCAGGACCAATCCCCAATTTTTGCCCAGATCCCTAAATGGCCCCCTCAAGGATTGAATTTACAACCCAACTGGTTTTTGAATGTTATAATTCTTGACATCTGATTTGTGTCCATTTATTCTTTTACATAGAGATTGTCCGGTTTGGCCAATGTACATGGCAGAGGGGCATTGCTGGCACATGATGCCATATATCACATTGGTAAATGTGCAGGTGAACGAGCCTCTGATAGTGTGGCTGATGTGATTAGGCCCTATGATGAGCTTTGTTGCAAGGATAGGTTCCTGGATTAGTGTTTTTGTTATGTGGTGTGTGGTTGCTGGTGAGTATTTGCTTCAGATTGGGGGGCTGTCTGTAAGCAAGGAATGGCCTGTCTCCCAAGATCTGTGAGAGTGATAGGTCATCCTTCAGGATAGGTTGTAGATCTCTGATGATGCGCTGGAGAGTTTTTAGTTGGGGGCTGAAGGTGACGTTCTGTTATTTTCTTTGTTGGGCCTGTCCTGCAGTAGGTAACTTCTGGGTTACTACAGCCCCACAACCTGAAGCAAATACTCACCAGCAAGCACACACTACACAAGAAAAACACTAACCCAGGAACCTATCCTTGCAACAAAGCCCACTGCCAACTGTGTCCACATATCTATTTAGGGGACACCATCATTGGCCAAACCGGACAGTCTCTACATAAAAGAATAAATGGACACAAATCATATGTCAAGAATTAAAACATTCAAAAATCAGTTGGAGAACACTTCAATCTCTCTGGTCACTCGATTACAGACCTAAAAGTTGCAATATTACAACAAAAAAACTTCAAAACCAGACTCCAACGAGAGACTGCTGAATTGGAATTAATTTGCAAACTGGACACCATTAACTTAGGCTTGAATAAAGACTGGGAGTGGATGTGTCATTACACAAAGTAGAACTATTTCCCCATGTTTATTTCCCCCCCCTACTGCTCCGCACATGTTCTTGTCAACTGCTGGAAATAGCCCACCTTGATTATCACTACAAAAGGCTTTTTTTTTGTTGTTTTTTTCTCTCCTGCTGGTAATAGCTCACCTTACCTGATCACTCTCATTACAGTGTATGGTAACACCCATTGTTTCATTTTCTCTGTGTATATAAAATCCCCCTAACGTATTTTCCACTGCATGCATCCGATGAAATGAGCTGTAGCTCACGAAAACTTATGCTCAAATAAATTTGTTAGTCTCTAAGGTGCCACTCCTTTTCTTTTTGTGGATACAGATTAACACAGCTGCTACTCTGAAACCTGTTTAATGCAATAGTACTGTATGTATTTTAAGCGGACTTTCTTTTTGAAGCGTTAAGTAGCTGGAGTTTCCAAATCTGTATTTTGTCTGGCTATTAAAAAACTTTGCATTTGAATAAAAATCATTGTTCAATACAACAATTTTATTTTTTTATCTGATTTCTCTAAATTTTAGAAGAGGAAAAAGTTATAATAGTGTATTTTTATTTACATATCTAAATTACTAAGCTAATGTTGATTTGATGACAGCATTGGCTTATCTGTTGTAGTATGTAAATGTGCCCATTAGGTATTGCCCTAATCTGTCAAGGCCAGCTTAATCCAATATTTCTAATAGGGTTCATCAGTATCTTGGGGAAATAGAGTTGTAGCAAATTGGGCTTCACAAAGAAGGGGAAAGTGATGTTTTAGATTTTTTTTTTAAATCTTGGGCTATATTTTCAGTCCAAGCATGAATTTGGGGTCTTGGGTTAAATAGTCAGCAGCTTACTCATTGAGCAGGTCATCTTGCTGGGAATAAATGGCACCGGGACACTGGTTGCTTATTGGTCTTTGGATGGCTTGTAAGGTGTTGGTTCTGAATGGCCTGGGACCTGCCTACCTGACAGTCCACCTCTCGCTCCCCATCTTGTTTCATAATAGCCTGACCTTGACCTTGTGATCATGCTGCAAAAGCCATTTATTTCAAATTTCACTTTCTGTGAACATTCATGGCAATAAAACTCTGATGAATATTAACTGGAAATCAACACAAAAGTGGTAGAAGGCAGAAAGTGAGGCTGGTCATACAGTTATGGCACTAGACTGGGACTCAGGAGATCTGGGTTCAATTTGTGGCTCTTCCATAGACAAGTCATTTAATCTCTGAGGCTCAGTTTTCCACCTGTAAACTGGGGATAATGTGTCCTTTCTCTTAACCTTTCTCTTGTCTATTTAGAATATAAGCTCTAGACAGTTCATAGCATTTTAGGGCCTCCAGGCAATACTCTAATACAAATATATTAACAGTAACAGCACTGCCAAGTAATTGATTTAGAAATTCAAGCAAATGTTTGAGCAAAACACATTGCAGTATTCATGATGTCCAAGAAATACCTCAAACCTAATGGAGTATGTGATTGCATTTAAAGGCTCATTCATTGCAATTTCAACTATGATGAGGTACAATTTGGCCTCGAGCATAGCTGGTGAGAAAAATACTAGTAGAAAGATTCTTCCAAGGTAGTCCATTTCCATCTAGTAATGGACCAGTAGTCAGGATACTTTTTGTTCCTAATAGACATAACACTTGTTCTTATTGTCTTTCAGAATAATGATACCTCACAATGCCATAGATTTCTCCATGTGTCCCTTTGCTTCCCTTATCAATTTTCTATAATTCCTAGCTTCTGATTTATATTCAGTTTCTCCTTTCTTCCATTTGTTACTTTTTTAATTTTATTTTTATAGCTACTTAACCAGGTGATTTGTTTAAAACCAATACGACCTTCTTCCTCAATTGTGGCCTTTTGAGCATCTAGTAAAGTGTTGTTCTTAAACAATTCCCAGTTATCATTCACATTTTTCTGATTACAAATGCTTCCTCCCAGCTGATTTGGCTCAATTGTTTTCAGCTTTGTGTAACTGGCTCTTTTAAAGCACCATGTATATATTGTGACAGTCTGTACCCTTATGTTCACCCTACTTACAAGACTATGATAAGTTTATACAAAGTATGCATTGTGAGGTATCACTTGAAAACTCAGTCTGTTGAACATTATTGTCCTGGTAAAATATGTGTGGCAATGTTGTATGTAAAGTTATAAAATTCTATTGTATAAGACATGTTTCAAGTCTATGGAAACTGATTCAAACCAGTTCCCCAGAGACAAAAGACTAGCCAACACCTCAGCCAGGTGTCAACATAATCAAATGGACTATCACCTGATTAAATGGCCATTCTTTGGCAGAAAGAAAGGTGTGAGCAAGAAATTTACATCTTAGCAAACAGACTTTCTGTCTCCTGAACCTCAGCCAAACATGATTTTCAAAGAGGAGGAAGAGATATAAATATGAACAACAGAAGCCCAAAATCACCTTGCTCCCCTCATCTCTACTCACAGCATCAACAACACTTGAAAGACAAAGGAAGCATAATTGAACTGGGGGAGGGGTCCTAGCTAAAAGAAATCCAGAGAGACTGCTATAAGCATGTGGTGAAAGAAACCTTTTTGCTTTAAATTCACTTAGCTTGTTAAGTTAGGTATTAGTTTGTGTTTTACCTTTTATTTCTTTGTAACCAATTCTGACTTTTATGCCTCATTACTTGTAATCACTTAAAATCTATGTTTCTGTAGTTAATAAACTTGTGTTATTGTTTTATCTACACCAGTGTGTTTGGATTGAAGTGTTTGAGAACTTCCACTTGAGATAACAGGGTTTGTGCATATCATTTTCTATTCATAAAATAATGTACTTTCTATGAGCTTGTATTGTCCAGGAGGGTACTGGGTAGTACAAAATGCACATTTCTGGGGACTTGAAATTTGCTGGTGTTACTCTGTAATATAATTCAGGAGTGGTTGGCTAGAACACTCATCCATTGTAGCTGGATGGGACTTACATGCTGGAGGTTGTGTGTGGGCAAATCAGGAGTGGTTGCTTTCACAGGAAAGCAGTGTAAAAGGCACCCCAGGTTGAAGAATTGAGAGGACACAGCTGTTCAGCAGTCCAAATTGTACCCTGGGGAATGTCACATATATAATACTGGTTTGGAGTTTATTCAGTTTGCACACTATAAATGTGATCAAGTCACGATCACTTGTACGTAAGCTACTGTGATCAGCTCACCTTTATCTGTCAAGTTGAGGTCTGATATAGAATGCCCTCATGTTGGTTGCAACACTTCTTGAGTTAAAAATTATCATATATTATGTCTGGAAATTTCAGGGATGTTTTAGCACTAACAGTATGAGGTCTCCAGCGTATGTCACTCAAACTGAAGTCTTGATCATGATTACTAGATTCAATATAGGGCTATTAGAGCTGAACAAAGGACTCTGGCTCATAAGCAGGAAGAGAATCTATTTTTCTGCCCAAGAGTTTCATAGATCTAAATCCTGAAGCCCTTATGTAGGGGCTACATAGTACATTTTTACATTGAATCAGACCTTACTCCTTGAGCAGTCCAGTAACAATAAGGGGGCTACTTGTGGAGTAAGATGCTGCTCAGTGAGAGTAAGAGTATGCAGAAATCTGTCCCATTATTTTTCCTCAGCCTTAACTGAGTTTCAGAAATTCTGCCATCCTTATTAACGTTGAGTAGCATCTTCTTCCTCACACAGTCTCACTGAAATCAACTAGAGGAGTTAGGTATTGGGGAGTTAGGTATTACTCAATGTGTGTAAAGAATGAGGAAATACTGAGTCTGGGCTTCAGGACTTGGCTGATTTGAAAGTATCCTGCAAATCCACCAGCTCTTAGATAGGACAGGGACCTCTATGAAAGTCAATAATTTCACCATAAGACAAGGGACATTTAAAGCGGATGAGACTTGGTAAACAACTGAACTACATTAGCTCAGAGTACATGCAAACCCTGCAGAAAATTAAGATAATGATATTGGCTGTTCATTGTATATAAAAACATAAATCTGTAATATAAGCATCTAGGAGATTCCTGAATTTCCTGTATCAACATCAGAAAGAGAAGTTATGATTGTTGTCACACAAAAAAGGAACACAGCAGCGGCTGAGCCTGACTAACATTTAGAGATATAAAGCTTTCATATCCTTCAGTCTTCTTTCCTTTGTGATTTCCACAGAATTTTCATTTCCAGAGATATTATATCACTTGCCTTCAAAGGAATTCAATATTTTCATTCAGAAAAGTAATTTCACAGCAAAAAACACAGTGCAATGTCCTGGGCATTCATTTTCTAAACCAATCTTGCAAAGTCAATTTGTGTTGCAAGAAGCAGGGAAGACATGAAAAGATACAAATCCCATGCATGTGGATTTCCATGACTCTCCTCTTCCTCTGTTGTTCTCCATGCATGGAATGTGGTGATGCTTGTATGGAAAGCATATGAAAAGAATTGCATGGTTTTAGAAATGGAGAGCTCTGAATTCTTTAATAATGCTGTTGAATGTAACCTGAAGGCATTGATCCTGAGCCCAGCACTGGATTATGGCTTCCTCACTCCTGCCCTGTGGTGAAAGTCATATTGCTGTACCTACCACACTAATTTAGTTTATTTTCTGCTTGTTGTTTTATAAATTAAAGGAGAAAGCTGGGTGTCTAAGGTGAAAAGAGATGAGATGAGTTACTTGCTTGGGTACTTCTGTGCAGATAAAAAGCTAATCCTGATAAAACCAAGTCTGAAATCCTTCCAAACCCACACAAAGTCAAGGTCACACATTATTAGGCAATCAAGGTTAACGCTACACAATTTTCTCAACAAAAAAAAAAAAAAGGAAGCAGTAGTATCTCATAGAATATCAGAGTTGGAAAGGACCTCAGGAGATCATCTAATAATCTAATCCTCAAAGCAGGACCAATCCCCAATTTTCTTTTGCCTCAAATCCCTAAATAGCCCCTTATAAGGATTGAACTTATAGCCCCAGGTTTAGCAGGCTAATGCTCAAACCACTGAGCTATCCCTCCCCCCATTTATGTTCCTTGACATATTTCAGGATCAGAGAAAGTTTAAAACTCCTTAGATTTTCATTAGAGGTCCAGAGTGACTCAAGAACAAGGCTGACAAAGAAGACCCCGAATACCAGTATTTTCCCTTTTGTTTTGTGGAGCAGCCACATTCCATGACCTTGAGGACAACAATGTTTATTCCTAGCAGAAAGAGAAAGCCGGACAATCACTGCACTTTCCCCAAACCACCTGCAGAACAGACCTTGCTGTTGAACAAAGGAGCATCACAGAACAGCAACAAGCATTTGGTTTAGATTATAGGACATTCAGAGCCTGGGCAAGTTCTATTAAAATAAGCACAAACCCATTTGAAATGGGGATGGTTAGGAGAGTTTATCTCTCTTTTTTTGGTTTACATTGTTAGTGTGTCTCCTGGATGGCTCCTCACAAATGTCTTTTGTTTTCTTCGGTGGTTCTATATGCCAGGACTATAAGAAGGGAGGTACTGAAGCCCCTTTCTGGCAAACTTTCAAATTACTTCCATTGGCAACATACACCCTGTTGTCATCTCTCCAAGGATATAAATGAAAAGAGTGACAAACAGTCCAAAATAATCCATATGCTGGTAAACCCTAGGTTCTTCTCCTGGCCCTTGTTAAGGTAAACACCATGACATCTACTGCACATGCTCAACTTTGAGAAATAAAGCTATTCGGGGGGAAATAGGCATCAGTTTTGCATCACATTATGTAATGCTGTGGATTAGAACAGAAATAGCTAATTATAAAGTGTGCACAGAAAAAGTAATTCCTGATAATTCCCATAGTGACAAGGTTAACTTTTTTTAAAACATACCTTAAGTTAAGCCATCATTTCAGAAAAGCAGCTATTTTTATATTGTTTGCAAATCTTTTGCTAGAGTGAACATTACAGAGATAGCATTTTTTTTCAATTTAACTATTTTCCTCCCTTATACACAGATAGACAAATAAAAACGGTTCTTTGCAGATACAGCACACATGCCAGCTCCACATTTTCTGCAGATAGCTTATTTTTATTCAGCTTAAAGCACACCCTAACATTTTTATTCAACACTCCAGCCATTTATTCCAACTGAACATGTTTTCAGGGTGCCTTACATTGCTTGCTTTGTTTCTAGAGTGCCTGCGTACATGATTCCATACACTTCCTGTTTTTTTTTTAAAAAAAGTTGTAAAACATAAAAAATAAAAAAAGTTTCAAATATAAATTGCCATTTAACATCCTTCTCTGTCTCCTGACTTTTTTCTTCCATTCTTTCACCTTTTTTCCTCCATTTTCTTCTAGATTATAGAATTCACACAGGTAGTACCATGAGAAACGGACTGAAACTATTCTTAACCCAGAATGTATGAGTGTTGAGGTCCGGAGTTCTGAATGGGACCATCTCTGTGCTATTAAGAAAGTCCTCCAGGAAGTATAGATATCTACATTTCCTGTACACTCTTTAAGCAGTCTTTTTGTTCTCTTGTGAGGCACAGAAATAAAAAGACAAAGGGAACACAGGACGGGGCATAGTTGCATGCTTCAGTTAGAGTTCTAGGAAGTTTTGTTACCTTGTTTTTGTACATAAACCCTTTGTTCAGAACAGAAACTATTAATCTGGCTCATCAATAAACTACCATAATCTCTACAGGAGTAGCTGGGAGTTCAGGGCAAAATTGTGGCCAGGCCTACCCACATGCTCAAAGTTGGGGTGGTCATGACAGCAAACGCAAAGAATCTCCCCTCTTCTTCCATTGTGCCTAGCCCCTTCCCCATTTCTACACAAAGGCCAAGCACAGCTTGCTTCCCTGTAAGTGAAGCTGGTGCTGCCTCAGACTGAGCAGAGAAGTATAGGGTGATGGTTCCACCCATTCCTCCACAGGTATCCAGCTGTGCTCACTTCCTGAATGCCCCTAACTCAAGCCCACCCCTAGACCCAGAATTGTCTCTCTCTCTCTCTCAAACACACACACATAGAGTATATACACAAACTGTGACAGTGGAGAAGTTATTTTCTTGTTAACCTAAAATAGATCATAACTGGAATATATTTTATAGCTAAATTATTCCATCAAAATAAATGCACAATTTCCAGGCATGTTTGCCCCTTGGGGCATTTGTATCCACTCAAACTGATATACTCTACCAGGAGAAAAGTAAATGGCAAAGACTTTCAGAAATAAGTGGAAATTTTGCATGACCAACTTGAGCCACCCTAAAGGGTTCTGATTTTCAGAAGGCGGGAGAAGGGGACCTCAGCACTCTCTGAAAATAAGGTCCCAAAATCCCAAGCCCTTTTGAAAATCTTGGTTATGAATTTCAGCTGCCTCTGGGACTTATTCACAAAACCAGATGCTTTGATTCTTCTCATCCTTCTTATCCACAACCTCATAATTAAACACTATATCAATGCTACCTTGGAAACATTTTGGGTTTGCATTCTTCAGCCATAAAATTCTCTCCCTTCCCCATATTTTTTATTTCTGGATGGTTGTTGTTGTTTATCAGAGCTTTATGAGAGTTACAAAGCAGAAACAATTACAAGAGGGAGGCGGCTAGGAGCATGTTAACTACAAAAAAACAATTGTCAAACACTCTGCATCTTAATGCAGTGCTTCAGTCTTTACGTAAGATTAATTAAAGAGCAGATGTTCTGTCATACCCTGCATTAGGTATAGTTATCTTTGAGATTCCAGCTCTTCCATTTGCTGTGTTATAATATACATTATTATGCATTTTGAGCCTGGGGCATGAGTAGTCAAGTGGTAAACATTAGATATAGTGAACTATATTTCCAAAAGCACCTTCACTATTAGATTTACTAATATAATTCCATTCTATTTTAAGCAGGATCCTTTCCCATTTTCAATTGCTTTTGACGTGTTACATGGAAGCAAGATAGACAGAAAAAGACAGACAAACAGATGTACTCTGTGTGCACACATTTATACACACAAGCAATGGCCACATGAAGGGCTTAGTGTACAATGAGCCATATGTAGGACAGACAGCCCTGCCGAAAATTCTTTATCTTACATATGAAAAGCTTCCACTAAATTCCTTGCATTTTTAAGAGGTTTGCATACCAGTTACATGGAGACACTTCTGCTTTTGTTGTTTTGAAACTAAGACTGCAAACTGACTTCTCATTTCTAAATGCAACTGCTGGAAATTGATGTCTGAAAACTTTTCAAGCAGTGATCAAAGTCTGATGTGAATTAATTTGTCATCATAACAGAGCACTGCTTACAAGTCATTTCAGGCTGGATCTCAGAAAAGGCAACAAATATCTAGGTTGACAATTTCATTTAAAAGGATAGAAAGCCTTACACTTTTTCTTTCATTGGTTTCTTGATTTAATGAACATACAAACACATCACCACCATATGCTCTAAATACCAGCTTCAGTGCTCGTTCTTAGGAAACATCTTGGAAGAATGCCAATGGAAGAAGCTTGAAAAGGTTCTGAGACATATTGCTGCAACTTGGGAAAGCAAATCCACTGGTGACTAATTAACCGAGAATTTAATTTGAATAGAATATCAATAAATTGCCAATAAATGCTTAATGGCAGGATTCATATCAAGAATAACAAAGCCAATTTGGCTTGTGACTGGATTTTGCTGATGTCAATAAAACAATCTGTACAGTATGTCATAAATACGTGATAAACTGTGATGCTCTGGCTCATCATTAAGTAAGGTGTTACTGCAAACAAGGCTGCAGGCCTCTGAGTTGTTAGAGCTCTGCTCTTTGTCCTCAAAAGAGCATGTAACAATGAACAACGACTTCCCCCCCCCCACACACACACCAGCTCCCCACCCTCTTATCTTCACAATAGTTTTATGTATGCTTTTTCCTGTCTACTAATGCCCCTTATCCTATTTCTCATTGATTAGCATGGCATTTATTTGTGTGAAATGACTCATCAACTGAGGCCTCCATGGCTGGATTTTGCTAACAGAGTGCTTTTAAGCTCTAGCCGTTTCTTTTTTTAGACAGTTTTTTTCCTCCACAGCAGGAAACTCACTGAGCCTGAAATAAGGAAAGTGCTGACAATGATGTAAGAACTTCAACCAAGGCCCCTGTGACAAGGTAGTCAAATAGTCAAGTGAGATGTGGGTTCATTTCCAAAGAATTGCTGCTGTTCGCTGGCTGATACAATAACTATTCAGATTCACCCACATCCTGTGCTCTCATGTTTCTTATTTGTTTCCATCTCATTCTGGTGAGCGCCTGACTCTTTACGAATGAACTGTTAGGGCTGGTGGTTTAAGATTAGCCACATACTTCAATGGAATACTCTGCTATAAATACTAAACTATATTTCAGGTGCACTGGGCAACCCAAGGGACTGATAATGTAATATAAAGCCTCTTGGTCACTGATTCAAATCCATTCCAGGTCAATAACGGGTGAGAGCCATTACCCATCTGATGGCTGTTTGGCAGCCTGGATGCAATGACTTGGTTGTCCTGAGCCCAGTTCCCAAAAGTAGGTTACTAGAAAACGATCACAGCTGATACCACTGTTGACAGTCTTAACAGCGAAGCCAAAGACTGAACAGGCAATGGAAGCAGGACTACCCCTCACCTTGGTCTCCTCAAGGATACGGCTGAAACAGTTTGGTGGGGCATTTTGAGGAACCTTGTACTCTTTCTAACTCAGCTGCACCTGCTCTGGGGATAAACAGAACACTTCGTTTCCTGGGGCTCTTTCCAATGATAACAAACAAAGTTAACCTCACAAACGATATGTTTTTCATTTCATTCTAGTCTATGTCCACATCACGGATTAATGACTTCAACAGACAGCATTACTAAGGTGGTGTGTGGTTGCTGGTGAGTATTTGCTGAAGTGAAGAAACAGATTGACAGAGCCAGAAGAGTACCCAGAAGTCACCTACTACAGGACAGGCCCAACAAAGAAAACAACAGAACGCCACTAGCCATCACCTTCAGCCCCCAACTGAAACTTCTCCAACGCATCATCAAGGATCTACAACCCATCGTGAAGGACGACTCATCACTCTCACAGATCGTGGGAGACAGGCCAGTCCTAGCTTACAGACAACCCCCCAACCTGAAGCAAAACTCACCAGCAATCACACATAACACAATCACTAACCCAGGAACCTATCCTTGCCACAAAGCCCGTTGCCAACTCTGTCCACATATCTATTCAGGGGACACTATCATAGGGCCTAATCACATCAGCCACACTATCAGAGGCTCATTCACCTGTGCATCTACCAATGTGATATATGCCATCATGTGCCAGCAATGCCCCTCTGCCATGTACATTGGCCAAACTGGACAGTCTCTACGTAAAAGAATAAATGGACACAAATCAGACGTCAAGAATTATAACATTCAAAAACCAGTCAGAGAACACTTCAATCTCTCTGGTCACTTGATTACAGACCTGAGAGTGGCTATTCTTCAACAAAAAAACTTCAAAAACAGATTCCAACGAGAGACTGCTGAATTGGAATTAATTTGCAAACTGGATACAATTAACTTAGGCTTGAATAGAGACTGGGAGTGGATGGGTCATTACACAAAGTAAAACTATTTCCCCATGTTATTTCTCCCCCCCCACCCCATCCCCCACTGTTCCTCAGACGTTCTTGTTAACTGCTGGAAATGGCCCACCTTGATTATCACCACAAAAGATTTTCCTCCTCCTCCTCCCCTCCACCTTCCTGCTGGTAATAGCTCATCTTAAGTGATCACTCTCCTTACAGTGTGTATGATAAAACCCATTGTTTCATGTTCTGTGTATGTGTATATAAATCTCCCCACTGTATTTTCCACTGAATGCATCCGATGAAGTGAGCTGTAGCTCACGAAAGCTTATGCTCTAATAAATGTGTTAGTCTCTGAGGTGCCACAAGTACTCCTTTTCTTTTTGCGAATACAGACTAACACGGCTGCTACTCTGAAACCTACATTAGGTCAATGTTGCAAGGAAGGCATATCCGGAATCCTTGTTTTGCGGTTCCCTTTAGGGAGAGGTACACTCTGGCTACTCTGATCAGTTCCTTAATGAAGCACTGAGAGAGTTTGTTTGTAACAGTACTCTCTGGAGGCTTGATCATCATTGACTTTAATGTTATAGGATTAAGGCCTTGCTGCATATGAAATTAGGTCCTGGCACACACCTAGCAGGGAACCTAGTTATTTACTAGTTATTTTCAAGCAGTCTTCTTGGGAAGCTACTCATTTTTAAAGTTGAAAGTGTCTCTGGGGGACTCATCTTCTGGCTTTAGACCATGGACAATTTCTCCTCAAAATAAGTTTTCCAACTATTAGCTGCATTAACTGGTGGTAATTGTTCATTTCCCATCTTTCATGCAATACATTTTTGGCATAGGATACACAATCTATTACTTATTTGTGTTACAGTAGTGTTCAGAGGCACCAACTGAGATTGAGGTTCCATTTTGTCAGACATTGTGGGGGCGGGAAACCCACATAGTAAGAGGCAGTCCCTACCCTAAGGAATTTATAATCTGAATAGACATGACTGACAGAGGGTGCGGAAAAAGGAAATACCCCCATTTTGCAGGTGGAGACCGAGGCACGGACATATTAAGTGATTCCCCCAGGGTCAAATTTTGAAGCTATGGCAGAGTTAGAATTGAACCTATATCTCTTGAATTTCAGACCAGTGCCTTTACCACAAGATCATCTTTCCTCTCAAAAACCTATAAAATAGGACAACATCCCCTACTTTCCTTATGCAATGTACACTTCACATAGCTCTGGTGGACAGGCAATGGAAAGTTAAGCAAATGACTGTAAGGACAGGGAGCACATAAAACAAATTTTTGTCTGTCTTCTTGAAACATCAGCTATTCTGTTGACTTTCCTACATCTAATGATGGAAACAGTAACCTACTATTATAGTCACTGTCTGCAGCAGTTAACACAAGCTTGAGCTGACTCATCTCCATTATTTCTCTAGCATCTATTACATGTGTAACAGGTATTCTTAATGTGTGTGTAAAGAAATGCAAGTTACAGTACACCTTTATGTTTGGAAAGCTTTATCCTTAAACTGCATCAAACGGCAAGCAACTCCAGCACACGCTACTACTGTACCAGTCTCATTCCACACCTTCTTTCCAGGTCTTATTTATTTTATTTAAATGTGAAACTGTAAATAGCATTTTATAATGGATCTTGCAAGCTAGGCCAAGGCAAAATCTTCAGAGTTTGCAGTCTAAAGCTTGACCTGAGGAAATCAGTGGAAAGATCCAAATTGGCTACAATAGAAGTTGGATGACACCTGAAAGGCATAAATGGGGACAGATGGTACAGTGAACAAAGTAGGTGAATATTATCACTGGTGGGGCTCACAAAACCAGGTCGGCCTTCAGAAGCTATTTGCAGAAGAAGAGGAAGGAGGCATGTTATAAATTAATTGTGAGGCTGGACCAAATCTAAAGAGAGCTGTCACAGGACATGTAAAGATGCAAGTAAGAGGAAATGAAGGGACTAATTCAACCTTGGTGTAAATCAGTGCCAGTTTCACTGAAGTTGCTTCACTCCAGGGTTGAAATTTGATCTAAAGAGAAACTGTAAGACGAGAAGCTTGCAAAGTGAAGGGAGTACTGTGGAAAGAAAGGAAGAAATGAGGGCAAAGAGGAAGGCAAGAATGGATCTGCATAGTGCTTTTAAGGTGACAAAGTGAAGACAGAGCTATATGTAGAAGAAGATGGAAAGCCAATATTAATGTTCAAGAAGAGAGAGAAATTCACAGCACACACACACTCTTGTGTACAAGTACCCCTGTCACCTAGATGAGTCTTCTGTCAACACTGGACTGACAGCAGACAACCTTTTAGAGCACAAGCAACTTTAAGACTTCATCAACAAGTTTTTTTTTTAGTCAATCACTTGGGAATCATAATATCCCTAACCCAGCTGTCAGTTTCTCTGCAGGAACCATCTTACCCATCGCCACATCATCTTTCCCCATCTTGGAAAGTTCTGGAGGAAATGGCTCAGTGCAATTAGCTCTTCCTTTGGTTTAATGTTGTTTGATGTTCGTAGTTTCAATTGCCATTCATCTCCAGCCTGTATCTTGCCCTGGTAATGAAATATTTTCTTTGTTTATGGGACAGTATGTCAATGGATTGCTAAGTAGAATAACAGAGCTCACCCAATAAATTATATTAAGTGTTACTGAAATAACATAATTCCAGAAATACAGATTGAACATGTGGATGGATACAAATCTGTAGTGTACGTGGTATGTCATTCTCCTGTGCTGCAGAATCCCCTGGTAGAAGCTCATGTGCATTCTAATGGCTACGCACAATTCGGCTAATTCAGGGGGCTACAGAAGCCTTGGGCCTGATCTTCCATTGCCTTGCAGTCTTTGTAGTCATTTACACATATAAATTAAGTGTGAATAACTGCCATCGATTTGGTAGCCTTTTATACCTGCTTTCAACAAGTATAAATGACTTCACAAAGGTGCCTAGGAACGGAGGTCCATATCTGCATTTCCTTGCTTCTATGGATAAATGTTCAAATCTTTATAGTAGGATAAACTCAATATTTATGATTAAATAATAAAATGTCTATAGATACTGAAATTTGCTAGATTTATCTATGCTGTGGTGTAAGTACATAGAATCTCTGATATACCTCTCATATGTGTTTAATTTCCCCAGATCATTTCTCTGTGTAAAACACATGTCACTGTCAGGCACGGCCAGATGCACTGCACCTGAGCTCATCATGTGTGAATATGCAAAAGATGTTTAAGATGTGTGTTAAAGTCCTATACAACTGTAATGTTGGGGCTTTCTGGATTTGCATGCTTGCTCATTTAAATTAACATCTGGTCTTTAGATCTGCTGAGGGTAAGGCAGAAGAAATCTACTACCCATTGGTTACAAAAAATATGTCTACCACTTTTAACATGGAGTCTTTTCATTATATGAAGATTATTATTGACTACTTAAGTATCTGGACCCAGTAAGATTCTCTAGCTAAGAAAGCAAAATGATTATTTTTACTACCTAGACTGTGATGATATGCACATACAGATTATTATTATTTCAGGAGTGAGTGTGTGAGATTCTGTGGCCTGCATTGTGGTCAGACTAGATGATCATAATGGTCCCTAAAAAAAAAAAATTATACAAATCAAATTTTATATCACAATGGAGAACTTTGCCTTTTAGGTCTGAAAATTTACATCCTGATTTCCATTGTTTCTATATATTTTAATAGCAGATATGTCATTCAGCTATTCAACCACGAAAAATAATTCATAGGGTCAAACACAGCTGGTGCTGACCTAATAGATAAAACAAGTATATCTACAGAGAAGTCTGAACTATCAATACAAGTGAAAATACCCCTTATTCTATTTTTTGTTAAATGTAGAGAACAGCCAGTAAGGGAGAAAAAAAGGCACCAAAACACACATACAGTGTAGTGCAAGATGCTCCCTAAAAATTTCCATCAGAGCTGTGCAAAAATATTCTCATCAGTGGCCAGGCATGATAGGCCAGATACTCAGCTGATTTAAATCAGTTATATTGTAGCAATACAGATTTACACTAGATGAGGATCTGGCCCTTTGTTGCTGAGGATGTGCCTAAAGCACAAACTTTTGATGTGCCCTTCTTAAGACATTTTTGTGCAAATGAAAGGCAGTTTCCAGGTGTTTTGCCATGATAATGGAAAGTGTACACAGGGAAAAATTCAGGATGTTGTCCTAGGTGTGGAATCACAATATTTTCCCCATTAAACACTGTTTTTGCATACAGCAGTAGCAATAGTTAGTCCATGACCAGTTTTGGCAATGCTCACAAACATCTCTGTCTATGTACGTTTATGAAGAAAAGGAATACTTGTGGCACCTTAGAGACTAACAAATTTATTTGAGCATAAGCTTTTATGAGCTACAGCTCACTTCATCGGATGCATTTGGTGGAAAATACAGTGGGGAGATTTATATACACATACACAGAACATGAAACAATGGGTTTTAGCATACACACTATAAGGAGAGTGATCACTTAAGATGAGCCATCAGCAGCAGCGGGGGGTGGGAAAGGAGGAAAACCTTTCATGGTGACAAGCAAGGTGGGCCATTTCCAGCAGTTAACAAGAACTTCTGAGGAACAGTAGGGGGTGGGGTGGGGGGGAGAAATAACATGGGGAAATAGTTTTACTTTGTGTAATGACTCATCCATTCCCAGTCTCTAGTCAAGCCTAAGTTAATTGTATCCAGTTTGCAAATTAATTCCAATTCAGCAGTCTCTCGTTGGAGTCTGTTTTAGAAGATTTTTGTTGAAGGATAGCCACCCTCAGGTCTTTAATCAAGTGACCGGAGAGATTGAAGTGTTCTCCGACTGGTTTTTGAATGTTATAATTCTTGACGCCTGATTTGTGTCCATTTATTCTTTTACGTAGAGACTGTCCAGTTTGGCCAATGTACATGGCAGAGGGGCATTGCTGGCACATGATGGCATATATCACATTGGTAGATGCGCAGGTGAACGAGCCTCTGATAGTGTGGCTGATGTGATTAGGCCCTATGATGGTGTCCCCTGAATAGATATGTGGACAGAGTTGGCAACGGGCTTTGTGGCAAGGATAGGTTCCTGGGTTAGTGGTTCTGTTGTGTGGTGTGTGGTTGCTGGTGAGTATTTGCTTCAGATTGGGGGGCTGTCTGTAAGCAAGGACTGGCCTGTCTCCCAAGATCTGTGAGAGTGATGGGCCGTCCTTCAGGATAGGTTGTAGATCCTTGATGATGCGTTGGAGAGGTTTTAGTTGGGGGCTGAAGGTGATGGCTAGTGGCATTCTGTTATTTTCTTTGTTGGGCCTGTCCTGTAGTAGGTGACTTCTGGGTACTCTTCTGGCTCTGTCAATCTGTTTCTTCACTTCAGCAGGTGGGTATTGTAGTTGTAGGAATGCATGATAGAGATCTTGTAGGTGTTTGTCTCTGTCTGAGGGGTTGGAGCAAATGCAGTTATATCGTAGAGCTTGGCTGTAGACAATGGATCGTGTGGTATGATCTGGATGAAAGCTAGAGGAATAGCGGTCAGTAGGTTTCCAATATAGGGTGGTGTTTATGTGACCATCGCGTATTAGCACTGTAGTGTCCAGGAAGTGGATCTGTTGTGTGGACTGGTCCAGGCTGAAGTTGATGGTGGGATGGAAATTATTGAAATCCTGGTGGAATTCCTCAAGAGCTTCTTTTCCATGGGTCCAGATGATGAAGATGTCATCAATGTAGCGCAAGTAGAGTAGGGACATTAGGGGACGAGAACTGAGGAAGCGTTGTTCTAAGTCAGCCATAAAAATGTTGGCATACTGTGGGGCCATGCGGGTACCCATCGCAGTGCCGCTGATTTGAAGGTATACATTGTCCCCAAATGTGAAATAGTTATGGGTGAGGACAAAGTCACAAAGATCAGCCACCAGGTTAGCCATGACATTATCGGGGATACTGTTCCTGACGGCTTGTAGTCCATCTTTGTGTGGAATATTGGTGTAGAGACTTCTACATCCATAGTGGCCAGGATGGTGTTTTTAGGAAGATCACCGAAGGATTGTAGTTTTCTCAGGAAGTCAGCAGTGTCTCGAAGATAGCTGGGAGTGCTGGTAGCGTAGGGCCTGAGGAGGGAGTCTACATAGCCAGACAATCCTGCTGTCAGGGTATGTTAGTACTCCCAACGTATAGTATCACTCAGCTCTTAGCCCCACCCCCTTTGAGTTGTCCTCAAGTTGTTCCATCCACATGTTATTTAATGAAGAATGTCACACATCCCCTCTTTTCTCCACTTTCTGGTTCTTTCACCCTCAGAAACCTGTAGCATAGCCAGCATCTTTCCAGGGAAGGACAATAGAACAG
Source organism: Dermochelys coriacea (assembly GCF_009764565.3). NCBI lineage: Eukaryota > Metazoa > Chordata > Testudines > Dermochelyidae > Dermochelys > Dermochelys coriacea. The sequence continues at coordinate 134,284,605 of NC_050072.1, read as the reverse complement.
GGAGACCCTTTGGAGTCTGTCAATGCTATTCCTTAAATTAGCCACAGAGATTGCTTTGAGCAAAGGGAGGCAACCATTGGTCCTCACCCATTGCTCCTCCAAACTCTTTCAGAAGGACACTCAAACATTGACCAAAGTGTCTGTCTGTATACATTGGAATATTCACAACTCAGTGAGGAGCCTAATATCAAAATAGTGTGTTTGAGGTATTGTTCCATTGCATGGGGGAAGATTAGATGATGACAAGTACTATTAAGAATATGATAGCTATTGCATATCACTGCATCGTTCTCTGGCGTGTGTTACCTTGTGTGTATGGAGTCAGGTTTATTCCTTCTGCAGTTCTTGATGTTCTTGTAAATCTACATACGGCAACACTATTTCTCTTTTCAGATGCTTGGTATGTTTTGCCCTGTAACTGTAATTAGGAAAGGTTAAGTCAAAACCTGTTTTCCTCAACTAAGTCAACACAAACACAATCCACGTAGTGCTTAAAAATAAGACATTTGAGAGCAGGCATATTCCATGCAGGTTATTAAAATACTGAATCTCATGCTGAACAGATTAATAGGTCTGAACTGTTCAGAAAGAAATCTCATAATGGACCTCTTTGCAGCGATTCTGTATCCACGTCTTGTTCTTTATCGAGGCAGGTTAAGAAGCTATTTTGCTACAATATATTTTTTTAAAAAAACACAGATCCAATTTTGAATGGTATATTTGACACATGGCCTCTTGTTTAATATAAAAAGGGAAACCATTTTAAAGATATGCTGGTATATGCAGATATTGGTGTGTATACCAGTTCACACTTCCTCGCCAGACCAGTATTGGTTTCTTTTCTATAAATGTGGTGCAGGTTGGTCACAAAATTAATACCAACTGGTGGCTGCTAGAAGGTCTATATCGGGGTTCTCAAACTTTCCCATGTCCCCCTTCTGACAATAAAAATTACTACATGAGCCAGCCTGAGACCCACTGCACTAAGCGTGGGGGTGGAGCGGGGCAAAGCTTGTAACCTGAGTCCCACCACTCAGGGCTGAAAGCCTCAGGCTTTGGCCTTAGGTGGTGGGGCTTGGGATTCGGCCCTGTGCCCCAGCAAGTCTAAGCCAGCCCAGGCGACCCCATTAAAATGGGGCCACAACCCACTTTGGGGCCCGACCCACAGTTTAAGAACTGCTGGTCTATATGACATACATTTATTGGTGTTAGTCCAGCTTCCAGTACACTGAGGGTGAGTTTTTTCAAGACTGCAAAAAGAGTTGGGCACCCAGTACCCAAAACCGCATTCCGTGTGTCCATATCACATCTCCACCATTGGCACCCTGGTTTGAAGGCTTGGCAGAGATTTGTGCCTCTTCTGTGCCCAGAAAAAGGACTTCAGTCTTTCCACTGTTGGCATTCTGGAAACTTTCACGATCACAAACTCAGCAAAAAGAAATTTTTTTAAAATATGCCATTGGATGAGACAGAAACGACCACCACAAAAACATTTTCCTTCTGCTAAGCACAGACACTTTTTTTGCATCGCAACATAAAGCCAAAACCAGGTGTGTCAGCAAAGCCAGCTTCAGACGGAATACTGAGCTGCAAAAGCTTTTCATCAGAAATGGAGTAGTGTGGCTAGTAAGATATCCCAACCAGCCAGCCTCACACAAGAAGCATAAATTACCACACGCCAGCGAATCTAACAGTCCGCCAAAACTCAGGTAGTTCACAACCAAATGATTCCATTGTCTGCCAAAAATATCTTGTTGTGGCAGGATTTTTCAGAAAAAAACTGAGAACCTAAATTGGAAAACATGAATAAAACTTGAAAACAAACACCTTAAAATTACCTGGCCTTGGATGAACTCTACACAATCTTTTGAAATTAAACCTATTATCTAAGACTTGCAGTTAGAAGGAAGCTACATGTCACACAAGAGAGAAAGGTAGAAGATCGTTCCTGAGACTGGATTTTTCAGGAATGCTTTCAGCCGACCATTGCTATCTCTTCCATATCATCACTCCTGCCGACTATATTAGCACATACCTTGAAGAGCCACCAGGTTTCCATACTAGCTTTAGCCACAATTTGGAGCATCATCAGAAGTGTTGAGGCACTGAGTGTTGGAAGCTCCGATGGGAATTTCTGCCATAGCTCTTAACATCAGGAACACAAGCCAGCATCAATGATGCAAGCCAATTTGTAGGAATTTTTACATTTCCCAGAACGGATCACCGTTTATGGCATTCAGACTTACAGGGTTGGGTTTTCTGCTAACTGATTTGATACCTAGCTAACAGCATTAGCTGTGTTAAAGATCATAGCGTATGTAATCTACCTTGGGGAATATGTGTATCGGGAGAAACAGCTCCACTGCTAAGTACATCAGATTCAAATTGCTCTCTACACCCCTCGTTAACACATGTTTGATGTTGCAAAACTGAGTGTTGCTACATAAAATAGCCAGCAAGGATACCTCTCAATAATTTGTTATCTGCTAGAGAGAGAGCACCTGCCATATTTTTGGTACTTTGCTGTTTTCATTTAGATATACAGTATTGCCAGGCTTAACTTTGCCTCTGCCACACTTGTTACTCTCTCCAATGACTTAAGTACATATTTCTTGCCTTTATAAGGCAGGAGTATGCCATACCTAGTTTTCACGGTCATTTTTCTATGTCCTATCCACTACTTATTTCCATACAGACAAACACCTGGCTCCATTTTCCCCCCCTCTCATGCAGAGATGGTCTGACAGTTTTGTTTTTCAGAAAAAGCAAGGTTTGTTTGTTTTTTTAAAAAGTTCCTGTTACAGAAAACAATGTATTTTACCCTCATCAGATTGACGCATCATGATCTGAGTTGTGACATGTCCCACCCAGTTCCATCACTCCACTTTATGTCACCATTGTCATGACAAGGGATGTGACTGATATGAGTGGATGGGAGGTTGGGAGATTTCCAAATGTGCAACAACAAAAACAAATAAAACATCATTAGCATAGCCATCATTTCCAAAAAATATGTAAAATGACCCTTTGAGATGACTTTAAGAGATGACCCTGTTGACAATCTTTTTTGTAGGTTATTAAATCACCCAGTATGAATTCACCTATGCTACATGCAGATTGCCTAGCAGCCACTGATTTTTGATGATACATGTATTAGAAGCAGGCTACTTTGGCACAGCTCTAGATGGTGCATGAACTCCTCCTGCTTTGCTAATTTAATCCTCGTTGATGCTGCCATTCTCCAGGCTCCAGCTCATCCGCTGACAAGAAATGCAAACGAATGAGATTTATAGCTTGGGCCGTTTTCAAATTTTCAAACAAGGTGCGGCTCCCATTGCTTTGCTGCACTGAATGAGGAGCCTTTGGTTGCAACTCCTTTGGCTGAGTGACTGTGTATCAATAACTGTGTATCCCTAAGAGCCACAGCTTCCCTGCATTTAGCAGAGATGATATTCCCTCTTGCTCAATTAATACTACATTTCAAACCCTTATAGCATTGCTTACCCCTTTCACAACCATGTGGAGATCTATGCGAACACTTCACGTAAGGACCCAGTCAATATCAGAGCAGGTTCAAAATTCTCCTGCATTTGCTAACATCGGCCCAGGTTCACAAACAGCCTGCAACTCCAGGGTGATGTTTGCATCTGCTCTTCTGACTTCCCTACCCTAATGTGCCCACAGCTGTTCCCGTTAACTTGTTTGTTTTCTGTGGTTCTGGTGACTTGCTTTCTTTCCTGTTGGGTGTACTGAGGGTGGGTGGCCCCCTCACGGCTCTCCCCTGGGTTTTTGATGTAGACAGCGTCTGCTTTCCCTGCAGCAGCAGTTCAGGCTGACTCCAGGTGTAGAAACATAATCCTCATCATACTATTCCAGGAACCGCTTGGGATTACCTGACCACCGGAGGCTAGGAATGACAAGCCCTATTGATCACTGGGGTCCACAGGGAATCCAGAGTTACTGCACTAGGGAAGATGCAGTGTCTCTCAGTGAGGTGGCTACAGAGGGAGTGGGGCATGTCTCTGCCTCCACTGAACTTCTTAGTGTGTTGGGGTTTCACCTTGACTTGCATCCCAGAATATCCTAAGGATAGGGAAGGCAAGTAGTCAGTTCTGTGCAGCCCCCCTTGACAACTCTGCAGAGGCAGGTCAGACAAACAGTGGCATCTAAGAGCCAGGTGAAGCCAGGTACACCCAACAGGAAAGAAAGCAAGTCACCACATCCACAGAAAACAAACAAGTTAAGGTGAACAGCTGTGGGCACATTAGGTACCTGTGTAGAATCCAAAGCTCCAAACTTGTATTGGTTGGTTCTCTGCCAGCTCCAGCAGCTAGCCTTGGCTATACTGGGTCAGATCAATGGCCCATGCAGCCCAGCAGCCTGTCTTCTGACAGTGGCCAGTGCCCAATGCTTCAGAGGGAATGAACAGAAGAGGGCAATACAGTGCAATACAGACCGAGCCAGGCACTGCTAGGCTACCAGTTTGAATCTAGCCAAAATTGATAGAGAATGAAAGTTGTTGGCATGTGATGGTAAAACTGTTGCCTTTAGGTAGTGAGTTCTGTAGTCTCCATCCTCTTCTCAGAGGACAGACATCCACAGCACACAATACCCCGCACGAATTGCCAGCTGCCTGGGTAAAGAAGCGAATGCTCCCACTGGAAGTAATATCACAAGGTCAGGGTAAGCCAAAACTGGCAGGGCAGAAGAAACTGCCAATTTTGCTACCTGCTCTATGGATGAATAAAGGACTGCCAATCTGGCTTTTCTTCAGCAGCACAAGTTTCACTAATAAATAGAAATGAAATTTGCTCCAATTTTAAGTTACAGTAAAACTCCTTTTCCTACATTTTTAATGGTCTCTTGCAGAAGGCGCAAGGGGGGATAATGGGGAACGGTCTCTGTGTTACCTTGTTAACAAGCTTCCGCTACCAGTAATGAACACCCTAATATACTATGGAGAACAGAGCGTGATATCTGTGCACATACTGTACCGGAAGAGTGCTAGTGAATTGAATCATGCAATTTACATTGCATCCTTTCTAAACTATTTCCTACCCGCAGTTTAAGAAATGTTAAGTGTCAGGAGCCACAAAGGGCAAGAGATACCAGTGTGTTTAAGGAGAGGCAAGGAACAGAATCAGAGACAAACAGGAGGCATTGTAAAGAACACAGGATCTGGTAAACGGAAGAAGGCAGGAAATAAAAATATTAAGATCAGAAACGAAAATAAGTCTAAATGAGCATGAAGCATCTCAACATCTGTATGTAGAGAAAGTGAAATGAAGAAATAAGGCTTCTTAAGAAGTGGTACAGGAGACTGGGGTAGAAGGAGACAGCTAATATTAAACAGCTGTTTTGCATCCAAAAGTAATCACTCTCATGCCACTCTGCTTTCACTACAATGTACACAACCATATCATTTTTCAGAGTAGCAGCCGTGTTAGTCTGTATTCGCAAAAAGAAAAGGAGTACTTGTGGCACCTTAGAGACTAACAAATTTATTAGAGCATAAGCTTTCGTGAGCTACAGCTCACTTCATCGGATGCATTTGGTGGAAAAAACTTATGCTCTAATAAATTTGTTAGTCTCTAAGGTGCCACAAGTACTCCTTTTCTTTTTGCGAACCATATCATTTGACTGTAAGATATACAGGGCAGCAAATCTGCCTCTGGTTCCTTTCTTTACCTGTTGTGAAGCACTATTCAGAGCTCTGGTATTACAGGAATTATAACCACAATATTACAGACAGAGAAGGTGGATGTTTAGAGCAATTGAGGATCAGATTCCCAAGAAAGAAAGAAGAGGATTTTTAAAGAAACATGCTGATGCAGAAAAGCCTCATTAAATGGCACTAACAGGGAAGAGCCTTATTGGAGATTTAATGAGGACTGGATTATCAGTCAGCAAGGATGGGATCCATGAAGCTATAATAATGCTGCCTGCCCTGACAATATCAAGAAGAGAGGACAAAGCTGTGGCATGTTCTCTAGCTATCATCACAGAGCCAGTCGTGGTGGTCATTCATTGGTCAAATGAAAAAATTTCAACTATTTTATTATGCACTACTGCTACTGACATATCATAATAGTAAATATAAATATAAACCCTCCATAAAATAGAATTCAATACAAAATTCCAAAACAAAAATTTTCTGAAACCACCATTTTTTGGGAAAAGCCAGTTCACAGGACGTTTCAAAAATATTTGTTTTTGTTCCAAACAGGAATGAAATTTTTCTTAAAATGTCGAAGTTTCCTGCAAACCATAAATTCTGAACTTTGACCTGCTCTAGTAATTAACTGTTGGAATGCATGACCAAGGGATAGGGTGAAATCTCCATCACTTGAACTCGTTAAATTGAAGGCTGGGGGCCAGATTTTAAAAGACATTTAAGTGCCTAAAAATGCAGCTATGCGCCTAATAGGATTTTTAGAAGTGCCTAGGTGCCTAACTCCCATTAGATATCTTTCTAAAAGCCCAGAAGTTATGGGCTTGATGCAAAAATTCATGGGGAATGTTAAGATCTGTTATGTAGAAGAGAAAACTGGATGATCAGAATGGCTTTTTCTGGTCTGAAAGTTTATGAATTACCGGGATCAAAACCATAAAAGCACAGAGATGGTGGTGGCAGTTCCCCTAAGAGCCAAGGGTCAGAAGTAAATGCCTTTCTGAAGTCTCAACTCTGACAGACCAGTCACTGGAGGAGCAAATGATCCTATTTCTTATAAGTTTCCTATAATTGCGGAAGCACTGTCTCAGGTATATGGCTTCTGGGAGGATTTTTTTTTAAATTGTTGAATGTATAGAGTTGTACAAATTCTAGATTATAGCGTGAACAATTTCATGACTGAAATACAGGCCAGGAAAATGGAATGCTTTCCATTCCAGACTGAAATGACAGGGCCCCAGTGGCAAACCTAGAATGAATATTTTTAATCCATGCAAAATTAGATTAATTGCAGTCACCTCCCACACTCGCATGAAGAATATTTGTCTTTGAAAATTTTCTGTTGGGCAGTGACAAGAAACACCCTTCATTTGAAGATCTACCAGCAATATCAGCTTGTCTGTAAATGCATTATCTCAGGTTAACTTATATAAATATATCCTTTATCAAACAGAAATTTGATGCAAAAAAACAAGTCACCTAAACGTGAGTTGTTTTTATATTAAAAGCTTTTATATTGTTCACAAATAGATGGACTAAATAAAAGTCCAGATTCAATTTGGTAACTAAGTTATATCTAGAGCTGGTCAGTTCATGATTTTTCCTGCAAATAATTTAAACAAAAATGAATTGTTTTTTCCATTTACATCAACATTTTTCTGGGGGGCATGAATCAGAGTCCACATCGCAGTCCTCATCAGTGCCCAGCCCAGGACAGGGAAACTAATGATCCAACTAGCGGACCAAATTTGGTGATGAATCTTGGTCACATGCCATCTGAGGCAGGTTGCGCATATGCTAAGGAGAACATTTTTCTTTGAAATTTTTCATTAAAAGATGGAAAACCCAAATTTTCATTTTTCAGCAACTGAAAAACTTTTCTTTTCTTTGCCTTTCAGTTGCTGGAAAGCAGAATGAAAATGGACATTATGTCAGAAAAATGTTCATTTAATTGAAAAAGCCATTTTCTGTCAAAAAAATGTTTGTATGGAAATTTTTTTATCAGCTCAGACTATATTCCATTTCATTGCTAAGTGCTTAACTGGGACATCTGCTTTATTGAGACAACTCCCCAAGAACCAATTTAGCATAACAAATGGCAATGACTGCAACTTAATCAGAAGAGAATTGGCGTTGGCTTCATGGAGATGTATTTAGCTAGTGCCAATGGGTTGAGTGGTGCTTTACCAGCTGTTGTAGAAGGTGGGAAATTCTACACTCTGGGGGTAGGGAAGCAAAGGGAGGACTTTCCCCAGAACAGACTCAGAAGACATGGACCTTTTTAGTTCTGAAGGAAGGAAAGGCTGAGTCTGCAACTTGAAACATTAGTCAGGAGAGGAAGGGGAAGGAATTTAAAAGCAAAAAAACCAGAAGGAAGTTATCTCCCCTTCCTCCCTCCCACCATCTTTTCCCCTCAACCTGAGAAAAAGCAACAGTAGTATTCAAACTCCTGAAGTGTTTCTTCAGGGGGAAGAAGACCTGAAAACTTCCTCAAGTCCCCTTTTGTCTAAGTTATTTTGCCCCCATTTTCCTCACTCTTCTGCTCTCAATGGCTGGAGTCCCTCACGCAACACTGCAGGACAGACATGAGTTACTCTGCCCAACTTAGAGCACAGAGGTGCTGTATCAGTACAGGAGTGGTTTCTTTCTACATTAGTTTTATATTTAGAAGTGGCCTCTTTTCATCATGTCACTAGGTTGTCCCAGTTAAGAGGAGTCTACAGTACTGATAATGCAGCCGATCTATGGGCCACCTAAGATTCATGGTTACCATTTTACCGCATGCTGCTGCCACTTGGAGCTGTACAATCTCTCCTCTGTTTTTTCCACCAAATGCATCCGATGAAGTGAGCTGTAGCTCACGAAAGCTTATGCTCTAATAAATTTGTTAGTCTCTAAGGTGCCACAAGTACTCCTTTTCTTTTTGCGAATACAGACTAACACGGCTGCTACTCTGAAACTTGGAGCTGTACAGTGACAGCAGAGACTGAACTCAGACCTTCTGATCTCTCAGCTCAGGTTCCTACCACTCAGGCTAAATGAGAATCCTTGTTGGCTGTTAACTCTGAAGAGAAGGGAGAGTTGGAAGGAATAGAACTTTTTGAAGCATTTCCATCAGTCATGCCCTAAAAATTAAATTAGTTCATGCCCTTGACTCCCCTGGATCTTCTGTGCTGGAAATACAGGGGCCAGATACTCAAGTGGTGTAAATGGGTTTAATTCCAGTGAAGTCAGTGAAGCAGTGGCTATTTACACCAACTGAGAATCTGGCCCATAAAATGAAAACATCCTGCTTGTTCAATTTTAGCATAGTTCCTGGGCATTGCTGGAGATGCTGAAGGCAGTTAGTTGATTTATTAGCCTAATCTCAGGAAATCATAGCAAACAATGCATACATAATCCTGGGTTTAAAGAAGCAGTAGTAGTGGCCCACTTAGTATGCTAAAACTAGGCTAGCCAAATTCATTTTCCTCTAAACTTCTACTCTGGGAAGGATTTTAGAGTAGAAAATCCCAACTCACCAACAACACTGTCATTTCAAAATGATCACCATATTTCCAGAGAAAATACCAGTTAGCCAAGTATATTTTTGTTGCACACAATATTAGATATGCAGAGCAACTATTTTAGAACTCTCCTATCCCAGGAAGAATGTTAACAGGCCTGGTTCTATCACACAAATCAAAGTTACCTTTCTACAGCTGAAAAATGTTTGGGTAGTCTTTAATTGTGAGTCATTATGGGCTACCAGAATAAAATATTTTCCTGTTTGCTTCAAGTATCAAAAAACCACCAAGCTGGCTGAGTTTTCCAAGATACTAGAGACCAGCTAGCTTGATGCGAGACAAATGGAAGCATTTTAGTAAATATTTAAGAAGATAAAATGGAGGGATATTTAATACAGCACAGGTTGCTGAAAAATTGCAAAGATATGATCAGGTTTCAGAAGAGGCAGGTCATGCCTCAGAGAATTGCTGGAATTCTTTGAATGCACTGTATTGCCACCAGGACAGACAAGGGAAATAGCAGCGGACTTAGTTTTTCAAAGTATTCAACAAAGTTCCTCACTTGAGGTTAATGACCTGTGGAGCCAAGGAACAAAACAGAAGAAAAGTTGCTGAAGTGAAAAATGACTTTAAGGGCAAAAGCCACAAGGAAGCTGTAAATACAATATTGAAGGTGGGGAAAATGTTACCATTGGGTTTGCAGGTGAATAAATGGAGGGACCTCACTGAGTAATTATTTTTAAATGCTCATTAAAGATGCTGGATTCATAGCCCGGAGTCCATGGAAGTACTCTTCTAATCCACAGCACTGTTAATGCCTGGGCACCTGCAATATGAGGTTCCTCCCACACCTTTCTGTGAATACACTTCAATCCTGACCTTGGGTGAACAACTGGAGGTTTGAAATGGTACTTCATTCTCCCAGCCCATTTAGTCCTTGCCCTTTCTGCTGAGCTTGCCAACAGAAGTGCCAGTTGTGACAGAAGAAGCAGCTTGTCTCTCTCACCAATAGAAGATGGTCCAATAAAAGACATTACCTCACCCACCTTGTCTCTTAATTGTGACAGTGTCATGTACTGACTAGTGCATACATTCCACTGACTGGAATGGCTGACCTGACTCAAGTGTGTATTAAAAATGGAAGTGTTTAAACTATTCATAATGCAATGCAAGATGACTTGAAGTTCAAGATTTTCCACAGTGTGCCATGAGCTGAAAAGAGAAGGCCACATCTGCAAAATGTCTCACTTGCGATTTGTTTTTATTTTTAAAGTGAAATGGACCCGTTTTATGGTGAAAAATAGGGCAATTTATTGATTGACACTTGACAGAACTATACACATACTTCAGTCCACACATCAAAAACAGGCACGTGTTTTTATACCTTCAATAGGAGAAATGGCCATATCACTGACATTTTTCTTAAAAAGGTGTGTTGAAGGTGCAACAGGATATGAAATAAAATTGGTGAAAATTCAATCAAGTCATATGGGCTACTCCCTATGTTAAAAGAAAAGGAGTACTTGTGGCACCTTACAGACTAACAAATTTATTAGAGCATAAGCTTTCGTGAGCTACAGCTCACTTCATCGGATGCATTTATAAATAGTTTATAAGTGATTCACAGATATTTTAATAAATGGTAAATCAATTGTTGCAGATTGTTACAGAGTACAACAGGTTAATTGACACCATGACTTATAATCAGCTTATCACCTTCTATTGGGGGGCTTATGTCCAACCATAACCAGGTTTGGAAGGATTAGATTTTTATCGCTAAATGTTGATAAATGTCAATTTCACCATATACAACAAATTGACAAAAAAAATTCCATCGATAATCAAAATTTACAGATAGCCAAAGTAAGAAAAATGTTGCTTGAGCTCTTACAGTCAAAATCCAGAGATTTAGACTTTTTAATTAGACTTATTACAAATAGACTAGTGAATGAACAGTAAAAACAGAGATCATTTGTCAATTTAAGGCTATTTACTTTATATATTTTGACATGACATTGACAATTTGTGTTTTAACACTTTATAAAGCTTTACCTTTTTGAATCTCAATGTCTGTCATTAAATAACCCGCTGACCTCCCCCCGGCATAATCTCCCACAACTGTGAAAATTTAAATAGATAAAAATCTAAAAAAGCCTAAAAATAAACATTATCCATCAAAATTATAAAAAATAAAAAATTAATTCTGCTGAGCCTGTCTATAACACATTACTATTCATGTCTGTAACATGCTTACATCATCTACTAATCATTTATTAGCCCCTTATAAAGTATTCATATATGGATCTTTACTATGACATGTGCCTATTATATGTATGAATTTTGCAAGGCTCTAGTCAAATTCAATTTTTTTTAAATCAGATGTTAAGAGCTTGAGCTGTTCAGTGTTTCAGGATTGAGCCCCAAATCAATGGCAAAACTCTACAGAAATCATCCCAGGTGAAGATCCAGCCTTCTGAGCAGAAGGACTGGAGTTCTTTCCCTACTAATTTCACAGATAAGACATGGAAGGATTTAGAGCATCTGGAGTGAATATGTGGACTAGTGAATTGCAAATGCATCTTAATCCAGGTATACAGCATATAAACAGAATAATGTCTTGAAGCAAAGAATAAAAAAAGCAGCTATATTTGCTGAAAAGGCAATGCTGTGCTTTATTGTGTAGGAGAGAGATTTGGGAGCACTTGAAGAAAAATCCCTGGAGTCCCCAGCTCTATGTACGGTGCTGTATGGCTACAGCGAACAAAGCAGATGTGATTCTCTGTTATAGTGCAGGAGTACAATATAAATCAAGGAAGGTGGTAGTAGTGTAAATGTTATATTTATAATGGAAATGCTGATACAACCCCAATTTATAGAGGTGCTAGCTGCAGCAGCTATAATATGGCTAAATATCATTTAAGCAGTGTTTGCAGATTTGATCATTGTATCTTAAAAGGAACATACTGTATTCACTCTTGAAGAGGTAAACCATCAGTTATGAATCAACAAGAATGACTAAATACATACCGCACTAGCTAAAATTGAAATAAAAAATCTTTATTATGATATTGTATTTGTTCTTTACATCTCAAAAGCTGGAGGAAGCAGTCAAATCCATAGCACTTTCTTCTTCTATAAGTTATATTAAAAAACTCAATTGGTTCAGGATTTATTGCTCTGAATTGAGAGTGAACTTCACAAATTCATACAAAAGAGCTATCTCATTACAACAAGATTTAAAAAGACTTTGGCTCAGAATCCATCAAGAAAAGTTCACATGGGATATATAAAAATTAAATAACGTATACGAGAATAACCTTCTTGAGTATGCAGCATGAATTGCTTTTCCTGTTGTATCATTTTAATCTGTAAAACGGAGACAGAAATCCCAAACTAATTTTTGTATGATAGCTTGACAAAAACAATACAAATACTAATTGTTACAGGAGATAGGGCCAATTATAAAAGTGTGCAGTCAAGTTAATGGAATTAAATTTTGAATCAGATTTGGATCAATTTGATCCAAACAAAAATGAAAATATCGTTCAAGAATACTATCTTGCATTTAAACAACATAGTATTTTTTATGCAAGGATTCAAAATGCAACATTTTATACCTTTGAAATAAGATAAGGTAAGATTTGTTATACCTATTTTATAGATAAGTAAACTGGGTGACAGTGAGGTTAAGGGCCAGAAGGTCAAAGGTAACTAGGCCTCTAAAGATTTAGATAGTTGTCTTCTGGGGTTTTCAAATGCACCTATTTCCATCTCTAGTTGCCTAATACCTCTAAAACTGACCATAAGTGATTTGCAGTAAGTTAGCAGAAGAGAGGATAATACAACTCAGCAGCTGACTTCCAGGTCTCCCCTTGAACCAGTGTATGACATTCCCCTCCCAAATAATGGGTAACAGAGAAAAGGATTTAAAAGTTATCAAAGTTTGATAAAAGAAAAGTAATACAAAACTGTTTCATATCCTTTCCTTAGTCCTTAAGTTCCTTCTGTGCCATTGACATTGGGCAGTCCTGTACCTCCATCGATTATGTCACTCACTAGTTGTGGTACTTCTCCCAGGTGATGTCAGTGCACTCAGTATTGTCTGTCACTGTCTTCCATCTGTTCTTCCTTGGCTTTCCTAGCTTTCTCTTTCCTCCCTCGCATACCTAATTCAATGCTTGGTTAGCATGTCTCCCACCTTTCTTAGGGTATAGATGTCCCAGCCAGATGAGCCTTCTCTCTCTGATATTTTCTAACATACTCTGCTCTGTCAGCTCCCTTACTCTTGTGTTTGTTATTTTGCTTTCCCATGAAATGTGTAGTATCTTCCTCCCCGTCTCTTTTTGTTAGCCACTGTCATTGGCCAAGTCCCTGTGCCACACAGTAGCATGGCTCAGTACACTTGCATGGTATAACCTGATCTTTAGTTTGGTGTGGAGCCCTCTGTTTGACCAGACGTTGCTCATCCTTCCAAAAGTGGTGTTTGCTTTTCCTAATCTGTATGAATCTTTATCGCAGCCACCTTCAAGCTTGCTCTCCAGGTAGCAACTCTTCTACCTACTGAATTTCTTTTCCACCATGTACCCCTTTGCATCAGTTGACCAACTTCCTACCTTCATAATCTTGATGTTCTCTGCATTTACTTTCAATCCAATTTTTGCTGTTTCCTGTTTTACCTTGGATGTAAGGCCAATCATTCCATTCCAGGTCATATTTAGTAAAGCAATGTCATTGACAGAGTAGAGGTCATGTAACTCATCTCCGCTAACTCATTTTACACCATCCCTGGTGCCTCTTGTACCCACTTCCTCACCCAGTGATAAGACACCTTTGTCTAATTCAAGTCACAATATCAAACTACTTACCACACCTGTATTCAATATTATTGCACATCTCCTGCCATCATATAGACTCCTTATTATGTTGATCAGCTTGCCTGGTATCCCATAGCTTTTGGCAATATTCAGACATTATTGAATACTTTCTTAAAGTCAATACAGTTAATTAAGATGGATTTTTGCTAAGAAAAATCTTTTTGAATCTACTGTAGAGGAGTGAATATCTCTTCACAACAATATAATCTAACTGGACAGAACCCAGCCTGTTCTTCTCATAACATTCCATCCACTGCCTTCTTCATTCTATCCCAATACTCTTCTCGGGACTGAAGCAGTACAGTATCTCTCTAATCCATGCACTGAGTAAGATCACCCTTTTCTGGCAATGCCACAATGATACCATCTTACCAGTCTTGTGGTATTTGTTCATTCATCCCTATTTCATTAGAGTTTTGTTAGCTGCTTAATCAGAATTTTGCCTCTTCCCTTTAGCACCTCCACTTGAACTCTGTTCAACCCCAGGAGTTTCCCCCTATTTGAAGCCTTTGATGGCTGCTTTAATTTCATTGGGTGTGTAGTCTCTCTTCTATTTCTAACTTAGCATTCGTATTTCTTTCAAACCTGTGCATGATCGTTGGCTCTAGACAGTTTAATATGGGACAGAAACTTTCTTTCCATTATACAGCTTCTTCTTCATGTGTTTTCATCATCTGTGCAGGAGAGTCCCTTTGAGCATCACCTGTGATGACCTGGTTCTTCATGAGAGGTCTTTCACTATATCTCTTCTTTACTTCTTTGTCTTCTCTATATCTTGCATCTGCCTCTAAAAGTTCTGCCTGTGTCTTGCACTGTTCCTTTTTTTGCCCTCAGAGCTTTCCGTTCAATCACTGCCCATATTCCAGATGCAACCCATGTCCAGGCATCTTTCTTCAGCCCTCTTCAGAGGCCCACTACTCCCTCTGCTGTCTTAACTACAGTCTTCATCCAGTTTAACCATCTGTGTTCCAGACTTTCATCAGCCTGGTCCTGTAAAACACGGGAGCATTGCTAAATGTGATCTGATCAGCATTTCTTTGTCCTTGAACTTCTCTATTGCTATAACTCTTTCTGTCCATCATCATGATTTTTTGAGTTTCAGTTGTAACATGGCCACTGAGACAACATCTGCTCCTCTGATGACTCTGACATCCCTCAAAGAAGATGTCCATCTCTTACATATACACACATGATCAATCTGGGTGACAGTTGCATTATCTGGTGATCTCCATGTGAGTTTGTGAATCCTTTTGTGCTGAAAGAGGCTGTCCCCGATCTTTAGGGTGTTTGCACCGCAGCCATTCACCATTATCAGTTCCGATGTTTTCTGTTGCTGTGCTCATGCCATGACTCCTCCCAGCCAGTAGAGTTGTTGCTGATTTATGCTCTGAAGTCATCTATCATCAACTTGATGTCATGGTTAGTCATGTCATCCAGTACTTGTGGAATATATCCCTTTCACTGTTGTCTGCTGTTTATGTTGGTGCATATACCTAGATTATTGGACACTTGACATGTCTTGTGTGCTGCCGGGCTGCTGTTGTGTTGTTCACTGGCTCCCAGTCCAGCAGGTTCTTCACTTCAATGTTATTCAGCATAATTCCTATGTCTCTTTCATGCATTTTACTTCTGAGTATAACATTGTAGCACCATCAGAAACCATCTTGCCACTCCTTACCCATCTCATGTCATGGACGCCAGCTATGTTCAGATAGTACTTTTTCATTTCTTGTGTGCCTTGTGCCAGCTTTCCCATACTATAAAAAATATGTACATTCCATGTGCCCACTCCTGTTACAGATTAGATTGTCAGGATTCGATGTCTTGAGATCTCAGCTTCCTTTCAGCTTTCATGAAGATCTGTCATACTTGGGTTTTGAGCTCCATTTGCACTTACTGTCCTCAAGTTTTGGGCTAACTGCACTGTTTCTGTTGCAGTTAGGTTCTACCTGAGTGTGTTGAAAATCCAGTTGCAGAATCATTCTCTTTTATCCAGGCTTGTGACAGTGGCAGACATTCATATCAGACACAAAATACTGGAACAAATTCTATGGTCCAGCTGAGCAACACTAGGGGTGGTGGTAGGGGACAAAAGTGGCTTTAAGCCACCTCCATGGCACAGAGGTACCTGGAGTCAATTCTGTGCTGGTCCCACACCCGGTGTAGTTTAGAGTAACCAACTACACTGGCTGCCAATGGACCCCAAGGAGCAATTACGGCAGCCAGGGAACATGAAGTATCGGAATTCCCTGGCCACAGCCCCTGTGGTGGAGTATTCACCAGATGAGTATGACGTAAAAGCTACTGAAGTGTGTCTATACCATTCCCCCATACTGGCTACAGAAAGAAGAGAGATATCATTGACAGAGAAGACACGTAATTCTTGATGGGGGGGCACAATTTAAAGGCGCAGCTGCCCCCAAACAGCTCAAGTTATGACACCTCCCTGGTACGCCCTCCCCCTACCCTCAGTCTCCCCTCCTGCAAAGCAGCGGCCCTTCCCTGTAGCACCCACCTGCTGCTCCTGCCTCTCTCCATGGGGCACAGCTCACAGCACAGATCACCCGGCCTTGGCGGTCACTTGACTGGCTCAACTCTGACCAAGCAGGGCCAGCTCTAAGTCAACAGGAAAGCCACATACAGGAGTGGGGCAGCCCCGGCCCCACCCTGAGCCCCACTCCAGCTGTGACTTCCAACCCCCTCCACCAGTTGGGGGCTCCTGCACATTAGTCACCCCGTGGCCCTGGTTAAACACCCCCCCCACCAGGTCCCTGTGTGAGACCCAAACAAATACCAGGGCAGATGCCCAGTCCCCTGGGCTAGCAGTGATCCCACAGCAGGCCCAGCCCTGCAGCCTCAGGCAGGCATGGAATTTGTCCCCATGCACCTTGGGCCTGGCTGGAGGGCCACTGTGAGTCAGCACCAACATGAGCTGGGCCTGCAAAGGGGAGGACAAAGAGAGGCAATTCGCTATTACTGGCATCTCTGTTTTGAAATAAACTACTGTGAACTCATGTATTTTGAACCCAGTCCCTGCAAAAAAAGAAAGAAATGAAAATAAAAATATAAACTCTGGCAGAAATCTAGGGGAAGGAGACTTGACGCTGCATCTCCCCTTCCTCCCCCCCCAGCCCCATGCGTTGCCTCTGACCACTGGAAATTTACAACAAGGAAAGAGCAAGAAGGGAAATGACAATTTGCAAAGGGTGTTATACCAAATCAAAAAGCCTTCTGCAAAGGTCACCCTTTTGCCAATTTGCCTTTGATTAACAGATATTAATAAACAGTTCCTTGGCTTAGATCATGGGTTCTTAATATGGGGGTTGCAACCACTAGGAGGACTGGGAACAGATTTCAGGGGTTCACACCCACACTCCCTTTCTTGATAGCTAGATGTGATGGGAGTTTCCAAAATTTTTTTGTAGTAACAGAGTTGCAATATGGAAAAGCAGAACTAGTGGCATAGATAAATAGATGAGAATTTGCAGCATTACCTCATTTCTCCATGCTTACCAGGAATATTAAGAAACTATATCCAGAAGTAAAGTTATTTAGGACCTGCTATAATGAAACACTTAAGCTAGTGAGTATATTTAGTAGTCAGTGGGTGAGTAATTTACCAGCAAGTAGGTCCGCTCATATGCTTAAAATTAAGCACATGCTTAAGTGCTTTGCCAGATTAGAGCTTAGTAGGGTGACCAGATGTTCCAATTTTATAGGGACAGTCCCAATTTTTAGGTCTTTTTCTTATATAGGCTCCTATTACCCCCCATTCCCTGTACCGATTGTTCACATTTGCTTTCTGGTCACCCTAGCCCGGCTTAAGGCATTATGGTAAGGCAGTTAGCAAACTGAAATACACATTAAAATCAGTTTATTCATGTTTTACCACTTATGTCAATGGTTCATAAGAAAACAGATTATACTGAGTTGATGATTATGCTAATCAGCCAGACAGTCCCTTATTAAACTGGGACAGTGAGAAAAATTCTGCTCAGGTGATATCAGGTTCATCCCCATATTGCGCAAATTGACAAGGAAGAGCAGAAGATGTGGACTATAAATCAGTTCAGATTTATGTGGACTATAATAAAACCTCAGTGTAACTGGAAATGCAGACTTCACTCCACAATTTTCTGAGAACAGTCTTGATCTTCACAAAGCGTTTGCTTATAGTTCAGTGTATTGCATCCCAATGTTTTGCATAAAAATTCATGAGGCATGATATCTATTTCAACTATAGAGCAGTAAAGGTAAAGAAAAAAAGTTTAGCCCTACAACTCAGATAGGATTCATTTTGAGTAATGATTGCAAACCAGCCATGGAAATTACAGATGCTACTTGGTTCACTATTATTTTACGGCATCTCCAGTAATCTTCAGTGATCAATTATAAAAGCATGTCTGATGACTTTCAAAACATAAATGGAAAGGATACTTCTGTCGAGAGCATGGCTACTCGAAGGAGAAATCAATCTTTGCTGCTCAGGGAGTGAACTTCATGCCATCATGACCAGACAGTTAAAAATTTCAACCTACAAAAATAGGGCTGTGGGTTCTTAGACCTTTTGGCCTATTGAATTTGGTGCATGCAGAGCTAGAACTTCTGGCTTCTCTCCTTTTACTAAAAGATGAATGCAAAATGAACAGAGCTTAGGAGTGAACTTAATCAATAATGAACTCACCGGTAGTTAAAAACAAAGAACGAAATAGGCTCAGACTAGGGTTGGATGGACAATGAGAATTCTGTTTCACAAAAAAATGAGGGTTTGGCATTTGTTTTCATTCTGTGTTGGAATGAAGAAAAGACCTTTCATAATTTTTCACAAACACGAGACCCACCCCAGCATAGACAATTGCACCATATTTAGGGCATTCACCTGGGATGGGGAAGACCAAGATTTAAGGCCCTCCTCCAAATGAGGCAGTGCAGGG
This sequence comes from Dermochelys coriacea, assembly GCF_009764565.3. Lineage (NCBI taxonomy): Eukaryota > Metazoa > Chordata > Testudines > Dermochelyidae > Dermochelys > Dermochelys coriacea. The sequence continues at coordinate 134,265,620 of NC_050072.1, read as the reverse complement.
ATTTGAATTTGGGTCTCTCACACCCCAGGTCAGTGTCCTCTGTGCCTGCAGAGAGCCTCACTGACCTCAGTAGGGCTCATACAGACATAGGGTCTCTCTGCATTGGGCTAAATGCAGGATGGGCACATAAATGTTGCCAAGTCCACACAGATGAGCCCAGCACAATCAATCAAAGCAAAAGTATGAAAATTATAAAAGTGAAAGACATGAACAGCCCTTGGGGGAAGGACTGCCTTTGTATTTATGTATTACGTGTGTGTGTGTGTGTACACACAGCACCTAGGGACAATGGGCCTTGACCCCTGACTGAGGCCACCAAGTGCTACTGTTATACAATAATTAATAAATACATCATTATTTATAATAATAATAATAACAATAATAACATAAAGAAAAGGAGTACTTGTGGCACCTTAGAGACTAACAAATTTATTAGAGCATAAGCTTTCGTGAGCTACAGCTCACTTCATAGGATGCTAGCTCACGAAAGCTTATGCTCTAATAAATTTGTTAGTTTCTAAAGTGCCATAAGTACTCCTTTTCTTTTTGCAAATACAGACTAACACAGCTGCTACTCTGAAACCAATAATAACATAGGAAAATATGATGTCAGAATATAAACTGTTACAGTGTCTCAGATTCTTTTTTAAAAGCACACTAAAGTAGAACATCAACCTATATAATCAGCAATCCCTACTAAAAGTAAAGAACACTTCATTGTCAGAATGAAGTATCCTTAATGCACTATGTTGATAGACATTAAAGGAATGGATTAATAAAAACCCTCCAGTCCATTCACCTGAGAGCTCCCAGATTTTCTTCTCTCCCATGATTCTTCTCCCATAGCCCCAAGTCAGGTCTTCCATGAGAGAACTCCTTGCAGTTATCCACTCACTCAGTCCTCCCTGCCTTGAGCCCTGCCACCGACTCCTGAGATCCGCCCCTATCATCAACCCTCTTGTTTGCAGCTCTGCAGCTCTTAATGAGGCTGGTTCTTCCCTTGGGCCTCTGCATAAACTCTCCTCTAACTCAGCAGGGATTCCCCACTTGGGCCAGTCCTTACACCAGCCAACAACATTCTTCCCAACAGCTCTGTGTACCAGATCTCCCCTAGTGCTCCTATTTCTGCTTTCCTCCTCAGGCAACTCTCACCTGCTTTTCTCCATGTCTCTCCCCTTATATGGCCAAGTCCCTTCCTTTAGCCCCCAACTCAGAAGCAGCTTATGAGTCTCAGGTGCACTGGCCCCTGCTCCCTCTCAAAGTGTTCAGATACCCTGTGACATCCATCTTCAAAAATCTTGTTTGCTGAGATGCCTACAAAAGACTGCTGGTGCACAGATACCACTGCCTCCCACACTGCCCCATATTGTCTCATTGTTTCCCTGTACTCCCCCATCATCCCTCTGGTGTTTCTTGTCTTATACTCTAGATAGTAAACCCCGTGCGGTAGGGACCATTTTTTTTTGTTGTGTTTGTGCAGTGCCCAGCACTATGGAGTCTTGGTCCCTAACGAGGGCTCCCAGCTACTACAGTCACACCAATAAATAACACCACTGCCACCTTGGCCAGAATAAACTTGCACAAGTTGCTTTTCACCCAGGCTCCAGTTTCCTACAGGCCCTGAGCCGTTGGGAGAGAGCATTCTTTACCCTTAAAGAAATGGAGGCAAACTGGGTTTAATCAGCATGCTGGCAGCATTGTAACCCAGGAAATTTTAACCTCCTCTGGTGGTTTTCCATAGACGTTGAATAAGAGAGGACAACAGACACAAGCAAATTGTCTTGGAAAAAGGGAGAAGCTACATATAACATGACCTCTGAGGAGCTGTAAGAAAGGAATGAGCACAGCCAGTTTATTGCAACTCTATAAACCCTAGTAAAGTCTGCTAGATCACTCCACTGAGGCAGGATTTGAAGGTAGACCTCACAGGGTGACTCGCCACTTAAGAGAGAGCAGGGACAAGTCCATTCAGTAGAGTTATGTGCATTTGAACCAGCCTGAAAATATGCAGGGGGCAGGAAGCTAACTATGAATGGGGGTGAGTGGGAGGGAGGAACAGGAAGGGGAGTGAGGGGAGCTACTGAGAATCGGCAGGGGCTGACTGGCTCCAGGGGGGGAATGGGCACCCAGCAGTTCCTTGGCAGCTGATGGCTGGTGCCCACCCCCACTCCTCAATGACTGGTGTTCTGTGCACCAACGCTCCCCTGCCCACCCACGTGTTGGTGCTCTATCCCCACCCCAGCAGCTGGAGCATGTGCTCCTTCCCCTCCCTGGGGCAGGTTGTCTCTGTCAGGATCCACAGTGGCTGGGAGGAAGGGAGAGAAGAGATGTTCCTACCTGCTCCCCAATGGCTGGTCCGATCTCGTGTGCCATGGCAGCCTCTACTGCCCTTCCTCTGGGTCCCACTCTTGTGTGTGCACAGGGGCAGAAACAGAGCTGGTCTCACTCTCACCTCCGCAAGGTATTGTGGAGAACATCAGGGGGCAGAAACATATCACACCCCACTATTTCCATTAAGGGGACGTTTGTCCCCTCAACCCCCAAAAATATGGTCCAGCACAGTGTGTCCAACAGTGTCAAAAGTGTGCTGATGGCCAAGAGATATTTGCCTGGGTATTCTTCCTGGGTTCATCTTCACCAGGAGCGTGTTAGTAAGCATGACCACTGGGTTATTCTACCTGTTTGAACCTCTTTGGTGTATTGTCCTATGGGCTGTGCTGGATGATTATGAAACTATTCAATGGTATATCTGCATTTCTTGTGCTTGACTGCTATAGAAAAGGTCATGTGAAAAGTTTTATGATCACAGGCACCAGCTAATACTAACAAATGATGGTTCAGGATGTCGACTGATAAAAATGACCTTTCCATACCAACCCACAAGTGGGTTTAGTCATTTGTACTTATTGATTTTCCTCCTTTTTTATCTCTGAAAATTCCACTACCATCTAAAAAAGCCACTTTGCTGCCGGCTACAGATGCAAAAGTCCATTCTCTCACCAGCTTGCAGTTTCAACAGCTTTCCAAACTCACTTTATTGCTGCCTTTACAATTAAGGATGAGGTGTCAGACTCCAGCCCCCTACATTTTCAAAAAGAGCACACTCATTTTTGCAATACAGCTCATATAGCCAAGAAAAGATATCGCCAAACCTGCCACTTGCAAAACATGCCCATGTGTGAACTTGATTTAAATGGTAGCCTCCTGAGAGGAAAGGTCATACCGTCTACCATGTGGAGTGCCAGGAACACCATCAGTGCTCAAACTAAATAAATAAAGAGAAACTAAATAATTGTGTGTCATATTCCACAGTCAATAAAGCCAGAGAAAGGAGCAATTAATTTGGCCCAATAATAAAATGCAAGGTTTGTGTGCGTTGCCAAATATTTAGGTTTTATCGCAAGTTTCAGGACATTTCATGTTTTGCTTAAAGCCCCAGGTCCTGTTTGCACATGATTAGGTGAGAATCTCAGCTTTCATTTTAAAAAACGTTTCAGGCCCTCAAGGTGGTGGAGAAAAGCTTGAAAGTGTGAACACGCTGCACTCATAAAGACTCAAATAACCAGAAGGCAAACAAAAAGAACCACAAATTTCTCTCTTTTTAAAAAACCTCTCATGCTTTTTAAGCCAATCTCATGAGTTTGGCGACGGGGCTCATTTTTGAATGTTTGGGGTTGACAATACTGTGTTACTCTGCGAGAAAGTTAGAGCCCAGTTCTGCAAATAGCCACCGCCTTTCTATGCTCTCAAGCCATGGGTCCCTGTATCTGCTTCACCAACAATAGCCTTCTTTGCTTGTCTGTCACATTTCCCCAACAAGTAGCTTTGTGCTGTCTGCACTGCCTCCCCCTTATGCATGGAAGGAACTCTACATAAATGTCCACAAAGGCACTACATTATTCCTCCTTCAGATACCTCCTTAAAACTCACCCCAGCAAAATACAAAACAATTGCAAGGCAGCTGGTGCTCCGTGAATGCTGCTGCTTTATTTTAATAGTCTTGTCACTACCTTGGGCTCCTCCGTCTGCTTGTTCTAGCTACCCATTCTCTCTTGTCTTAGATTGTAAACTCTTCAGGGCACGACCCATCTTTTTGCTGTGCGCTTGTGTAACGCTGACAGACCCCGGTCATCGGTGGGCTGGATCGAACCTGGGCCCTCAGTGCATAAGCCCCTACCACATGAGCTAAAAACCAACTGGCTCTTAGCTAAGGCTGTAGAGCAGACTCATTTTATCTCTCTCTCTCTCTCTCTCTCTCTAAGCGGTCTCGTGTCACTAGATGGGACAGAACCCCACACCCAGAAGGTGTATGGGTTACACTTGCACTATGCCTAGAGCAACCAATTCTTGATTGATGCCTGCTAGATGCACCCACAAAACAATGCATAATAATCATAACAATAATAATAACACATGTAAAAAACGTTATGCCCTTGAGTAGCTCCATTGACAAAAACAACTTTTCTGCTTAAAGAATATTCAGAACTAGTAAAGTGTGCAGGTTCATGGTCATAATATTGATAGTGCCTGCATTAATAGTAATGTATTTTCAGAATGTCACTGTAATGCATGAAAATCTGACTTCAACCATATATGTTGTCTTAATTGGATTACCCACATTTACACTGTAATTATCCAGCGTAGTAGAGTGTAGACACTCACTATGCCTTGTGTGAATACATTTATAGCTAGACAAAAATCATTTCAATATGCAGAGATGAACATTAGAAGCAATTTGCTGTCAAAGTGTTTCCTGGGGCAAGGGAAAATGAAGAAGTTTCTGTTTTATGGATTGCCAGAGGGAATAGTTTCTAACATGCAGCTAGTGCACTGAAGGAAAATGAAGACAGTCCCAAAAACAACACCCTTAGCTAAAGGCTTTTCTGTTACTGAGCTATGTTTTTTATCTTATGCACAACTCAAAAAAATTGCTGATTATTATTATTCAACATTCACTAGGATTCAGGGGAGGGAAAGCAGTAAACACTAGGTAGGAAAGAAGAGAATCACTGTCATCAAATCCACCACATAGCACTTTTGTGGGTCAGACAGGGTAGGAGAGATGTTTCTTTTGGCTCACAGATGGTTTGACATTTTTGGTAACAGGAAAGAAGCCTGAGATTTAACCTTTACACTCTACCCTATAAAAATCTATTCATTTTATAATGATTGAACAACACCTAGAGATCTGGACAGACAATTTTAGGTCACTTAAATGAAGATACTCTATAGCTAAGGTGCTAACAGATGTTGAAGATACTGCAGTCAGATCCACACCAAATTTCCCCTGCTAACTACGCTCTTTGGGACAGGACTGTTGATTATGTTTGTACAGCCCCTAGCAGAAGGGAGGCCCTGGTGTGCCCGGTACACCACAACACAAATGTTAAGTAACAATGACAGCAGCAGCAGCAATGTGTAGGACCTGGTGAGTGTTTGGATAGGAGATCTCCAACTAAAATCCACAAGCTCGGGGAAGCAGAGTTGCGGCTTCAGTGAGTGGCGCGCTTACTGCTGAGTTATCATCAAATCAAGGATCCCGCAAGTTGTGAAGGGGAATTTTGATGGGTGTTGAAGCAAGAAAGAGCTGAAAAAATCAGCTTGTGACTCCTTATGACTAGAAATGCTATGTAAATGTGAGGTAGCTTTATAGTATTGGAGAGTTTTGCTTAACACTGTGATTATCTTCACTTCCATTTTTTGAATTTCTTCATCTTGTTATTCAGTGGACACTGAAATTTGAATCAATATACATAGCTGGACAAGATTGACTAACAGGCGTTCTTCCCTAAATGGACAAAAGTAATATGGTAAAAGAGCAAATATTTAAAAAGAGAGGCCTGGACAAAGGAAAGGTGGTCTTGCAGTTAAGGTACTGGACTAGGACACAGGAAATGTGGCTTCAGTGCCCAGTTTTGTATGTCCTTGGGCAATCATTGTCTGTCTGTTCCTCCGTTGCCCATTTATTAAGTGATCACTCTATATCTGACCTCTCAGACCCTATCCTCAAAGGAAAACTGCACAGCACCTTCAAAAGCTGAGCCTGGGAGCTTCAATTCATAACTTTGCTACACACTAAAAATCACAGACTGAATAGAGGCACCAGGTTTACGGCTGATTACAACAATCTATAACCCACTAACACCCCACCCAAACATCCCACCACCACCACCACCATGACTGGAGAGGTGTTAACAGGCTACATCACCTTGATATTACCTCACTCACCCTGTCTCTCTAATAGCCTGGGACCGACACGGCTACAACAATGCGGCATGCATTAAAGACTGCAAGGTGATGGGGGCAATATAAGCCCCTCAGACAGATAGAATCAATAGAATGTCCTTTGCATCTTCATGGCTTCTGAATATGGACAGCAATTTTTCTTGTATTTCTTTGGATTGGGGTATTAATAAATAGCACCACACCATTCTACATTTACTAATTGGATTGCAAATATCAGAACACGTCTCAGATACAGTATATCGAGGAATTATTTATTTTTACTTTGAAGGACAGCCCTCTTACTGCCATGTGTTAATATGGCATTATTTATATATTTGTATTACAGTGGCACCTACAGGCCCCAACTGAAACCAGGAACTCGTTGTGTTGGCATTGTATATACACATATTAAGAGTTCACATCAGCCCCTGCCCTTAAAAACTTACAACCAAAATGCATAAGACAAAGAGTGGGAAAAGAAATATTCCCATTTTACAGATGCGGAACTGAGGCCCAGAGAAATTAAACAAGTTGCTAAAGACCACATGGGAAGTCTGTGGCAATGCCAGGAACTGAAAGCAGATTTCTCAATTCCCCAGTCTAGCGCCTTAACCATAAGACCATATGTGTTCCTTTATTGGAGTTCCATTGTTACTTATACACTGGCAATGTTGACTCCAAAACTGACAATTAAAGTGATTTATTTTATTATAATAGAAGAGTAGTGCATTACTCTTCAGCTGAAACACGTCAATGCATACTGTAATTTGGCAGTTCCCTTCTTTTGCTAGGCGAGTAGTTTTTCATTTGTATCTATGAATGGCACAATATGTATATTTTTGACTATGAGCCAAAATCATTCCTGGTGTAATTTGACCGAGGTTGTACTTATTTATTTGCCAGATAATTAGCATTTATTTGTAGGAAATGATAAATGGCCTTCCTTTTTCAAATAAGGAAAGTACACACAAAGAGACAGATCCTTTGAGACAGCAAGTTGGGCTTCTACCCCAATTAACATCTGTATAATTTTCTACACCTATATTGCCAGATGGGCGATGCATGGGTACCTCAAATGGAAGACTGTATATGTGCCTCAGATGGGACCTGGAGTGGATTGTTCCCAAATGGCAATCAAAGAGTACAGTTTTCTTGATAGACAGTCCACTATATGCTGTGTTTATGTGTATGCAAACCAGTATTTTGCCCAAGCCAATAGTGAGGGAACTACTGCTTGGTGACATTTCAAAGTTGCATCCCACATCAAATTGTTGGGAACATGAGTGGATGGTGAAAGCGCAGATACTACAGACCTCACCCAAAGCCCCTTGAATATAATGGAAATATTCCAGTTGACTTTTATGGACATTTGATTAAGTCCGAAGGGAGCAGATGAGTAACAAGGATAATAACATGGAAGGCTTCTGAACTTCCTTTCCATCTTTGTTACTTTTTTTTAAAGCAGTTTGTTATAAATGTCTCAGAGAACAGCAACACTGCTAGAGCAGACAGTATAAAGTATCTACTCAGACGTTTATTCAGAAGACAGAAGCATAATAAATAGCGAACTGTCTAAAGTCACCATAATCACATGCTATCCAGGTATCTTTCTGCTTGTCAGCATCCATGTAAGCAGGGAAAGCAAAGTTTTATTTGAATAGAGTATGTCTGTACTGCCATAATAGACCCACAGCTGACCCAGGTCAGCTGACTCAGGCTCACTCTAAAATTGCAATGTAGACGTTTAGGGTTGAGCCAGAGCCCAGGCTCTGGGACCTTCCTGCCTCTCAGATCTCAAAGCCTGGGCTACAGCCGGAGCCCAGACATCTACACTGCAATTTCATAACCCTGCAGGCCAAGCCCTGTGAACTAAGTCAGCTACTGGGGCCAGCCACAGCTCTTTGACTGCAGTGTAGACATACCCATAAATGTTTGTGGAAAAATAATTTCAATCCTGAGGCTAAAATGTATTTTGTAATGTAAGTAAATTCATTTCTGGAGAAGTGGTAGCAGTAGATTTCCTGCTTTATCCATTTAGATTATCCAGAGAGGACAGATGCTTCCTTGCTGCAGATCACAATGGTCTTGCAATTTATAGAGATACTAGAGCTGGTCAGGAATTTTTCAATTAAACTTTTTTTAATGGAAAAATGCCAATTTGTCAAAATCAATTTTTTTCTCAAGAAAGGGTTGATTTTGAAAAATTTCTTGACTCAAAAAAAGTCTCACTCAGATCAGGATAAAAAGTTGATATTTTCAAAATTTTCACAAACTGAAAATCCAAACAAAATTTCAATTTGGGTCAATCAAAATGCTTCATTTCAATTTTGGCTGTTTTTGTTTAATTTTTTTTTTACTGGAATTAGCTTAAATTTCAAAATGAAAAGTCATTTTGATTTTTTTTTTCAAATGGGATGTTTCAGCCACCTTGAAACTGTTTTTCAACAACATTTTTAAGTCTCAAATATTTTCACAGCACAGGAAAAAACTTTTCTCATTATTGCTGGTAGTACCCAAGTGAGGATTGTCCGATGATACGTGCTCAAGATCCGATCACATCTTTTTATGCAGAACCTTCCTACACTGATACCTTGTCCTCTTTATTGTGCAGCTGTCTCGTGGATGCAATTACAAGTAGAACAATGCTTGACTGACACAGCGGTTATTACAGAAATCTAGCTACAACTAGCACAAAGGTTGTTCAATCGGGTCACAATTACTAGTACGTTTTTCACTATGACTGTGGTGAAAGGTGATAAATTGGGGACTAGTAAATGCCATTGGCAGAGACACAGCAATTAACACAGCACCATGAGGAGTGTATTCCTCTAACCCCATGCCAAATCCTTTACACTAATGCAGTTTAAACATGAGTGACAAGGATATACGATTGCACTAGTCAAAGCTAGAACTTTGCAAAACCCCTGGCCAGAGACCTGACACGGAAGTAATTAAAAAAGGAAGACAACGATCTGGCCACATCTTGAGTCACAGACACACCACACAATTCCTTGGCGTAAATGCAATGATAGAAAAATATCTTTAATATCTTTAATATGATTCCACACAATATTATAGTATTCTAAATTTTTTTTAGTGGTCCTGTTTCAGGCAAGTCCTGGAAAGAAAAGGTTTAAAATAGCTCAGTAATTCCCTAATTTGGCCTGCCCATCTCCTAATTCCACAAACTGCTCCCATCCAGAGAATCCAAGGTCAAATGACTTGAACACCTCCTTCCTGTATTAATCACAATTACACTCATCCAATCAGAGAACAGAAATTAATTATAGAGACAAATCGCATATTAGCAATAGGGCTCGATCTGACAAAGTGCTTAACGCCCCGAACTCCCATTAGTACAAATGAGGTCATTCAGCATTTTCACAAGTTGTTTCCTTGGATTAGGCCTACAATAAATAGAAAATACATGCGTCAAACACAAATGACATGCAATCGATCCCTTGGGTGACACTAATTTGCATGAAACGTCACCTGAATATTTCTGAATTTTAAAAAGGTTATAAAAATGTATGTTTATGAACAATTTGAAAACAGATGAGAGGCAAAATTTAGTTGAGAAGTTATTTACTATGAATACTTTGTCCAGCTGTGGTTTATGCCCTGATATATATCCAGGTCAAAATCCATTCACTCTCTGTGTGAGGAACAACACAATATTCAAGATCCAAGTTTATTTTTCATTCCTCCAAGCAACAGCTGATATAAACCCTTCTTCCAGATTGTTTTTTAACATTCAGTAGAGTGATCATGTATTCTGGGCACCAAATAGCATCACAGCAGTCTTGGCTGGGGTGGCTCGTGAGAAGACAGACAAGGAGCTAAGACTGTCTCACCAAAACAAAGTGACAGAGTGTTCTACCTCTGGGAACTTTCCTGGCTGCAGATCCCTTGGTCTTCTATGAGTCCCGAAATACTACCAAAAAAGATACCATGAAAATGGGCATTCACAAATCTCGACAATATTATAGTGTTGTCCTAGTCAGATAGGAATATATAGTTACCTCACAGCCAATAGACCAATTCAAAGAATATATCACCTGGGAACCAGAAAAAAGTAACTCAATAATAACCCAAGCTATTCACAGAGCCTACCTATAAAAAAATAATATATTTTTGTGTGCAGAGGTAGGAAACATGCATGGTAACACAATCTACCAATACTGTTAAATAAATAGCTATTAAAAATAAATCGGCTAAAAGAATAAGATATTGAGGTTAATGCATTTGTCAGGTTTCTAGAGCAACAAACTGAATTCACCTATGGTCATACAAAATATTCTTCAATTTTAATTCTGTGATGGAATAACATTTATTTTTGTTCCAACTTCCTGGTTCTCCGTACTCCCTGGGTATTCAGAGGCTGTGGCATTTTGACTTGTATTCAAGACCAGTCTTCTTTCAGCAAACATGCTGGGTCATAGTGGAAGAGGTACAAGCAGCAACAGTTCAGCTCAAGAGTTTGGCTAGCAACATGACCTTTGCACACTCGCTAATCCATTCCATTCTCTCTGTAACATATCCAGAATGTTCCAAGGTGGATCAGCCATTGCACACTGATCCTGGGAGGTGCTGATCACTCGTTATTCCTGGTGACTTCAACGGGAGTCTCAAGAACTCAGCCCTATCCCAGGCATCAGGCCCTATGTGATCATTAATGCCCAATTCAGGTAGGCACCTGAGCTCTTGCCCAACTTTAAGCATGCAAGCAGTCTCACTGAAGCCCACGGGACTACCTATGTGCTTAAGTATCTTCTGAGTTGGGGACTAACACAGTACAGGAATATTTCTGCAAGGTGGTAGGCTCTCTGAAGCCAAGTGCTGAGTGCCCTCAAAGCCAATCGAATAGATGTTGCTCAGCTCTTTCAGGATCAGACCCAAAGTGTAGTCAAATAAAGATCTAACGGTATGTCGATCTTATAAAGGACATGGAATCCTATCCTCTACCAAGTAATTTAAACTGCATGTCAGAGCATACAATTCATGACACACCTGCTTCCACCCCTGGGTCATCCCACCCAAAGAACTGCAGTTTGAGCTACATACTTTCCATCAGTCAACACAAGGAAGCTCCCCACCTCCACCTCTCTCAATGCATTATGTGCAAGAAATAGAACAGATGCTGCATTAATGCTAGCTCAAAAACCAATAGAAAAATTATTTTACAATAAATCTCATCAAAAATTACACACCCTGAATGGATTCAGCAGCAAAATAGCAGCTGTTGCATGGTTTGGGAGGGGTTTTTTTTTTAAAAAAAAACCTTAATTAATATGCTGATCAGGTTCTTGTAATCAGGAGCGAGGGACATTAATCTCATAAACCATGTAAACTGTATTTTATCTGAGCTAAAAAGGAGACGTTAGCAAAACTGTTGCCTTTTTTCCTTCTTTTGTTTCAATTGCTCAGACAGCAACTGCAGGCCAAGTCAGAAGTGACTGAAGGTCATCACCCTGGCCCAGAGAGAGGTTCAGCGAGGTGATAATGTTGTTATATAGAGACTTTTAGGTTATTGGTTTAAATCTTGTCATGATCAGTGAAGACGGAAAGTCATTACTCTGTCATCTCTATTATAGACCCTGTGATATGAGTCTGTGGTCTCAGCCCAGCTCCTAAAGGACAGGTCCACACTAGAAAAGTTACCATTACAATTGACATCTATGTTGATAGAGTCAGGAGAAAGATTTAAGCCAATGCCAATTAAAATCAACTGCTGTCTTTTCAATGACCTCAACATGCATTGGATCACGTTCTCAGTGTGCACAAAGGCTGACCTCTGTGAATGAGCCTTTCAGAAGGAGTTTGTGGTGTACTGGCAAGGGCATTGTGGGGAAACTTGTACTGCAATTGCTCGTGCTGTATGTGATCAGTAGATAAGAGACTTGGGGCTGAGATTTTAGTGCCCAGCTTAACAGAGAATGATTTTCAGAAGGTCTGTGCTCAGTACTTTGTGAAAATCAGATCCCTTCAAGTCACCTTAAGCTGAGCAACCAAAAAAATGTTGGCATCCAGAATCATTGTTTTTTAAAACCTTGGTCACCTTGGTAATCTGGTACTTTTCATGAAAAATGAAAGAAAAATTAACTTTCGGGTTTTGTTTTTGTTTTATAATCTACTCACCAAATAGTTACACTTTACTAAGTTTACACTTTAGCATATTTGAGTTCTTGTTTACTCTCTTTTTGCATCTGAAAGGCTTAATCACTACTAAACTCCTCCATGTTGCCTGGAAAAATACAAGTGACTGTTTTCAAAACAGGCATAGAGGCATCAGTTGTGCAGAAGAAGGGTACAGTTGATAAGTCAGGTTGGTCTCTAGTGACAAAGTACAATGAATGCTAATTGGACCTTTTTGGACATGTGCAGATAGATATCTATCCGCATGCGCGTGCACACTTGCACACAAACCCACACACACCCTTCTGAGGGAACAGCGCCCTGACCATCTCCATTACAGTCAATCAAGAGATGCATTCACAATGATGATTACATCAGATCTAGTTTAGACTCACCCAACAGGATTTGTCATCTAATCTTCCATGAATAGATCCAGTCACATAAGGTTAAATCTCATGAGGCCAATCCAGTTATAAACACAAAAACAAAGCAACATTCACAGAGGCTTGAAGGCAACCAGGTATTTACAGCTTTGCTATCAGAAGAGACAGGAATAGAGCTGGTGAGGTTCCTGACTAGTACGTATTCTTGTGCTAGTCAGAAGTACAGATTGTCTATCCATTCTTTATGTCCCCGACTGCAATGCTATGTATTATTTATTGCATGTAATTAAATATCAGACATGTAGCTGATTGTCTAAACACTTGATATAGCTTTAGGATTATAGTCAACTATAAGCTTAAAATTCTTTGATCAGAGTGAAATTTTGCCAGAGCTGTCACAGACGTTGTAGATTCCTATATGTAAAAAAAAATTAAGTCAAATGTCCATTGCATTTGATTAGCAACAGGCCCAAACCTGAACATCAGATTCCCATAGATTTAGGGAAGTTGAGATGAGGATCCAAACTCAGACTCGTGAATCTTACTTTTGGGTCTTTTGGAATGGGGTGGCACAGGAAATGGGATAAATGGCTGAAACAACAACCATCTCCCTTAGGATGTACAGAGTTGCAGAGCGCGTGGCTGAGCTGCATGGCAAGCTAAGAGGCAGCACAATCTCTATGCTCCTACAATGGCTTAGACAAGTGAATTCTCAGGTTCTGTCTATACAGCACCTGAAACTTGAAAATCCTGTCTTCAGAATTGTTCCTTTTCATCCCAGCATTTCTATTTATCTTGTTGGAGCAAATCTTGAGTCTTTAAACCAGATGAGGTTGTAATCTTCAATGTGAGTGCGTCTCTTGATCAGCTGTAATGGAGATTAGTCTGGGCTCTCTTCTTTCACAGAGACGTGTATGTATTTTTATGTGCATCTATACATGTGCACGTCATACTCAGACAAAACTCCCAATTTAAGTCGATGGCAGTTTTGCCTGGGTAAAGGCATCAGGATGTATTTGAAAGATAAAAAATAGCTTGGGATACAAACCAATTACATGATGTTTTACTCACAATTTCCATAAATGTAACCTATACACCAGTGAATGTCCCAGCTTATGATTTTTCTTTAAATCACAACCTAGAACCCCTATTCATCACGTTGAACACATTGAACGTACACACACACTGCCCTCTCCCACTTCCTCATTCCCTTTGACACTTAAAAAACCCAGAAGAGCTGATCAAATGTGGAGAAGCTGTAACTCTGACTTAGACAAGAACAGCAGAGAGGCTAACAGAGGGAGTTTGCCTGGGATCTGCCTGAGAGGAGGTATGCTAAGGGCTGCATTAAGGAGGCCATGTTGGTGAGTATTTGAGTGTCTGTTGTGGGGACAGTTTGACAGTGTGCTTGACTGGTTGTTTGAAAAGTGTGAATTGGGAGTGCTTTGTTCCAAGTGAGCCTTGAGTGGGCCTGACTGTTATAAAAAGCCAGTCAGCTGCAAACCAGCTGAGCAGCGAACAGCAGAGAGGCTAACAGATGGAGTTTGCCTGGGGAGAGCCCACTGAGGTTTACATCTTGCCGGTTTCTCTGAGTAGTTACTACAACTCCTGAGGAAGCTCATAAAAGGAAGGTAATATGGATGGAGATTGTTCATCTGTTGGTAGCAGCACTGGATATGCCATGTTTGTCTTTCTTCCACAGGACAGAAGCGACTTTGCCTGTACAAAGTGCAAGCTGGTCTCCATATTGGAAGAGAAGGTTCAAGGTCTGGAGCAACAGGTATCAACCCTGCATTGCACAAGAGAAACTGAAGATTTCCTGGACAGACGTCAGGATATGCTTCTACAGACACAACGTTCTGAAGATTCAGAGCAGGCTGCACTGCAGGGACAGGAGGACGGTGAAGAAATTTGGCAGCATGTGACCTCCAGAAGAAGAAAGGGGAGCGTCCATGTACCAGCAACGCAGATACAGGTAAGTAACCATTTTAATGTTCTCTCCACAGATACTAATGCGGAGGGTGGACTAGATGACACATCTGAGAGAAGGGAACAGAAAGAGACTCCGCCGATTGGAAGGCATGAGATGCCCTGTCCTAGGGTTGGGGGTTCCACGACCAACGCTCCCAAGAGAAGGAGGCGGGGGGTGGTGGTCGGGGACTCTCTCCTCAGGGGGACTGAGTCATCTATCTGCCGCCCAGACCAGGAAAACCAAGAAGTCTGCTGCTTGCCAGGAGCTAGGATTCACAATGTGACAGAGAGACTGCTGAGACTCATCAAGCCCTCGGATCGCCATCCCTTCCTGCTTCTCCACGTGGGCACCAATGATACTGCCAAGAATGACCTTGAGTGGATCACTGCAGACTACGTGGCTCTGGGAAGAAGGATAAAGGAGTTTGAGGTGCAAGTGGTCTTCTCGTCCATCCTCCCCGTGAAAGGAAAAGGCCTGGGTAGAGACCATCGAATCGTGGAAGTCAACGAATGGCTACACAGGTGGTGTCGGAGAGAAGGCTTTGGATTCTTTGACCATGGGATGGTGTTCCAAGAAGGAGGAGTGCCAGGCAGAGATGGGCTCCACCTAACGAAGAGAGGGAAGAGCATCTTCGCAAGCAGGCTGGCTAACCTAGTGAGGAGGGCTTTAAACTAGGTTCACCGGGGGAAGGAGGCCAAAGCCCTGAGGTAAGTGGGGAAGTGGGATTCCGGGAGGAAGCACGAGCAGGAGTGCGCGAGAGGGCAGGGCTCCTGCCTCATACTGAGAAAGAGGGACGATCAGCAAGTTATCTCAAGTGCCTATACCACAAATGCAAGGAGCCTGGGAAACAAGCAGGGAGAACAGGAAGTCCTGGTACAGACAAGGAATTACGATGTGATTCGAATAACGGAGACTTGGTGGGATAACTCACATGACTGGAGTACTGTCATGGATGGATATAAACTGTTCAGGAAGGAACAGCAGGGCAGGGCAGAAAAGGTGGGGGCATTGTATGTAAGGGAGCAGTATGACTGCTCAGAGCTCAAGTATGAAACTGTAGAAAAACCTGGGAGTCTCTGGATTAAATTTAGAAGTGTGAGCAACAAGGATGATGTCGTGGTGGGAATCTGCTATAGACCACCAGAGCAGGGGGATGAGGTGGACGAGGCTTTCTTCTGGCAACTCACGGAAGTTACTAGATCACAGGCCCTGGTTCATGGGAGACTTCAATCACCCTGATATCTGCTGGGAGAGCAATACAGCAGTGCACAGACAATCCAGGAAATTTTTGGAAAGCGTAGGGGACAATTTCCTGGTGCAAGTGCTGGAGGAACCAACTAGGGGCAGAGCTCTTCTTGACCTGCTGTGGCGGAGTGTGCGGGAGTCCGGGGCCTGCACCCCTCTTCCTGGGATTCACTGTGACTCTCAGCCAGCCAGTAAAACGAAAGGTTTATTGGACAATAGGAACACAGGCTATCGCAGTGCCCATCGCAGTGCCGCTGATTTGAAGGTATACATTGTCACCAAATGTGAAATAGTTATGGGTGAGGACATTTGGTGACAAATCAGCGGTACTGCGATGGGTACCCGCATGGCCCCACAGTATGCCAACATTTTTATGGCTGACGTAGAACAACGCTTCCTCAGCTCTCGTCCCCTAATGCCCCTACTCTACTTGCGCTACATTGATGACATCTTCATCATCTGGACCCATGGAAAAGAAGCTCTTGAGGAATTCCACCAGGATTTCAACAATTTCCATCCCACCATCAACCTCAGCCTGGACCAGTCCACACAAGAGATCCACTTCCTGGACACTACGGTGCTAATAAGCGATGGTCACATAAACACCACCCTATATCGGAAACCTACTGACCGCTATTCCTACCTACATGCCTCTAGCTTTCATCCAGATCATACCACTCGATCCATTGTCTACAGCCAAGCGCTACGATATAACCGCATTTGCTCCAACCCCTCAGACAGAGACAAACACCTACAAGATCTCTATCATGCATTCCTACAACTACAATACCCACCTGCTGAAGTGAAGAAACAGATTGACAGAGCCAGAAGAGTACCCAGAAGTCACCTACTACAGGACAGGCCCAACAAAGAAAATAACAGAACGCCACTAGCCATCACCTTCAGCCCCAAACTAAAACCTCTCCAACGCATCATCAAGGATCTACAACCTATCCTGAAGGAAGACCCATCACTCTCACAGATCTTGGGAGACAGGCCAGTCCTTGCTTACAGACAGTCCCCCAATCTGAAGCAAATACTCACCAGCAACCACACACCACACAACAGAACCACTAACCCAGGAACCTATCCTTGCAACAAAGCCCGTTGCCAACTCTGTCCACATATCTATTCAGGGGATACCATCATAGGGCCTAATCACATTAGCCACACTATCAGAGGCTCGTTCACCTGCGCATCTACCAATGTGATATATGCCATCATGTGCCAGCAATGCCCCTCTGCCATGTACATTGGCCAAACTGGACAGTCTCTACGTAAAAGAATGAATGGACACAAATCAGATGTCAAGAATTATAACATTCAAAAACCAGTTGGAGAACACTTCAATCTCTCTGGTCACTCGATTACAGACCTAAGAGTGGCTATCCTTCAACAAAAAAGCTTCAAAAACAGACTCCAACGAGAGACTGCTGAATTGGAATTAATTTGCAAACTGGATACAATTAACTTAGGCTTGAATAGAGACTGGGAATGGATGAGTCATTACACAAAGTAAAACTATTTCCCCATGTTATTTCTCCCTCCCACCCCACCCCCCACTGTTCCTCTGATAATCTTGTTAACTGCTGGAATTAGCCTACCTTGCTTGTCACCATGAAAGGTTTTCCTCCTTTCCCCCCCTGCTGCTGGTGATGGCTTATCTTAAGTGATCACTCTCCTTACAGTATGTATGATAAACCCATTGTTTCATGTTCTCTGTGTGTGTATATAAATCTCTCCTCTGTTTTTTTCCACCAAATGCATCCGATGAAGTGAGCTGTAGCTCACGAAAGCTTATGCTCTAATAAATTTGTTAGTCTCTAAGGTGCCACAAGTCCTCCTTTTCTTTTTGCGAATACAGACTAACACGGCTGCTACTCTGAAACCTAGTGACAGAGGATGTGAAAAAAGCTAATGTACTCAATGCTTTTTTTGCCTCTGTCTTCACGAACAAGGTCAGCTCCCTGACTACTGCACTGGTCAGCACAGCATGGGATGGAGGTGACCAGCCCTCTGTGGAGAAAGAACTGGTTCGGGACTATTTAGAAAAGCTGGACAACCACAAGACCATGGGGCCGGATGCACTGCATCTGAGAGTGCTAAAGGAGTTGGTGGATGTGATTGCAGAGCCATTGGCCATTATCTTTGAAAACTCATGGCGATCAGGGGAAGTCCCGGACGACTGGAAAAAGGCTAATGTAGTGCCCATCTTTAAAAAAGGGAAGAAGGCGGATCCTGGGAACTACAGGCCAGTCAGCCTCACCTCAGTCTCTGGAAAAATCATGGAGCAGGTCCTCAAAGAATCAATTCTGAAGCACTTAGAGGAGAGGAAAGCGATCAGGAACAGTCAGCATGGATTCACCAAGGGCAAGTCATGCCTGACTAATCTAATTGCCTTCTACGATGAGATAACTGGCTCTGTGGATGAGGGGAAAGTAGTGGACGTGTAATTCCTTGACTTTAGCAAAGCTTTTGACATGGTCTCCCACAGTATTCTTGCCAGCAAGTTAAAGAAGTATGGGCTGGGTGAATGGACTATAAGGTGGATAGAAAGTTGGCTAGATTGTCGGGCTCAACGGATAGTGATCAATGGCTCCATGTCTAGTTGGCAGCCGGTATCAAGCAGAGTGCCCCAAGGGTCGGTCCTCGGGCCGGTTTTGTTCAATATCTTCAATAATGATCTGGAGGATGGTGTGGATTGCACCCTCAGCAAGTTTGCAGATGACACTAAACTGGGAGGAGAGATAGATATGCTGGAGGGTAGGGATAGGATACAGAGTGCCCCAGACAAATTAGAGGATTGGGCCAAAAGAAATCTGATGAGGTTCAACAAGGACAAGTGCAGAGTCCTGCACTTAGGACGGAAGAATCCCATGCACCGCTACAGACTAGGGACCGAATGGTGAGGCAGCAGTTCTGCAGAAAAGGACCCAGGGGTTACAGTGGACGAGAAGCTGGATATGAGTCAACATTGTGCCCTTGTTGCCAAGAAGGCCAATGGCATTTTGGGATGTATAAGTAGGGGCATTGCCAGCAGATCGAGGGACATGATCTTTCCCCTCTATTCGACATTGGTGAGGCCTCATCTGGAGTACCGTGTCCAGTTTTGGGCCCCACACTACAAGAAGGATGTGGAAAAATTGGAAAGAGTCCAGCGGAGGGCAACAAAAATGATTAGGAGACTGGAACACATGACTTACGAGGAGAGGCTGAGGGAACAGGGATTGTTTAGTCTGCGGAAGAGAATAATGAGGGGGGATTTGATAGCTGCTTTCAACTACCTGAAAAGGGGTTCCAAAGCGGATGAATCTAGACTGTTCTCAGTGGTAGCAGATGACAGAACGAGGAGCAATGGTCTCAAGTTGCAATGGGGGAGGTTTAGGTTGGATATTAGGAAAGACTTTTTCACTAGGAGGGTGGTGAAGCACTGGAATGGGTTACCTAGCGAGATGGTGGAATCTCCTTCCTTAGAAGTTTTTAAGGTCAGACTTGACAAAGCCCTGGCTGGGATGATTTAGTTGGGGATTGGTCCTGCTTTGAGCAGTGGGTTGGACTAGATGACCTCCTGAGGTCCCTTCCAACCCTGATATTCTAGGATTCTATGATCACATAATCAGAAACCATTATCTCCCAAATGACAGAAGTCAACCAAGTCACATCATAAGTACAATGTTACACATGGCCACAGAATGGCTTAAAGTAACTGCTACCAACATCATGAGTAAGTTTCTATGAGATGACATTTTAAATATGCAGGGAGGGGTAATAGTACATGGTCTTGCAGGTTCGAATACATGATAATATTTTCCTGTTGGCAGTTTAATGGCCCAATCCTGGAAGGTGTCGAGTGCCTCTGTCATGGTGCTGAGCACCCTCATCTCCCAAGGCTTGATCCCATAAGGTGTAGAACGCCTGAAACTATCCATTGATTCCAATGGGAAATGCAGGTGTTAAGACTCCAAGTGCTTAATGCAATAGAAGCTAGAGCAGTTAACCTGTGCACCTAATATAGGGCCAGATCTTTGGCTGGTGTAATTCAGCATAGCTCCATTGACTTTGATGGAACTACAAGGCCCTGTTGATTTAACAGATCTACAATGATTTACACCAGCTGAGGATCTGGCCCACTGTATGCAACTGCACTTGCACAACAGAATGATTTTCCATAGAAATGTTTTTGTGCTCTCAATTGCATGCTACTTACAGCTGGTCAAATACTGCCAGAACAGTGTTTGCAAACATTCACTCACATTCTAAAAGGCTATTCAATTGGACTATGTTTGCAACTCTTTATTATTTGCCATTTGTCTGAATGTTTTTTTGTTTGCACTAATGTTAGGGGACTTGTAGGGGATGTACAGAGTTTCCGTTGGAGGGTGGGGGCGGGGGTCCGCTGGGGGAATAGCTGCACAGGGATATCTGTGCAGCTACTATGCAGGGTGTTCCAGCATTGTGTAATCCAGGGGGAAAGCCACTCTGCGGGTTGGGGGCGGGGCAAAGCAGAATGCACAGTCACCAGCCACCCTCGGCACTGCTTCTCCACACTCCGTTCACAGAGCCCCAATACTCCGGATGTACGTGGATGGAGTGGGTTTCCCCCAATAGGAATATCCATTGGAGATGCCCAGAACCATAAACCACTGTGTTCCCCCTCAGCCTCAGCAAAGGAGAGCTTTGCTGGAGTTTAGACTGTGTCAACTCCCTGCTGCACAGTCTCCCCACCTCACCAGCAAACTCCTAGAGAATCTTCCAGCCTTAACCTTGCCTGGCAGGTAACAATCAGTGACCCGCTGTTCCCAAGTTCCCCAGAG
Source organism: Dermochelys coriacea (assembly GCF_009764565.3). Taxonomy (NCBI): domain Eukaryota; kingdom Metazoa; phylum Chordata; order Testudines; family Dermochelyidae; genus Dermochelys; species Dermochelys coriacea. The sequence goes on along the minus strand of NC_050072.1, from coordinate 134,244,846 downwards.
ACAGCTCCCTGAAGCATCCGGTCCCAATCACTGGACTCTCACAAAAATTACGTTTGCTACCTCCAAAGAGACAGTACACATACTAGCCTCTAAGGTTAGCTGAGGACTCATCCTTTACTTCAATATAACAGCACTGAGATGGTTTATAATAAAACTATGGGTAAGTTTATTAACAAAGAATGGAGATTTAAGTGATATTAAGCAAGAGAAAAAGAGGCAGATATGTATACAAACAAAACAAAACATGCTTTCTCATGACTCAAACTTAATCTTAGCATGTTGCAATCTTTTCTAGGCAGTTTTCTCATTTCCATCAAGTTACCAGCATTCCTAGTGTTTGAGGCAAGAGGATGAAACATTCACAGAATCAGAGGATGCTGTCACCTTTGTTACCTAAGTTATGGATAACCAGAATGTCTTTTGGCTCCCTTTATGTTTCCCAAAGTTAACTGCCTTTGCCTCAAGAGCGAGGAAGACTTTCTTGGGTGAAGATTCTGTTCCCGGTGTCTATATAAGCAACAGCTTAGTGAGCAAATATACATTTATTGTCTTCTGCCTGCAATCAAGCCAATCAGACAGGTAAATCCACATTCCTTTGTCTAAGGCAGGCTCTAGCTATTCACTGCCTCCAAAACACATTTGAAGAACACATTTCCGGCACACATATATAACTCTTTATACATAACCAATGCATGCATCATGCAATGATATTCCTGACCAGAGTGTCACCAGTTTTCACATAAGATCTTACTCGATATACTTTTCTAGTTCAATAATATTGCATGCTATTGCTTGATTTAATTGCTTATTCTTTGGGGTTCAGACCCCTTGAGGTGTCTAGAACGTGATTGTCTCACCATTTCATGCACAACTAATGCCATACTCTCTTCTGTAACCCCTTTTCACCAACGGTCTGAACTAAAGCCCTTTGACCCAATGTGAGTCTCTCCACTGACTTCCATGGGCATTGGATCGGGCCATCTTTGTCATTTGTTACTTTTTAGTTGTCATTCTCCTGTTTAACATATTTCAGACAGCCAATCAGGGACTTCATTATGCAAAAGAAAAGTGCAGACTGTTACAACACAGGAATCATATTGCTTAACAATACACTAGAAAATCTAGATATTGATGATGCCAAAGTTCTTCTAAGTGACAGCTCAAACCAACACATGAGTAAAGACTGAAAGGCTGCCAGCATAGCCAAAAAGATGGGGTTAATGATCAGCTATGAAAAAAACAAATCTAATGAGAACCCCAGCAACTCCCAACTCAAATATTACATCACAAGGCAAAGGAGGTAACTCAATTCACATAGCTTGACAGTAATGTGCAAGCCAATAAGGATATCAAGATGGAAATTGTGTCAGAAACTGGCAAGGTGGAAGCTCTATTCACCAGTTTAAACAAGATACGGTCACTGAAAATCTACACCTGAAAGACTAAACTACAAATCTTCAACTCAAATGTTATTTCCATCTGAACATATGGATGAACACTGGAATCCATCCAAGGTACAGACAGACATCTAAATGCCTTCAAAAGCAAATGCCTCCGGAAAATACTAGGTATTAAATTGAACAAATTTATTTCACTGATACTGAAATGGAATCATGATTAACTTAAAATATTAATAATTTCTCTGAATGCATCACAAATATCAATATTTTGTTTATCAAACAGATACCTCTGCATCATTTGTTGTTCTGAATATGCTAAAATAAACTAACCTTTTGCCACTGATCCTAATATGGAGTGTGAACACGTCTCTCCTCCATTTTTTAATTACTTGTTGAAAATATGTGAGATCACTGGGATTTATATATGCAGTTTTGGCAGCCCTTTCACATTTAGTTGGACTGTGAGATATAATTTTTATGTAGGCCTCCATCAGAATAAGAATATAAAACATTTGTTATTTTGATAAGCTCTTTTTTTTATTACCAGATCAAACATGGATACTGTCAGTGGGCCTGTTTCTCTGGTCATTAACACCGGTGTAAAATAAGAACAACTCCACTGAACTCAATGCAGTCACAGTGGTGTAAAGAGTGAGAAGTGAATCAGGTCTAGTGTGTTTAAAATATATGAGACATCTGAGTGTCAATAGGACTACTAATGCGAGTAAAGTTACACCTGTCAGTAAGTGGTGCCAGACTAGGTGCTATATAGGTTAGGTTTGATTTACATATTTTTCCCGACAGCCTTTTATTAGTTTATTTTAATGTATTTTGTCACTGCCTGTTGGCAATGGGCCTGCAAAATTCAGATTCAGACATTAATCCAGTTCCAGTCTGAGCATGGCCTGATCCAGGGGTTCACTTTGGCCCTTATAGAAAGAAGAGACAGCTACAATGTTCAGATTTGGTGCTGGGTTCACAGCCTGAGAGAGGTGGCAGAGGTCCAAAACAGTGCTCTTAAGAGTGTGAGTTCTTCCCTGGAAGGATACACCCAACGAATAATGATGGAAAACAGCTTCTTTAACACTTGTAGAGTCCCACAAAGATCAGTTATTTCTCTAGTCATTTCCAATATTCACATGCAACCTCTAGGTGAACTGCTCAGACAACATGGATTCAAGGGCCAGCAGTATGTACATGACACACAGCTCTACCATTCCTCAGCGATGTTAAGCTCTCACATAGAAAGTCTTACTCGTGGATGCTGCTATCATCTTTGGTTGCTTTGGAGACTCTATCCCATCTTGGCAGATGATGACCTGGCCCCAGTTATTCATGCTTTTGTCATTTCTCACCTGGACTACAGCAATGCAACAGATCTGGGCATGAAGCCTTCAGCACTTAGGAAGCTCCAACTAATATAGAAGTGAGCTGTAGCTCACGAAAGCTTATGCTCAAATAAATTTGTTAGTCTCTAAGGTGCCACAAGTCCTCCTTTTCTTTTTTGCAGCACATCCGCTATGCAACACAGGCTACTGCCAGTCCTCCACTCTCTGTACTGGCTTCCCACAGAACATCATATCAAGTTAAAAGTCTCAGTCTTTATCTTCAAGGTGCTCTCTGGCCTAAGACCAGGAGTTCTAAAAAAACATCTAAAGCTCTGGGATGAAGACCATGGTTGACAATTATGTTCCTCTGGCACAAAGGAACTCTCTGCAATATGGGCAAGGCTTGTCTGTGCAGAATACAGAACTTTTTCAGGGGCCAGTCAGAGACTCTGGAATGAACTTCCCCAGGAATGAAGGACCAACACAAACCACACCACCTTCTGCTCCAAGTCCAAGGTGTATTTCTTTGACTTTGCCTTCGCCAGCGTAAATACATAACAACATATACATTTAAACAAAACACCCTACAAAAAACAAGACACACTTCTCCCCCGGTAAGAGGATGGTAGAACAAACATGACAGATGTTAGCCACCTTGCTTAATGCACTACAGGAAGGCGCTCAGATATTAAGATGAGTACAATATAAGAAACCATAAAGAATAGAAAAGCCTGAACTCCCCTGAAGTCTGGAATTGTTTTGATCCAGGGTTTTTGTTCCAGACAATCTGCAGTTTTGTTATTTTAATTTTGCTGGAGGGTTTTGTGTCTGCCTCTTTTAAACTTTAAAAATGTATCTGGAATAAAGAGTAAGATTCCAACAAAACATTTTACATTTGTTTCAAAATCAGCTAGCACCCACAGGAACATGACCAGTAGGAAGTGGGTCAGAAATAGCTACAGAGTCATTTTAAATTCTAGTTACATGCCAAGGGCCAAATCACAATATTTAGACACTGACATGAGCAGGGGACTCCAGGATGGAATTCTAGCCCAGGCAGGGGCGGCTCTACCAATTTTGCCGCCCCCAAGCAGTCGCCGCTGAATTGCTGCCACTGCAACAGCAGCGGAGCTGCAGCCAAATTGCCGCCACAGGACACGACCTGCCGCCCCATTCTCACTGCCGCCCCGGGCACCTGCTTGGAAAGCTGGTGCCTGAAGCCAGCCCTGGGCCCAGGAAAGCACAAGCCCTCTGTGAGCATACGTGGGGATTTAGCAGGACTGTGCAAACCTTTTCCACCAATTTAGCTGGTCAGTGAGGAGGCAGGACGGGAGCCATGGCTCACCTCCTCCCAATCTCTTTCTGCTCCCTTGGGGCACCGTGCCCCCAAATAGGCACAAAAAGGAGCAGAACCTGTGCTCCCCTGAATGCAATGGCTGCAACTGTGGCACAAGGGGGACAAAAGCTCCTTGGAACTATATAGGGGCCTCTCGCAATCTTGCTGTTAAGTAGCTATTTGAGCTACAGTTTTGTGGACATGAACGCATGATGGAAGCGAGCTGGTTTTGAACTTAAGCTCTCTCCCCTCTGCCTCTGGCATCACTGCAACATATACTAGAATACTGGGTCCATTTCTGCTGTCAAGAATTCAAGAGGGACAACGATAAATCAGAGATGGTTCAGAGACAAGCCACTAGAATGATAAAAGGGTTGGAAAACATGCCTCATAGTGATTGACTCAAGGGGCTCATCCTGTTTAGCTCAACAAACAGAAGGTTAAGGGGTGACTTGATCCTGGTCTATAAGTACCTACAGGGGGAGCAAACAGTTGATAATGGGCTCTTCAGTCTAGCAGACAAGATCCAAGGGCTGGAAGTTAAACTAGACAAATTCAGACTAGACATATAGAACTTTTTTTTTTTAACAATGAGAGTAAATGATCCTTGGCACAACTCAAAGGGTTGTGGAGGATTCTCCATCACCAGAAATCTTTAAATCAAGTTTTGATGTTATTCTAAAAGAGATGCTGTAGTTCAAACAGGAATTAACTCAGGGAAGTCCTATGATTTGTGTGATGCACGAGGTCAGACTAGATGATCACAATGCTCCTTTCTGGCCTTGTGAACTACGAATTTAAAAAAGAAAAGGAGTACTTGTGGCACCTTAGAGACTAACAAATTTATTAGAGCATAAGCTTTCGTGAGCTACAGCTCACTTCATCGGATGCATTTGGTGGAAAAAACAGAGTAGAGATTTATATACACACACACAGAGAACATGAAACAATGGGTTTATCATACACACTGTAAGGAGAGTGATCACTTAAGATAAGCCATCACCAACAGCAGGAGGGGGAAGGAGGAAAACCTTTCATGGTGACAAGCAGGTAGGCTAATTCCAGCAGTTAACAAGAATATCAGAGGAACAGTGGGGGGTGGGGTGGGAGGGAGAAATACCATGGGGAAATAGTTTTACTTTGTGTAATGACTCATCCATTCCCAGTCTCTATTCAAGCCTAAGTTAATTGTATCCAGTTTGCAAATTAATTCCAATTCAGCAGTCTCTCGTTGGAGTCTGTTTTTGAAGCTTTTTTGTTGAAGTATAGCCACTCTTAGGTCTGTGATCGAGTGACCAGAGAGATTGAAGTGTTCTCCAACTGGTTTTTGAATGTTATAATTCTTGACGTCTGATTTGTGTCCATTCATTCTTTTACGTAGAGACTGTCCAGTTTGGCCAATGTACATGGCAGAGGGGCATTGCTGGCACATGATGGCATATATCACATTGGTAGATGCGCAGGTGAAGGAGCCTCTGATAGTGTGGCTGATGTGATTAGGCCCTATGATGGTATCCCCTGAATAGATATGTGGACAGAGTTGGCAACGGGCTTTGTTGCAAGGATAGGTTCCTGGGTTAGTGGTTCTGTTGTGTGGTGTGTGGTTGCTGGTGAGTATTTGCTTCAGATTGGGGGGCTGTCTGTAAGCAAGGACTGGTCTATCTCCCAAGATCTGAGAGAGCGATGGCTCGTCCTTCAGGATAGGTTGTAGATCCTTGATGATGCGTTGGAGGGGTTTTAGTTGGGGGCTGAAGGTGATGGCGAGTGGCGTTCTGTTGTTTTCTTTGTTGGGCCTGTCCTGTAGTAGGTGACTTCTGGGTACTCTTCTGGCTCTGTCAATCTGTTTCTTCACTTCAGCAGGTGGGTACTGTAGTTGTAGGAATGCATGATAGAGATCTTGTAGGTGTTTGTCTCTGTCTGAGGGGTTGGAGCAAATGCGGTTATATCGTAGCGCTTGGCTGTAGACAATGGATCGAGTGGTATGATCTGGATGAAAGCTAGAGGCATGTAGGTAGGAATAGCGGTCAGTAGGTTTCCGATATAGGGTGGTGTTTATGTGACCATCGCTTATTAGCACCGTAGTGTCCAGGAAGTGGATCTCTTGTGTGGACTGGTCCAGGCTGAGGTTGATGGTGGGATGGAAATTGTTGAAATCATGGTGGAATTCCTCAAGAGCTTCTTTTCCATGGGTCCAGATGATGAAGATGTCATCAATGTAGCGCAAGTAGAGTAGGGGCATTAGGGAACGAGAGCTGAGGAAGCGTTGTTCTAAGTCAGCCATAAAAATGTTGGCATACTGTGGGGCCATGCGGGTACCCATCGCAGTGCCGCTGATTTGAAGGTATACATTGTCACCAAATGTGAAATAGTTATGGGTCAGGACAAAGTCACAAAGTTCTGCCACCAGGTTAGCCATGACAGTATCGGGGATACTGTTCCTGATGGCTTGTAGTCCATCTTTGTGTGGAATATTGGTGTAGAGGGCTTCTACATCCATAGTGGCTAGGATGGTGTTTTTAGGAAGATCACCAATGGACTGTAGTTTCCTCAGGAAATCGGTGGTGTCTCGAAGATAGCTGGGAGTGCTGGTAACGAAGGGCCTGAGGAGGGAGTCTACATAGCCAGACAATCCTGCTGTCAGGGTGCCAATGCCTGAGATGATGGGGCGTCCAGGATTTCCAGGTTTATGGATCTTGGGTAGCAGATAGAATACCCCAGGTCCTGGCTCCAGGGGTGTGTCTGTGCGGATTTGTTCTTGTGCTTTTTCAGGGAGTTTCTTGAGCAAATGCTGTAGTTTCTTTTGGTAACTCTCACTGGGATCAGAGGGTAATGGCTTGTAGAAAGTGGTGTTGGAGAGCTGCCTAGTAGCCTCTTGTTCATACTCTGACCTATTCATGATGACGACAGCACCTCCTTTGTCAGCCTTTTTGATTATGATGTCAGAGTTGTTTCTGAGGCTGTGGATGGCACTGTGTTCTGCATGGCTGAGGTTATGGGGTAAGCGATGCTGCTTTTCCACAATTTCAGCTCGTGCACGTCGGCGGAAGCAGTCTATGTAGAAATCCAGGCTGCTGTTTCGACCTTCAGGAGGAGTCCACCTAGAATCCTTCTTTTTGTAGTGTTGGCAGGAAGGTCTCTGTGGGTTAATATGTTGGTCAGAGGTGTGTTGGAAATATTCCTTGAGTCTGAGACGTCGAAAATAGGATTCTAGGTCACCACAGAACTGTATCATGTTCGTGGGGGTGGAGGGGCAAAAGGAGAGGCCCCGAGATAGGACAGATTCTTCCGCTGGGCTAAGAGTATAGTTGGATAGATTAACAATATTGCTGGGTGGGTTACGGGAACCATTGTTGTGGCCCCTTGTGGCATATAGTAGTTTAGATAGCTAAGTGTCCTTTTTCTTTTGTAGAGAATCAAAGTGTGTTTTGTAAATGGCTTGTCTAGTTTTTGTAAAGTCCAGCCACGAGGAAGTTTGTGTGGAAGGTTGGTTCTTTATGAGTGTATCCAGTTTTGAGAGCTCATTCTTAATCTTTCCCTGTTTGCTGTAGAGGATGTTGATCAGGTGGTTCCGCAGTTTCCTTGAGAGTGTGTGGCACAAGCTGTCAGCATAGTCTGTGTGGTATGTAGATTGTAATGGATTTTTTACCTTCAGTCCTTTCGGTATGATGTCCATCTGTTTGCATTTGGAGAGGAAGATGATGTCTGTCTGTATCTGTGCGAGTTTTTTCATGAAGTTGACAGATTTCCACTCTATACGGCTAAATTCAGTGCCTTGCATAATCACAGGTTTCAGAGTAGCAGCCGTGTTAGTCTGTATTCTCAAAAAGAAAAGGAGTACTTGTGGCACCTTAGAGACTAACAAATTTATTAGAGCATAAGCTTTCGTGAGCTACAGCTCACTTCATCGGATGCATTTGGTGGAAAAAACAGAGTAGAGATTTATATACACACACACAGAGAACATGAAACAATGGGTTTATCATACACACTGTAAGGAGAGTGATCACTTAAGATAAGCCATCACCAACAGCAGGAGGGGGAAGGAGGAAAACCTTTCATGGTGACAAGCAGGTAGGCTAATTCCAGCAGTTAACAAGAATATCAGAGGAACAGTGGGGGGTGGGGTGGGAGGGAGAAATACCATGGGGAAATAGTTTTACTTTGTGTAATGACTCATCCATTCCCAGTCTCTATTCAAGCCTAAGTTAATTGTATCCAGTTTGCAAATTAATTCCAATTCAGCAGTCTCTCGTTGGAGTCTGTTTTTGAAGCTTTTTTGTTGAAGTATAGCCACTCTTAGGTCTGTGATCGAGTGACCAGAGAGATTGAAGTGTTCTCCAACTGGTTTTTGAATGTTATAATTCTTGACGTCTGATTTGTGTCCATTCATTCTTTTACGTAGAGACTGTCCAGTTTGGCCAATGTACATGGCAGAGGGGCATTGCTGGCACATGATGGCATATATCACATTGGTAGATGCGCAGGTGAAGGAGCCTCTGATAGTGTGGCTGATGTGATTAGGCCCTATGATGGTATCCCCTGAATAGATATGTGGACAGAGTTGGCAACGGGCTTTGTTGCAAGGATAGGTTCCTGGGTTAGTGGTTCTGTTGTGTGGTGTGTGGTTGCTGGTGAGTATTTGCTTCAGATTGGGGGGCTGTCTGTAAGCAAGGACTGGTCTATCTCCCAAGATCTGAGAGAGCGATGGCTCGTCCTTCAGGATAGGTTGTAGATCCTTGATGATGCGTTGGAGGGGTTTTAGTTGGGGGCTGAAGGTGATGGCGAGTGGCGTTCTGTTGTTTTCTTTGTTGGGCCTGTCCTGTAGTAGGTGACTTCTGGGTACTCTTCTGGCTCTGTCAATCTGTTTCTTCACTTCAGCAGGTGGGTACTGTAGTTGTAGGAATGCATGATAGAGATCTTGTAGGTGTTTGTCTCTGTCTGAGGGGTTGGAGCAAATGCGGTTATATCGTAGCGCTTGGCTGTAGACAATGGATCGAGTGGTATGATCTGGATGAAAGCTAGAGGCATGTAGGTAGGAATAGCGGTCAGTAGGTTTCCGATATAGGGTGGTGTTTATGTGACCATCGCTTATTAGCACCGTAGTGTCCAGGAAGTGGATCTCTTGTGTGGACTGGTCCAGGCTGAGGTTGATGGTGGGATGGAAATTGTTGAAATCATGGTGGAATTCCTCAAGAGCTTCTTTTCCATGGGTCCAGATGATGAAGATGTCATCAATGTAGCGCAAGTAGAGTAGGGGCATTAGGGAACGAGAGCTGAGGAAGCGTTGTTCTAAGTCAGCCATAAAAATGTTGGCATACTGTGGGGCCATGCGGGTACCCATCGCAGTGCCGCTGATTTGAAGGTATACATTGTCACCAAATGTGAAATAGTTATGGGTCAGGACAAAGTCACAAAGTTCTGCCACCAGGTTAGCCGTGACAGTATCGGGGATACTGTTCCTGACGGCTTGTAGTCCATCTTTGTGTGGAATATTGGTGTAGAGGGCTTCTACATCCATAGTGGCTAGGATGGTGTTTTTAGGAAGATCACCAATGGACTGTAGTTTCCTCAGGAAATCGGTGGTGTCTCGAAGATAGCTGGGAGTGCTGGTAACGAAGGGCCTGAGGAGGGAGTCTACATAGCCAGACAATCCTGCTGTCAGGGTGCCAATGCCTGAGATGATGGGGCGTCCAGGATTTCCGCTATTCCTACCTACATGCCTCTAGCTTTCATCCAGATCATACCACTCGATCCATTGTCTACAGCCAAGCGCTACGATATAACCGCATTTGCTCCAACCCCTCAGACAGAGACAAACACCTACAAGATCTCTATCATGCATTCCTACAACTACAGTACCCACCTGCTGAAGTGAAGAAACAGATTGACAGAGCCAGAAGAGTACCCAGAAGTCACCTACTACAGGACAGGCCCAACAAAGAAAACAACAGAACGCCACTCGCCATCACCTTCAGCCCCCAACTAAAACCCCTCCAACGCATCATCAAGGATCTACAACCTATCCTGAAGGACGAGCCATCGCTCTCTCAGATCTTGGGAGATAGACCAGTCCTTGCTTACAGACAGCCCCCCAATCTGAAGCAAATACTCACCAGCAACCACACACCACACAACAGAACCACTAACCCAGGAACCTATCCTTGCAACAAAGCCCGTTGCCAACTCTGTCCACATATCTATTCAGGGGATACCATCATAGGGCCTAATCACATCAGCCACACTATCAGAGGCTCCTTCACCTGCGCATCTACCAATGTGATATATGCCATCATGTGCCAGCAATGCCCCTCTGCCATGTACATTGGCCAAACTGGACAGTCTCTACGTAAAAGAATGAATGGACACAAATCAGACGTCAAGAATTATAACATTCAAAAACCAGTTGGAGAACACTTCAATCTCTCTGGTCACTCGATCACAGACCTAAGAGTGGCTATACTTCAACAAAAAAGCTTCAAAAACAGACTCCAACGAGAGACTGCTGAATTGGAATTAATTTGCAAACTGGATACAATTAACTTAGGCTTGAATAGAGACTGGGAATGGATGAGTCATTACACAAAGTAAAACTATTTCCCCATGGTATTTCTCCCTCCCACCCCACCCCCCACTGTTCCTCTGATATTCTTGTTAACTGCTGGAATTAGCCTACCTGCTTGTCACCATGAAAGGTTTTCCTCCTTCCCCCTCCTGCTGTTGGTGATGGCTTATCTTAAGTGATCACTCTCCTTACAGTGTGTATGATAAACCCATTGTTTCATGTTCTCTGTGTGTGTGTATATAAATCTCTACTCTGTTTTTTCCACCAAATGCATCCGATGAAGTGAGCTGTAGCTCACGAAAGCTTATGCTCTAATAAATTTGTTAGTCTCTAAGGTGCCACAAGTACTCCTTTTCTTTTTGAGAATACAGACTAACACGGCTGCTACTCTGAAACGAATTTAAAAGTAATCTAATAACTTCCATTCTAGGTTCTTTGGATGCTTGCACCTCCCTCTGAGTTGGGTCAATAATACTGACCCATTTTACAGATGGGGACCTGAGGTGACTTTCCCAAGGTCACAGAGCAAACCAGAGTGCAGAGCTGGGAATGGAACCTAGGTTTCCTGACAAGACCATTCTCCCACAATTTGCTACTGCAATATTTTTCTTTCCTCCCTTTCCCTTTTCCAGTCCCAACTTCTCTCCCATCTTTTTCCCTTCACCATTGTCTTTCTCTGCACTCACCACCTCACCCTTTTCCCCAGTCGTCCAGTCTCCCCTCCCCATTTACCCCCTTCTGTTTCTCTATACCCCTTCTGGTACTGCCTCCCTCACAACATGACTGCCTTCTGGGAATGGATTAGGCTGCTGCTCAGGAAGTGGTGGTGTCAGCCCCAGAGTCCACAAGGAAGCCACAGGGAAGGGGGGGAGGGCAGTGAGAAGAGGAACCCCAGGCCTGTCTCAGAAGTAGAGAGAGCAGCTTTAATAGATGGGCCAAAGAGGTGAAGGGGAAACTGACCTCATAGCCTGCAGCTCTCCTTACGAGTGATGTGTGAGAATGACAGCAGAGGCAATGCATGACTGTCACTTCAGATGGGTGATCTGTGACACACCGGCTGCCATAATGCAAAGCCACCTTCACTCCCCATCCAGTCGTGCAAAACACATCCCTTGAACATAGCCAGAGTCCTACCCCTTCACATATAGTCTTTTCTCTGTGATTTCTTTACCCATCTGCATGTATATAAATGGCGGTGAGCCTTAGTGGTGACTTCTGCATTGTCTCATATCACTAACAGTTCCTTTTGACTCTAATATTCTGTGCTACATCTCCAAAAATCTCAGCCTTGTCTAGTGCTTTAAACAGTCACTTTTCCTCCATTTCCAAACCCTTAGATCAGTTCTGTTCAAAGGAAGAACATATTAATAGCAGCCTCTATATTCCCTCTAGGATGCTCTCAAGTCTTACTGTGTTTTTAATCTTTGCGGAGCCCAAAAAACCAACCACATCAAGTGATGTGAATACCAGGTTTTTTCATTTCTTTATGGATATGACTGGCTAGGAGTTCTGCAAAGATTATAAAACCCCACTCGATAAAACTACAGATCTGGAAAAGGCGCCTCGTGATATGATTAAGAGGCGATTCAAAAAAGAAAAGATAAAAATATTCCTGACATATCCATGGAGTGGTAAAACCTACAGTATAAACAAAGTAGCATTGACCTAGTCTCTAATAGCAGTAAGAAATAAAACATCCTAATCCAAAGTTGGAGGTTATCAGAAGCAAAAGGTTAAGATTTTTGGATTTCTAGATTGCAGAGAGAGAGAGATGCTGTTTGTGTAGTTAGTTTGAGACACCAAAGAAGGTAAAATGGCAACCAAAGCTGTTTATTTTGGATATCAGCTAGAGAATAATATTCATTTCAGAGAAAAAAAGAAAAGTTCTCTCTTGTGAATTATGTGGGGTGAGCAAGAAAGACTTACAGCATATGACATTTAGAATTGCAATTTGTAAGCACAGTGCCATGTCTGGTATATCATTTATGGTCTGTCTTCATATTTTTCTGCCTGCATTTAGGATATATTCAAAACTCACTTCTTTGGTCTTTGTTTCCATTTGATCTCAGAGCATATTTATTTCCTCCCAACACAGAAATATTTTTTCCTCTACATAGAAAAATATTCTATATATTGTTATCTAAAAAAATATTCTAGCCTGGAAAAAAAAATCTTCTTCGCATGTTTTCCTTCTTTTTTTCTGCAAATCTAGCCTCTTTTCTTGGGAAAAACCAATCAGACAGGAAAAGATGACATGTGATTCAGGAGAGACACTCATTAAGGTATCTTCCAGGAAGTCACAAGATAATGCAACTCTGCCGTTGTGACACTGCAGACATTAACTCTTCCATTTGCCACTATTTCTATTAGGCTGGCAGAGCAAAGTGTGCAAGATCACAGGCCATGGCAGCTAGCTGGAAGACAATTCCATCGCACATCAATTTCTGAGGTTTTGAAACTTGTTTTTATTCAGCAGCGGAACAAAACCTCTTCAACATTTTTCCCAAAACAGAAACAGGAAAATGCGAGTCAGTCTATAGCCTGATGGTTAGCTTACTGCTGGGGATATAGAAGACCCCAATGAAGAACAGCGCTTTGGAACATATACCTAGCTATTATATGAGTGTAGTATAAATGCCAAGGCTGGATGTAAGGACAGACAACAATATATGCCAAACTCAGAACTCAGTTAAGACCCTTTAATTTCAGTAACATCATCTTCAACAGGGTTGATGTTTAAACAGTGCTGCTATTGATGTAACTGGGGATGCACTGGTGCAACTGAGAGCAGCATTTGGCCCTGTATATGTTGCAGTTGAGTGATAGAGGTTGTCTTGAAGTGTGGAATCCATGTTAGCTAACCCCGTGTGGGGGTTTTATCCCCCTCTTGTAGCTGGACCATGTAAGGAGGTCTATGAGTCTACTGCTGAGTCCAAGCTAAGAGACTTGATCCTAGAGTTCAAAGCAGCAGCGGCTCATTTGTTTAGATCCTGTGGTCCAGGGTTCAGTCAGCACAGCTGACCCCACCATGGATGTCTTTACAAGTGCATAGCGTACATGGAAAATAGATTCACACAACTGCAGCAGAATGACATGCAATGGTTAAGGCTACAATTTAATCACGGGTATTTTTAGTAAATGTCATGGACAGGTCACGGGCAAATAACAAACAATCACAGCCTGTGACCTGTCCATGACTTATACCATAAATACCCCTCATTGAATCTTGGGGGTGGTTCTGTGAGGGGGGTGCTGTGGGGGGAAGGGAGACCATGGCACCAGCTGTAGGGGGAGCCCCAGAGGGCCCATGGCACTAGCTGTGGGGGGGGTGGAGCCCCTGGGCGCCTGCTGCCACTGCGGCCGCTGCAAGGGTGGGGAAGAGCCCCGGGTGGGGCCCGCTGCCAATCCAGCCACCACTGGTGTGGAGGTGAGGGAAGCCCCAAGTGACCAGCAGCTGCTCTGGCTGCTGCCAGGGGTCAGAGGGTGGGAGAGAAGCCCCAGGCGGGCAGCGGTGGCTCCAGTTGCTGCCGGGGGGTGGACCCTCGGGGCCAGTTGCTGTTCTGGCTGCTCCAGGATCACTGCCGGGAGCCCCTGAGCTGTGGCTGCCCCCCCCCACCCCTGAGACTGCTGTTTAGGTGGTCCCTGTGTCCCCCAAGCAGCTGCCCGTGACCTCCGTGACAAACACGGAGCCTTAGCAACGGCATAGGTGCTGGAACTAGAGGTGCTGTGGGGGGCACCCCCTGGATTGAAGTAGTTTCCATCATACCCGGGGTTTACAGTTTGGTTTAATGGCTCTCAGCGCCCCCACTAAACAAACTGTTCCAGCCTCCCTTGGGTTGAGCCTTCAGCCACCACCCTCTGTCTTTTACGAGTTCCCGTGCATGTCATGATGCCAACACTCTGTTTCTTGAGCGCAGTGTAAGGCTACAGACTGCTCTAGGGTACACTCTTCTCAACAGTGCCTGAACATTTTCAAGTGCCTACTTTCCACAAGCTTCAATGAGCCTTCCCAAACCTTCCTCTTGACATCAGGCTTGCTTTCAATCCCTTCACGCTTTTCTAATGGATGCACACGGGAGGAATCTTCCTTTTCCATTCCTATTCTCTGGACTGGAACAGGGACGAGGACATTCACCTCTTGCTGCTGGGAAAAAGAAAAAACTGACTGAACATTCCACTGTGACAGAGTCTGCACCAAAACACAGCACCTCAAACCTACTGCCCCTTTGGTCACTTCAGACCGTTTGTTCCACTTATTTCCTTTTCCCTTGCACTGTAATTATCCTCATCTCACCTCTAGGATTGAGAATGGTAAAATAAATGCTCTGAAATTACTGCATGGCTGCCACCCCCACAGACCAACAGCTACCTCTTGCTTTAATTCTTTAAGTGTTCTCCATTCCCAGCCCCTAATTGTGTCCAGCATTTAAGCTTCATAACTGGTGAATAGCCCCTTCCTTCTACCCCTGCCACATTGCTGTCTCATTCCTCATTCCACGGTGTGTTCAAGAGACACAGCTGCTTCTTTTATATGTTAAATATTAGCCTCATTTTTGAGCTCAGCCAAAACTTGGTTTTCAAAAAAAAAAAAGATTTAAACAGAGCAACTTTATTGATTAAACAGCCATTTTCCTTTCTTTCATTGTCATAGGTGCCCTTGATGTCTAATCCAACAGACAGTCCAAACTTCACACCCCGGCCTCTTTTTCCCCTATTAATGCCATTGGAAATTGGCAAACCTGTTCACAAGTGAGGCTCATCATTTGAGTATATATTTTTTTCATGTAGCCTCTCTCTCTCTCTCTCTCTCTCTCGCCCTCTCTCACTCTCCAGTCCTAAGACATATTTTATTTGACATTCCTGGTCTGAATAAGGAAAGGAGGGAAGAAGAAAAAAGGAAAGAAAAGAAAAGCCGTCAATAGTAATACCACTCCCATTTATTTGAATTTCTCAGCTCTCAGAACTTGAATACACTTTTTAAAAGGTGGCAACCTTTTTACATTAGCTTTTCCACCTTTTCATAGAATCATAGAATCATAGAATATCAGGGTTGGAAGGGACCCCAGAAGGTCATCTAGTCCAACCCCCTGCTCAAAGCAGGACCAAGTCCCAGTTAAATCATCCCAGCCAGGGCTTTGTCAAGCCTGACCTTAAAAACCTCTAAGGAAGGAGATTCTACCACCTCCCTAGGTAACGCATTCCAGTGTTTCACCACCCTCTTAGTGAAAAAGTTTTTCCTAATATCCAATCTAAACCTCCCCCATTGCAACTTGAGACCATTACTCCTCGTTCTGTCATCTGCTACCATTGAGAACAGTCTAGAGCCATCCTCTTTGAAACCCCCTTTCAGGTAGTTGAAAGCAGCTATCAAATCCCCCCTCATTCTTCTCTTCTGCAGACTAAACAATCCCAGCTCCCTCAGCCTCTCCTCATAAGTCATGTGCTCTAGACCCCTAATCATTTTTGTTGCCCTTCGTTGTACTCTTTCCAATTTATCCACATCCTTCCTGTAGTGTGGGGCCCAAAACTGGACACAGTACTCCAGATGAGGCCTCACCAGTGTCGAATAGAGGGGAACGATCACGTCCCTCGATCTGCTCGCTATGCCCCTACTTATACATCCCAAAATGCCATTGGCCTTCTTGGCAACAAGGGCACACTGCTGACTCATATCCAGCTTCTCGTCCACTGTCACCCCTAGGTCCTTTTCCGCAGAACTGCTGCCGAGCCATTCGGTCCCTAGTCCGTAGCGGTGCATTGGATTCTTCCATCCTAAGTGCAGGACCCTGCACTTATCCTTATTGAACCTCATTAGATTTCTTTTGGCCCAATCCTCCAATTTGTCTAGGTCCTTCTGTATCCTATCCCTCCCCTCCAGCGTATCTACCACTCCTCCCAGTTTAGTATCATCCGCAAATTTGCTGAGAGTGCAATCCACACCATCCTCCAGATCATTTATGAAGATATTGAACAAAACGGGCCCCAGGACCGACCCCTGGGGCACTCCACTTGACACCGGCTGCCAACTAGACATGGAGCCATTGATCACTACCCGTTGAGCCCGACAATCTAGCCAGCTTTCTACCCACCTTATAGTGCATTCATCCAGCCCATACTTCCTTAACTTGCTGACAAGAATGCTGTGGGAGACCGTGTCAAAAGCTTTGCTAAAGTCAAGAAACAATACATCCACTGGCTTTCCCTTCATCCACAGAACCAGTAATCTCATCATAAAAGGCGATTAGATTAGTCAGGCATGACCTTCCCTTGGTGAATCCATGCTGACTGTTCCTGATCACTTTCCTCTCCTCTAAGTGCTTCAGGATTGATTCTTTGAGGACCTGCTCCATGATTTTTCCAGGGACTGAGGTGAGGCTGACCGGCCTGTAGTTCCCAGGATCCTCCTTCTTCCCTTTTTTAAAGATGGGCACTACATTAGCCTTTTTCCAGTCATCCGGGACTTCCCCCGTTCGCCACGAGTTTTCAAAGATAATGGCCAAGGGCTCTGCAATCACAGCCGCCAATTCCCTCAGCACTCTCGGATGCAATTCGTCCGGCCCCATGGACTTGTGCACGTCCAGCTTTTCTAAATAGTCCCTAACCACCTCTATCTCTACAGAGGGCTGGCCATCTCTTCCCCATTTTGTGATGCCCAGCACAGCAGTCTGGGAGCTGACCTTGTTAGTGAAAACAGAGGCAAAAAAAGCATTGAGTACATTAGCTTTTTCCACATCCTCTGTCACTAGCTTGCCTCCCTCATTCAGTAAGGGGCCCACACTTTCCTTGGCTTTCTTCTTGTTGCCAACATACCTGAAGAAACCCTTCTTGTTACTCTTGACATCTCTTGCTAGCTGCAGCTCCAGGTGCGATTTGGCCCTCCTGATATCTTTCCTACATGCCCGAGCAATATTTTTATACTCTTCCCTGGTCATATGTCCAACCTTCCACTTCTTGTAAGCTTCTTTTTTATGTTTAAGATCCGCTAGGATTTCACCATTAAGCCAAGCTGGTCGCCTGCCATATTTACTATTCTTTCGACTCATCGGGATGGTTTGTCCCTGTAACCTCAACAGGGATTCCTTGAAATACAGCCAGCTCTCCTGGACTCCCTTCCCTTTCATGTTAGTCCCCCAGGGGATCCTGGCCATCTGTTCCCTGAGGGAGTCAAAGTCTGCTTTCCTGAAGTCCAGGGTCCGTATCCTGCTGCTTACCTTTCTTCCCTGCGTCAGGATCCTGAACTCAACCAACTCATGGTCACTGCCTCCCAGATTCCCATCCACTTTTGCTTCCCCCACTAATTCTACCCGGTTTGTGAGCAGCAGGTCAAGAAAAGCGCTCCCCCTAGTTGGCTCCCCTAGCACTTGCACCAGGAAATTGTCCCCTACGCTTTCCAAAAACTTCCTGGATTGTCTATGCACCGCTGTATTGCTCTCCCAGCAGATATCAGGAAAATTAAAGTCACCCATGAGAATCAGGGCATGCGATCTAGTAGCTTCCGTGAGTTGCCGGAAGAAAGCCTCATCCACCTCATCCCCCTGGTCCGGTGGTCTATAGCAGACTCCCACCATGACATCACTCTTGTTGCACACACTTCTAAACTTAATCCAGAGACACTCAGGTTTTTCCACAGTTTCGTACCGGAGCTCTGAGCAGTCATACTGCTCCCTTACATACAGTGCTACTCCCCCACCTTTTCTGCCCTGCCTGTCCTTCCTGAACAGTTTATAACCATCCATGACTGTACTCCAGTCATGTGAGTTATCCCACCAAGTCTCTGTTATTCCAATCACGTCATAATTCCTTGACATCACCAGGACCTCCAGTTCTCCCTGCTTGTTTCCAAGGCTTTGTGCATTTGTATATAAGCACTTGAGATAACCTGTTGATCGCCCCTCATTCCCAGTATGAGGCAGGAGCCCTCCCCTCACAGACCTTCCTGCCTGTGCTTCCTCCCGGTATCGCGCTTTCCCACTTACCTCAGGGCTTTGGTCTCCTTCCCCCGGTGAACGTAGTTTAAAGCCCTCCTCACTAGGTTAGCCAGCCTGCTGGCAAAGATGTTCTTCCCTCTCTTCGTAAGATGGAGCCCGTCTCTGCCCAGCACTCCTCCTTCATGGAACACCATCCCATGGTCAAAGAATCCAAAGCCTTCTCTCCGACACCACCTGCGTAGCCATTCGTTGACCTCCACGATTCGACGGTCCCTACCCATTTTCATTTTCTTTCTTTTCATACAGAAAGAATTACCAGAGGAATTCTTACTATGGGACTAACTAAATTACTCCCATTAATGATCGCTGTATGTATCATGTGTGTATCAATGTGCCCTTAATTCTGATCAGGATGAGAACTCTGTCTTCTTTCAGTGACACTTCCCCATTCTCCCTAAATACGTAATATTGCAAATAATAGTGAAACAAATTACTATGATATAACTAGATAAGACTCTCAAGTATGTGAGTCAAATGTCCAGTTTCTATTAAGTATCCAACAATAAATAAGGTCAAATAATTCAAGGAAAATCTCCTTTTACATCAGCAGATGAAGTGTAACCCTTATTGTGCCCATGCTAGGTTAAATACAGCTTCATGCCCTCTTTCTGTGGGTACAAAGCACTAATTACTGATCAGCATCTGGTGGCATACGTTCTCTGCATTCAGAGAAAATGTGGGTTTAAACCAATTTTTTTGTATTCTTTGGAACACGCATAATTGGCAGCATACTCTTTTTTATGGCATCCTGCTGGTCTTGGATTTGCACAGAAAGTAAACGGAAAGCTTGAGCTGTATGGATCTCGTTCACTGACTTGGAGTCCATATTCTGCCCTGTAAAATTCCCTGCCAATGTGGGGATGGGAATAGATAACTCAACCTTTTGCCTTTTTGGACATCAGGCAATGCGTCCCCCATGACATTAGTGACCAAACACTGTATCATTGGAACGCTGCAATGGGAATGTCTCAGTTCTGACCCTAGCACATAGTGAATTTTTAGGATTTGAGGTGATCAATCACAATGAACAACTCATTTGCACCCCAACAGGAGGCAAAGAGTGACTCAGCACAGAAGCTGAATGATCATCTCAACCCTAGAAGTAGACCCTCAAGAATAAAATTGTAAAAAGCTTGCATAGTCACTGTCCATGACCTACAGAGAGAGGATATAGTCTTCAGGGCTGTAAAGCCAACACCTTTCAACACTATCACCTTTCAACACTAAATTCACTCTAATCACAATGGGCCAGAACTCTCATCTGGTGTAATGAGAGCAGAAGTCAATAGAGCTACCTACCAGCTGAGGATCTGGCCCAAGGTGGCAGCCATTTCAGGGTGGAACTTGGAAACGGTATGACAAGACAGCTGGCTGCATGATCCCCTTCTCAAACACTGATATGAAAGAGGTGTTTAGAGTCAGTTTCAATCAAGTGTGAACAGCTATACCTTCTACAAAAAGCCTGGTTACCCCACCTTCTCTGCACATCCCATCACTTGAACCTATAGATTTTGATAGTTACTAATGAAGATAAATTATTTCATTCACTTTTGCCTCAAAACAAAGTATATTTAGCAATCTGTAACACCATTACACCAGTTACCAGATTCTCCTCTCTGCTACTAATGCAGACAATTCAATAAAGACTAACTGAAGGAGTTTTTAAAAGGACACACTAGGAATAATTAACACATCAATGGACAACATTCATGATTCCAGTGGAGTAGTGATTAGATCCAATTCAGCATACCTTAAGGGAAATATATTGAGCAGGGGGATAAATAATTATCAGATTTAATGCAAGAAAAATACACAACACAGACATTTCATATGCTCACATTTCTTATTAATCAAAGATTGGCCTGAGGAAAAGGTACACGGGGAAATTGTGAAATCCTTTAATTAATCATATTTTGGAAAGCAAAGGAAACATTCATATGGTGAGGGTCAGATAGACAGGGAATGATTATTCTGAAAGAAAGGACTGCAATCACAGATAACATACATTTTACACTTCAGAAGAAACACTTATTCAAATTCCTCCCTGCACACACCCGTGTATGCACACACAAACACACCACACTCTCTCTCTCTCATACATGCCATTAACCATGTATTTGCATGCAGAGATCACAGTAACCTAGCAAGAATACAATCAAAGTGGATAATACACAATACAAACCAGAATAGAAAGTATTAGTGAGTCAGCGCCATTATGCATCTTAGCTTCTTAGCTGAAGCTGACAAGCAGAAGCAGGAAAGAAGCAAGGGAAAAGGTCTAACATACCTAAAATGCATGAACTGGGAATGAGTAATCATGAGAAGCATGGTAAAATCCTTCCATTTAGATGGAGCTTTGACTCAAGTGAGACACTTGCTGGGAGAGGTCCTGTAAGTCACAGCAAATTCACATACATTACCAGACATGCGGCCTTTCCAGAATGGAGCTAGGCACCATCAGTAAGTACCTCAACTGAGTTCTTGGACTCTATTCTCGGCAACAAGTTCAGACAATCATGCGTATCTCCACCAGCTCCACTGCCAGCCACCAACAAAGTGATGCAGGACTGACAAGAGGTGGGAAAAGAGAGGGGACTACTGTACTGAGGCCCTCCCCAAACCATCTGTAAGGTCTGTGAAAATAAGGTCCCAATATCTCCATAAATAAATAAATTAGACTGATGTATACCAGCAAAGAGATGATGAATGCAAGACTGAATTACAAGCTAAATATAAGCCAAAAGAGCACAGACTGGCTATGGAGTGGGGCCCCAGTGAACCTGATATTGGGTCCCAAATTTCTCCAATGGGCCTGTCTGTCTCTTTACTGGATTCCTCAATATGCCATGGGGTACCATAGCGCTAGTGTGCTCCAGTGTGTCCCCTAATGAGGAGATGCACCATAGGACTAAGGAGTACTCCAGTGGAACAAGGAACCTTCAGGATAGCATCCAATGGCAGAATTAATAGAAACAAAACCATCGTAGCTGTCTACATACCAATATCGCCTCATTGGCCATAAAACTCACCAGAGCTGGTGCTAGGCATAAGCACACTAACCAATTGTTTAGCGCCCTGAGCGGTTCCACAGGGCCCCCTATTCACTTTTTATTATAAAACCTTGCCTCTTTTAGTATTGGGGGGTGGGATATTCCTGTTTAGGGCCCCCAATGGGCTAGCACCAGCTCTGATACTCACTAAGACTTCTGGGATCACATCCCATGGTACTCAGCGCTACAGTAAGCTGAGCCACTCATTGAATTGTGGGAGAGCTTGTCTGTCCTTTCTGAGCACCCGGGAGGAATTGTGGGAAGGCACTGGAAGACCAGCAGCGTTCAGGTGGAAGTAGCCTGTGTCCACACTGCAGTGGTTGTATTAACCGCTGACAAGTTCTGTTCACTCAAGCTGTAGTGTGTAGCCTATACCCCCCTCAGGCCAGCCAACTCAAGTAAAAAGTACCAGCACACTCAAAGTTAGGGGGTTTTGTGTGTGGATGGGACTAGAGTTCAGGGCAACACTGTAGTTATAACTCAAGTAACCATGCAATGAAGACAAATCCACAATCAATCCATTTAAAGGGTTTCAGAAATGGACTTTGTCATCTCCTTCAAATGTACATAAGCTGATAAGGAAAGTTTCAGCTCTACCGAAGCTCTCCCACCAGATGATAAGAACTGTGATGAGAACTCTCATTTTTTAAAAAAATGCCGGAAGAAAGCTAACCATTGAGGAGACAAAGTGTCATTTTCTTGTTTTGATGGCATAACTCCTATGAAAGACTGTAGATGGGTTTCAGATATGGAAAAATATCTTTCGAATAGAACTCTCTAGCTGGGTGATGGGGAAGGGAAGGAAAAGACAAGCATGTCTCACAGAAAAGATATTTTCTTCCTTGGCTGCATTTCAAACAAAATTCCTTTTATTATTTGAGAATTTGTCTTTTACTATGAAAAGTTCACTCAGCACTGGATTGATTATTAGGCGGGCATGCATCCTGAAACGTGCCAACTGCCAACAGCTAAACTTGGCCTGGTCTGAAGTCAGGTGTTTGACCTTTTTAAAAATAATACCTTTTGCAACAAACAAGGCAGATCCTCCCAATACTTCACACAAAGCAAGCTGAAAATCCACCACTCTGCAAAGAGCTGAGGGCGGATTTTCAGGAGTATTCAGCATTGACTTCTTTTGGAACAGAGTTAGGCCAATGGGAGATTTACCATTGACTTCAATGGGAGCAGTGTTAGGTCAGTGGGAGTTTTGCCTTTGTTGATAATAATAAACACTTCTGCAGCTCTCACTATAAAATTTGTCTTTACAGTAAGGGAGGATTCATTATAGTCTAAAAACATATATTGTGATCTTCTTACTGGGATTACTAAATCCACAATTACTTTGCTACATAGCACTAATCAAAATAATTACCTGAAATCTCAAAATGGGGTTCAAGTGGGATTTAAATGGTTCATAAGGCCTGATGCTGCCCTCTGAGGAGAAATGAATTTCACCTGCTAAGCGTGGAATTTTGAATCCTGCGGGATTCCCACCAATTTATATCATGTATTAACAGCTGCCTATCAGAAAAATCAGCTTGTAAGAGAAATGTTTTTGTCTTCCTCCCAAAGGTGGTATAATCCTCCTCCCATCCTACTCCCCAAAAAAGACTGTATTTGTCCAAGGTTCAGGGTGGGAAGTGTTATCATCAGTGACCAGTTTAAAGTACAATATCACAGGACTCTGCCAAGCTAGAAAAGAGCTTTATACCAAGGAAACAGCAAGAATCCTAGTTTTACACTGACAAACACATCACTTAATTCTAGCTATGGTCTCAAGATATCAGGCCCTTAAAATCATGACATTTTTATGTTTATAACTATTTTACATCATTTAGGAAGGTGATTTAAATGGACTAGTTATTTTTCCTTTTCTTTTGATCCCTGTACAAGCCAACACTTGATAATTAAGTTGCCTGACTTTACAGATAGAGAGATACAAAAGATTAGCCCTGATATAAACTAGTAATGCTTTCTACAATATTTTTTGGTAATATCTATGGTCCATACAGTAAACCTGTTGATGTGGTATAAACAGTTTGCTGGTACTCATTTAGGATGACCTTTGTAACTAATGGATCAATCCAAATGCAAGCCAATTAAACCTTGATAAACATAAAGGTATCATCATCTTTTCCCTACACTTACAGACACATATACACTTAAAAAATGCTTCTTCTTTTGAGACCATGCCATTCTCCTTAGTAATAAGAAAGGGAAACCCATGTAAATACATAACAAAAGCTTCCCTTGCTGGAAAAAAGGAACATGTAGCAAACAGTAACTACTTTCAAGATGGCTACTTTAAGGCCCACACTGCTTGTTCCTTCCCTATTTGACAAGTCCACCTGCAGAACAGCATGCTGGGGGGGAAGTTCCTACCATGCTTAAAAGATGTTAAGAATATAAGACAAGCCATACTGAGTCAGAGCAAAGGTCCATCAAGCCCACTATCCTGTCTTCCGACAGGATACAGTGCCAGGTGCCCCAGAGGGAATGAACAGAACAGGTAATCATCAAGTGATCCATTCCCTGTTGCTCATTCATAGCTTCTGGCAAACAGAAGCTAAGGACACCATCCCTGCCCATCCTGGTTCATAGCCATTGATGGACCTAGCCTCCATGAATGTATCTAGTTCCTTTCTGAACCCTGTTATGGATTTGGTCTTCACAACATCCTCTGGCAAAGAGTTCCATAATTTGAGTGTGCGTTGTGTGATGAAATACTTCCTCTTGTTTGTTTTAAACCTGCTGTCAATGAATTTCATTTGGTGACCCCTAGTTTTTGTGTTATGAGAAGGAGTAAATAACACTTCAGTATTCACTTTCTGCACACACACACACGATGTTATAGGCCTCTGTCATATCCCCTCGTTAGTCATCTCTTTTGCAAGCTGAAAAGTCCCAGTCTTATTCATCTCTCGTCATACGGAAGCTGTTCCTTCCCCCTCATCATTTTTGTTGCCCTTTTCTGAACCTTTTCCAATTCCAATGTATCTTTTTTGAGATGGGGTGACCACATCTGCACGCAGTATTCAAGATGTGGGCGTACCATGGATTTATATAGATTCCCATCATTCTGTTCACTTTGTTGACTGCCGCTGCACATTGAGTGGATGTTTTCAGAGAACTATACACAATGACGCCAAGATCTCTTTCTTGAGTGGTAACAGATAATTTGGACCCCATCATTTTAGATGTATAGTTGGGATTATGTTTTCCAATGTGCATTACTTTGCATTTATCAACATTGAATTTCATCTGCCATTTTAGTGCCCAGTCACCCAGTTTTGTGAGAGCTCTTTGTAACTCTTCGCAGTCTGCTTTGGACTTAACTATCTTGAGTAGTTTTGTATCATCTGCAAAATGTTGCCACTGCCCTGTTTACCCCTTTTTCCAGACCATTTACGAATATGTTGAATAGGACTGGGCCCAGTACAGACCCCTAGGAGACACCACTATTTACCTCTCTCCATTCTGAAAATTGAGTTATTCCTACCCTTTGTTTCCTATCTTTTAACTGGTTACCAATCCGTAAGAGGACTTTCCCTGTTATCCCATGACAGCTTACTTTGCATAAGAGCCATTGGTGAGGGACCTTGTCAAAGGCTTTCTGAAAATCTAAGTACACTATATCCACTGGATCCCCCTTGTCCACATGCTTGTTGGCCCCCTCAAAGAATTTTTGTAGATTGGTGAGGCCTGATTTCTCTTTACAAAAACCATGTTGACTCTTCCCCAACAAATTATGTTCATCTATGTGTCTGGAAATTTTGTTCTTTACTATAGTTTCAACCAGTTTGCCCAATACTGAAGTCAGGCTTACTGGCCTGTAATTGCTGGGATCACCTCTGGAGCCCTTTTTAAAAATTGGCATCACATTAGCTATCCTCCAGTCATTTAGTACAGAAGCTGATTTCAATGATAGGTTACAGACGACAGTTAGTAGTTCTGCAATTTCACATTTGAGTTCCTTCAGAACTCTTGGGTGATACCATCTGGTCCTGGTGACTTATTACTGGTTAGTTTATCAATTTGTTCCAAAATCTCCTCTAATGACACCTCAATCTGGGACAGTTCCTCAGATTTGTCATCTAAAAAGAATGGCTCTGCTTTGGGAATCTCCCTCATATCCTCAGCCATGAAGATCAATGCAAATAATTAATTTAGTTTCTCTGCAATGACCTCATCATCCTTGAGTGCTCTTTTAGCATCTCGATCGTCCAGTGGCCCCATTGGTTGTTTAGAAGGCTTCCTGCTTCTTATGTACTTAAAAAAAATTTACTATTACTTTTTGAGTCTTTGGCTAGCTGTTCTTCAATTTTTATTTATTTATTTATTTATGCCTTCCTAATTATATTTTTACACTTTGTTTGCCAGTGTTTATGCTCCTTTCTATTTTCCTCACTAGGATTTAACTTCCACTTTTTAAAGGATGCCTTTTTGCCTCTCACTGCTTCTTTTACTTTGTTGTTTAGCCACTGTGGCACTTTTTTGGTTCTCTTCCTATGTTTTCTAATTTGGGGTATAAATTTAAGTTGAGCCTCTATTATGGTGTCTTTAAAAAGTTTCCTTGCAGCTTGCAGGGATTTCATTTTTGGCACTGAAACTTTTAATTTCTGTTTAACTAACTTCCTCATTTTTATGTAGTTCCCCTTTCTGAAATTAAATGCTACAGTGTTGGGCTGCTGTGGTGTTTTCACTGCCACAGGGATGTTACATTTAAATATATTATGGTCACTATTACCAAGCAGTCCAGCTATATTCACCTCTTGGACCAGATCCTGTGCTCCGCTTAGGACTAAATCAATAATTTTTTCTGCTCTTGTGGGTTCCAGGACCAGCTGCTCCAAGAAGCAGTCATTTAAGGTGTCAAGAAACTTTATCTCTGCATCCCATCCTGAGGTGACATGTACCCAGTCACTATGGGGATAGTTGAAATCCCCCCATTATTATTGAGTTTTTTATTTTAATAGCCTCTCTAAACTCCCTGAGCATTTCCCAGTCACTATTACCATCCTGGTCAGGGGATCAGTAATATGTCCCTGCTGATATATTCTTATTATTAGAGCATGGAATTACTATCCATAGAGATTCTATGATACAGTTTGGTTCAATTTAAAATTTTTACTTCATTTGATTCTATGCTTTCTTTCACATATAGTGTCACTCCCCCACCAGCACAACCTGTTCTGTCTTTCCAGTATATTTTGTACCCTAGTATTACTGTGTCCCTTTGATTATCCTCATTCCACCAAGTTTCTATGATGCCTATTATATCAATATCCTCATTTAATACGAGGCACTCTAGTTCACCCATCTTATTATTTAGACTCCTAGCACTGGTATATAAGTACGTTAAAAACGTGTCACTTTTTAGCTATCTGCCATTACATGATGTAATTGAATGGGACTTTTTTTCATTTCATTTCAGTCTGATCAGATTGTACCTGTATTTTATCATCTTCCATCCTCTCCTCCTTACTAGGACATAGAGAATCTCCATTAATAGATCCTCCCCTGAGGGATGTCTCTGGCCGAACCATGTGCTCCTCTGCACTTGTCGGCTTTCCCCCAGCCCATAGTTTAAAAACTACTCAATTAATTTTTTAATGTTAAGTGCCAGCAATCTGGTTCCATTTTGGTTTAGGTAGAGCCCATCCTTCCTGTATAGGCTCCCCCTATCCCAAACGTTTCCCCAGATTCTAATAAATCGAAACCCCTCCGCCCTACACCATTATCTTATCCACACATTGAGACTCTGCAATTCTGCCTGTCTAACTAGCCCTGCACGTGGAACTGGAAGCATTTCAGAGAATGCTACCATGTTGGTCCTGGACTTCAATCTCCTGAGGTCCCTTCCAACTTTGATATTCTATGATTTCATTTTTCTGGGGGAGGGATAGCTCAGTGGTTTGAGCATTGGCCGGCTAAACCCAGGGTTGTGAGTTCAATCCTTCAGGGGGCCATTTAGGGATCTGGGGGCAAAAATTGGGGATTGGTCCTGCTTTGAGTAGGGGGTTGGACTAGATGACTCCTGAGGTCCCTTCCAACCCTGATATTCTATGATTCCTACCTAGGGAGGTGGTGGAATCTCCATCCTTAGAGGTTTTTAAGGCCTGGCTTGACAAAGCCCTGGCTGGGCTGATTTAGTTGGGGTTGGTCCTGCTTTGAGCAGGGGGTTGGACTAGATGACCTCCTGAGGTTTCTTCCAACCCTAATCCTCTATGATTTGTAAAATAGCTATTTTGGACTCTCCAGCTTCAATAAAACAGAGCTTTCAAAGTATGAAGTAGAGCTGACCAAAATCGGGGCACAGGGGCCTTAGGAAAACCATCCCAATTTTGTGTTTTACAGCATTTGAATGTAAACAGCTTTCCAAGATGGCTTGTGGCATACTCTTCTGCAAATCTCCAAATCTCTGAAGCTGTTTTTCTCTCTCCTGTTTCCTTTTGGCCTCAGAGTGCAACACAATAATGATATCCAGAGTGTGTATTTTTTCCCCACTCAAACTCTCTGAAGAGTTCTAGAATAGCAAAAGGAAAAATTAAACTACTCTGCCACTCTGTAATTTTCAAAAGTTAGACTGAAAATAGAGGGAAAGGTGAGGGTGGGGTCCCTTGACATCATACTTTCTGTTGCTTTCGGGGGAGAACTCTGATGACAAAATGAAAGAGTTGAAGGAAAAAAACAAAAGCTCTTTTAAAATGTTTTCAAATTAAAAAACATTTTTGTCAGAAAAATGTTCCATACAAAACGGATCAGCTAGCTCTAGTGTTAAAGATTTCACAGCTGGAATAGTTAACACTCAAAAGGGTCCTGGAAGCTGTTTTATGCCAAAAAAAAGGAACTATCCATATCTGAGGTAGTTCACTTGGCTACATTTTTTGTATATAATATCCACCTTTAGCAGCACTGAGCTATATATCACTCTCAGTGTCTGCTGAGCTACACTGTTGGTGGGAACATGTGATGGAAACCCCATCATCTCCATAAATTGAGCCCCAATCCTGCACATATTTA
This sequence comes from Dermochelys coriacea, assembly GCF_009764565.3. Classification (NCBI taxonomy): domain Eukaryota; kingdom Metazoa; phylum Chordata; order Testudines; family Dermochelyidae; genus Dermochelys; species Dermochelys coriacea. The sequence goes on along the minus strand of NC_050072.1, from coordinate 134,216,159 downwards.
CACATGAATAACTTTATTCTCACAAGTGACCTCACTGACGACCCCCATGAGTAAAGCTACTTCTGTGTATAAGTGTTTGGAGGATGAGGCCCTTAAAACTGCACTAGAAGATATACTTTAAGGACTGACTCTGCACTGACAGGAACATGGACTAGACTTCTAATTTCTGGGATTCTATAGTACATCTGCTGTTCATGTCTAGTGATATGGTAACCGCACTCTGAAACAGAATTGCATCTGCCATATTCACTGTGCATTTGTAATGTCTTGATCCCTTCCCTGAGGCTGGGGATGCTCAGAGTAGCAGGAAAGGGTGAAAAGCAGAGAGGAAAAAGAGCTGCTCTGCTAAGCACATTGTTGTGGGACCTGGCTTCTATCTTGCAGATGGTGGGGTAGAGAGATTGGGGGGAAAGTCTCCTCTTTATCCTGAGTCTATCGGGTCCTGGCAACAAAGGCTGCTCATGTAGCAAGGTGAGTTAGCAGGGGGAGAGGCATAGCTGCCTGTAACCAATCAGACACAAGCTCTCTCCTCAGCTCTTTCTACTTAGATCTCTGCCCCTGTGGAGTTCAAGGGCAGGAGAGTGAGGCCAGATGGCTCTGAGGAGCAAAGAGAAAATTGTGGGTTGGAAGCAAGCCAGATCTGTTCCACAGGCTGCATGTTTGCCCAAGATCAGAGCCCCGTTTTGCTAGGTGCTATACAGACATAATAAGAGACAACAGCTTCCCTGAAGCACTTACAATCTCAAAACAAGCCAAAGGGTGGAAGAGGAAAGAGAGACATCAAGAGGGGAAGTAACTTGCCCAAGATAACCCCAAGGTAGAGCCAGGACTAGAATGCAGGTCTTGCTGAGTCCTAGGCCAGGGTCCTAGCTCCTTTGTCTTTCGGTCACTTGTTGCTAGAAATTGACTCTTAGCCATTGTCCTGTTTCCCAAGCTCTGCATGTGTTTACAAAGCAATTCTGGCCCCTCATCTCTCACAGGTACACATTGATGTGCTTCCTCTATTTGCAATTAGTGTGGAAGAAGCCCATTCACTGTTCACATTTTTTCCCTCTGTCTTTTCTGCACGAGTATTTCTCATTGGGAACCTTAAAGACAAAATATTGATTTTTTTATTCCTTTTTTCCCCTTTTTTAATGGCTTGTTCGTTTTTATTATGTTATACCGGCAGTTTTAATTTCTTACTGTCTACTTTGATGTAGCAATCTCAAGACAGCTGGAGATGAAGTTCTAACCCTGAGGCCCTGGAACAAAAGATGCAGCATCTTCTCCCTCTCCCTGAGAAACAACAATAAAATGGCTTAGTTGAAAGAAACCTGCAGCCATGATGGTGTGAAGAAACCCATCGATCTCCCAAATTGTCGATTAATGCAAAGAATGTTCCTCATACACCAGAGTGGTCTTTGACATAAACAGGAACCCATCTTTCAAATGATCCATATGCTACAAAATTACTTCGTCCCCAAATCTGCAATGAACTCTGCATAGGTGAGTTCCCATACTGGGTGAAGCCGCACGATGATTGGATGATTGGGACATTGCTGCAGCAAAGAACAGAACTTTTTGAGTGATTTTTAGCATCTGTATTTTTAAAATATTTAAATGTATCGCACTGTGTAGGAAGAGCTTCCCTGAAAAATTCTATTTTCTCACTGTTTTTGGATGCAAATAAAATGTTATGCATTTACTGGGTCATACAGTTTTGACAAGGAATTGCTACAGATAACACTTATTTTCCCAGAGGGGCCTAGAAAAATGTCATCTGATGCCAAAAATTGCAGGGATAAACCAACGGTGTGCACCAAAGATATTCTTTTCATGAGAAATAAGTGGAATGTAAAAAGATGCAGTCAGATTCTTTCATTTATGGGGCTCAAAGTGCCCTAAATGTCTCCCCAAACAGAAAGAAGACATGACCGCTGCTCCGAAGAGGTATCCTGCATTGGGGCCCCAATAGCATAGATCTCAATGTCAGACTGGAAAGGGCTCCAGGATCTGGCCCAGTATCAGTGTCCTGACATGTCATATGCTGTTTCCAGAACAGCTGCTGCCAAGGTGGTTATGTTATCAAATTTCAATTTGGTTCTAAAAGGTGAAATTGTTTCACTATCTCCATGAATAATAACACCACTGCAGATGCTGGTTTCAATAAGAGCTGAACTACACCCTCTTCTCAGATAACTTGGGGGTGGGGAAGTTATTTTGCCTGGCTCTTCGGAACAATTGCCTGAGGCAGGTCTTAAAACAAGTCTCCTCTTGTACAGTGGTTTGAGCCATTCTGAGGTTTTGCTATTGCCAGGGCGTTCTGAGTGAAAGAAGAGTTGCAAAGTTTGTTGAATGAATGACCTCAGTAATCCTTATCTAATGCTGACAGAGAAGCCTTTGGCTACCCCTGTTAGCTACATACTTCTGTAGCAGCATTAGACAGATGAAGGGCTCCTCCATCAGCTGAGGTGATGATCTTCAGCTGGGACAGTCAAAGGTTTAGCTCTAAGCATGCGCTGAGATTGCTTAGACTTCCTTATTTTAGCAAATCCCAAATCAAGATGCAAACCAATCAAGAAGCCAGGAATGGATCTCATGACATTAATTCTGTGCAGGAGGACCCTTATCTTAAACCCTTGCCTGAGGTTAGGCCTATACAGATCTTCCTGCTAGTGATATCGGATGCATTGTATCAGCTTCATTTCCCTGAGTTTGCATCACCTCTGTTCCACCTGCTGGATTATATCCGAGAAGCAGACTTTGTTGTTGTATTTTATTTTTATTAATTCCCTCATTTTGTTCCGTTAGAACAAGACACAGCCTTATTGGGTTATTTCATGCACCAGGAACAGATTGGAGGGATATATTCTTTCACTTGCTTTCAACATATTTTTCAAGTTATTGTTTGGTAACAATTTGGAATTCATACATTAATTCATGCACAGAGTGTGCAAGGTCTGATTCTCTATTAGTTTCCTATGAACTTACAAAGGCAGATGCAGAGAAATGAACATCCAGAACTTATAACTTACATATGGGCCAAATTCTGCTGTCTGTTACACTAGGGTAAATCCAGAGCACCTCTACAGCAGTCAAGGAAATTGCCTGGATTTACACCAGTGAAGCAGAGAGCAGAATTGGGACCTTAGCATTTTGTGGTTAGATACAGCACTGGTGTCAGTCTTCTCCCAGATTCCTCTGATACTTGCAAGTAGAAAGCTCCTTTTTTTGTTCTAAGGCATGCATGGTCTTCCTTAGCTGGATGGTAGCATGCCAGTACTCCCCTTATCAAAACTAAAGATTTAGTGAGAATGGCTGATTTCCATTTTTATGTGATGGGAGTGATATGCATGCCAAGGACTCTGTCAGGATAGTCTTTCTTTTGCACCTTGTGCAATGAAATAAACTCATGCACTCTCTACAGAAATGTGCCAGAGCTCAAACAGCGTCGACTTGGTTTTTTTAGGTTAATTATTTAATATGTACATAAAGTGCTCTGAGAATGTAAGGGGCAGATCCACAAGTGGTGTAAATCAGCATCGTTTTATTGGCTTCAATGCACCTATGCCAACTTGAGCTAGATCCACAGCTGGTGTAAATCAGCATAACCCCACCGAGGCCTGGGGACCTGTACTGATTTACACCAGCTGCAAATCTGGTCTATAAGATGGTACCAGAACGCTAAGTAATAGTTCTCTCTTTTCATTGGTAGAGTCAGTACTGAGTACTGGGACAAAAAAGCTGAAGGGCCTGTCTTTCAAAAGTGATATGTTGATCACAAAGGGACAAATGTTCAAACAAAGGAGGAATGTAAATATGCCCTTGCAATTGTAGGCCTACATTTGTGCACTAGGTTAGGCAGTGCATGCACACATAAGGTATTTTCACATGGAAACAACCATTTAGACATCTAATTTGCCATCTGTGCATGCAACTGCTCTACTTGTGAACTCCAGATAGTTACAACAAACAAACAAAAAAACCCAAGAAATCAGATAATTAATTTTTTATTTCCCCCCTTGTTTTTCAGCCAACTACCTTGTCCACACTGTCATGATAACTGCACAGGCAAGCGTAGGTATATAAATGAGAAATAAGTGGTTCTCCTTTGTTTTATTTATTTTTTAAATCAGGTCTCTGATCCCATGAGTAGCAGTACTAACTCCAGTGTCCTGGTCAAAGTCCAGCTAATATTCTCCGCAGAGTTTCATTGGGTTATAGTGGTTTTTCATAACTTTCTGCCCTGAAGTATCTGCTTATTTTATGGAATTATACTAGTGCCCTTCACCAAAGTATCTGACCATTTCCTTCATAATATTACCAACACAGCTTCATTTTCTAAAGGCCTTCCAGTGCCACTGGACCAAGGAGGGAGTTTAGGAAGACACAGAACATTTCTGACATTTGTAGAGATGGATCTGAGCCTTCAAGTTTAAACAGGGCTCTTAGCCTAAAATTCCCCAAGGTTTGTATCCAAAAATTTTAATATTATAAATAAAGGTGAGTGAATAATTGATTTTTTTGGTTTGGTGACCAAACCGAATAATTGGAGAACAAAGTCAGGTTCATTTCAGACTGAATCTGAGTTTTTTCATGGTTCCTTGTTGAAATAAAGAATTTTTAAAAATCATTTGTGTTGAATGAAACACGTTGAATATCATTTAGAAACAAAATTTCAAATTTATTTTTAAAAATTCAGTTTTTTCTGGCAGAAACTATTTCCCAAATTCAACCCAAATTTGTGCATAGTTTTGGTATCCCCGAAAAAATGAATTTTTTGACAAATTTACTATTTGCCAAAATAATTTCACCCAGGTTTTATTGTAAAATATAACTTCTTCATCTGTAGACAGGAACAATAACAGATGCTTGCCTCACAACTTTGTTATGAAGAGCACATTCATTAATGCTTGTGAAGCACCATCAGCTCATCAAAAGTAAGGTTCTTTGTAACTGCAAAGCTTGGCTGTATTAACACTTCAAAATCATCTCATCTGGTTTCTTCAGTCTCTGCTACCCATACTCACCCCAGCTGACTGTCATTGTCCTTTATAACCACCTCCTATATGATGGAGTCTGCTGAACAGAATACAGACAACCAATATTTTAAGAAGGCTAAATAAAAAGCAAGTGTTTGGTTTCCAATAGTCATTTCCATGGCTTCCTGACATTCTAAGGTCAGCTCAGTGATCATCAATCAGCCACGTTTCCCCTCCTTGGCTTAGTGTACGGTATATGTCATCTCTTCCATGCAATGTCGCACTCTGATCCCAAGTTTTGAATGACTTCACATGACCTTTAGGAGGTCAAAAACCTTCCATTTATTCAACTGCATACAGTGCCTGTGTCACAAATGGTAAAACATCTTAAAACAGCAGACCAAAAAATTCCACCACACAGAGTAATGGAAAAGATGGCTCATTTTGGCCTTCAATCAATGTAATCTACTCCCGTAGTTCCCTTGCACAAGGTTGTCAACCGAATGGAGATAAAACTGGATTCACAATGCAGGAATTTCAGGGGGAAATCCAATAGCTTCTGTTATGCAGGAGGTTAGATTATCTTATCATACTGGTCCATTCGGGCCTTAAAATCAATTAATTTATTCCATGTAAAGTTTCCCCCTCATTCTCCTATGAAAGCTTTTCTGGAAAAAAGAAGAGCTGAGTTTCAGGAAGTTGGCTGGATGCCTGGCAAATGGGTGCTGAGTGACATATATTGAGACAACACAGACAGGGGTTATTTAAAGACGAAATATGCAAAAGGGGTTTAACAATAAAGGTGTTGTAAAAATTGATCAGGTGTTCTGTCCCACCTGGTGAGGGGAGACACAAGATGAAACCAAAAGAACATATGGTAGAGTCTATGGTGTTCAGTGATCACTCAGAGCTTGCAAGAGCATTACTCTGCATCCAGTTCCAACTAGCTGTGCCTGACAACAAGAGCTTCACAGTGCCCTGCCCTGACTCTCTGTTTGGGAAACTCAGCCCTTAAAAGTCAGAGTCCCCAGTGCCACAGATGCTGCTTGTGAAACTTGCTCCCACAGGAGGTCATTGGGATACATAATGGGATAGGACTTCTAAAAACCATGGGATGGTGTTACAACCATTAATCACATCTGCAGCTACGCCAGCTAAGATGAACAGGTAGAAATTATTAAATTAAAAGTTTCAGTGAAACCTTTTGTCAATTTCAAATTTCAGTGAGGGGGGAAGGCACAAACATTTTCTGCTTTTTTCCCTATTTTTTCCCAACCAGCTCTAAAGACAATATTACAAAGCTGGTAATCAGACATCAGACTTCACTGTGAAATCTGCTCTTGCAGGTTAGGAAGAAAACGGTAACTTCCTCTGTACAATTGGCTAGCTGCATTATGGAAGTTTTTCATTAGCTATTGACCTCTGTGTGAAGCGGGATGAGATGAATTAGTGCTCTGATCTGGTATGGCAATCTATGTCCTTAACTTTTCACAATATAAAAGTAAAGCTAACACTCTTTCTCAGCCTTGCTGAGTGTTGGGGTTTTAAGAGCTTCACTTCTCTTTTCTTAAGGGTGCAGAACCTATCAAGTGAAAAATAAATCCTTCTAAGATCATGACGAGGGTGGTAACTAGCCACAATACGTTCAGATTGAGGAAAGGAAATGAAGATTCTTCCTACGCATAAAGACAATTTGGCAGACAATTAGTGTTGTGAGTCATTCATGAAATATACTTCCTCTGAGGAGAAAAAAAAATGATATTTTTTTCTGTCACTTCCTCTTTGCATTTGTCTCATGAAGATTGCTGTATATTGAAGGGCTCCGTAGTCAGTAAGGATTAAGCAAAGAATTTGTCTGATTAGATTTACAGCTATCTGACTGCCATACTGAAATATACAGCAGCGTCCTTCTCTTTTACCAATAACTTATTGGATCTTCTACAGAGGATCCCCATTGCTGTTCAGTTTGTTATCCAAAATACTCAGCACCGGTCCTATTTCTGCATTAGGATAATTGATGATTTTAGGATTTCACCAGAATGATTTTACAGCATATTGTCTGTCTGCAGAATAGATACTGTTATCTATATTTATGCTATAAAGGCAATTTGCCAGTTTGGTGCCCTCAGTGATAGAGGTCTATTACAGGTGTCCTTAAAGGCACTCAGATTAATAAAGATAAAACTTCATCACACTACACTAAGGAGTTGCACTTATGTCACCTGAAGATACAGCAAAAAGTGCAACTGTATAACTGTGACCTCATCCTCATTACAGACCTGATCCAACTGTCATTAAAGTCAATAAACAGCCTCCCATTGACTTCAGTGGGAACTGATCTGAGCCCTATGAGAATCAGTTGCAACCTTTTCACGAGCACACAGTTCCTTGGATCCCAACTATTTTATAATCCTTCTTGTTATCATATTCAATATGCTTAGCTCCAAGCATCCTGTAATGAGGGTTAGGTATAGATCTGCTTAAGGTAAGGAAAGAGTTTGCAGGATCCTTTAGTTATCGCTGTACCTAAGCACTTTCCAGTTCAGAATCACTGATCTCTCAATGGGAGGCAGTGCCTAATCAATAAGGAAAAACATGATATTAGGAATTAAAAATTCTTCATAAAAGTAAGCCTTTTATGAAATGCAGACCAACCCAAAGGCCTTTCATTCTCTAACATTAGATTACCCAGCATAGCACCCACTGAGAGCTACATGACCATGAAAAACGTTTTACCAAATTAAATATAGTACAGCATATGGAATGTGGTTTTCACCAGCTGCAAATCCTGTAAAATACACTTTCCAAAAGGTACCAAATGTAATGAGAAGTAGATATGGGGCCTGATTCTCCACTGCCCCATGCCTTGTTTAGTCATTTACACCAGTGCACAGCAGCTGTAAAAGGCTGCCAGGTCAGAATAGCAGTGGCTTTACATCTTTGCCCACACATAAATGACAAACTTGGTGCAAGGCAAGGGGAATGAGGCCCTAAATGTGGTTTGAACCATATGTAATATAGTATGCATGGGGGGAAATGGGGCCAAATTCTGCCCTCACTAACAACCGTGCAACCCAGCCAGGCAGCACTCACAGACTTGAATGGAATTGTGGGGTTCTGGATGGGAGGAAACTTTGGTACAATATTCTTTAATAAATCCCAAATGAAGAATGCAATCTGATGGAGATGTTCAGTATACTGACTCTGCACTCATGTTAAAGGTTAAATGGGCATGCAAAGACAGCAACTTCAGAGCCAGGGTACCCGCACTCCAGGTCACCTAGCATTCCTCACCCTTTTCCTACCATGATAATGTTTTTCCTTACTTGATGAGTAGGGATTAGAGATGGCTAAATAATTTTTAACCATTATTCTCATGTAATTCCATTACAGTAGCCTGAAGTCATTTTCAGCTTTCATCCCAAGAACACTGAATTCAATGGGAGCTATTCCACTGACTTCAGTGGGCTTTGGATCAGACCCTAATTCCACAAATGTTATAATAGGGTGTGAGGGGGTCCAAATAAATTCAGCGGAGGACATTTTTTTCCATTCCATTATAGATGAATCATCATCAAACACACATAGTATATTGAGGACCACTAAACCAGCCAGAGTGACTATGGTTGATGGCATCACACCAGGGGTCATGCAGTGAAGTTCATAGATCCAGCTCAATCCTGCAAATCCATGAATCTCTGGGGCAGCCCAACAGGTAACACCAAGTAGGGTCAAGGAACTTTGTGCACTGATGGAGCATGTGAGAGCATAGGGTACTGGGGTGTATTTTTCTATCCTGTCTACATGGCTTTAAAAGCATGCAACACTGCTTTTGGATGTAATGATCAATAGAAAGAAGGCCAGGTCTCTGAAAGATCATGACTTTTCACACAAAGTCAAACCACTTTATGCTCAAGATTTTTTGCTGAAAGAGCATGTGGAATGCCTCAATCCTCTCCAAGTCTGCCTGTAAGAGGGTCTAGGTTTCTGACCCATATAGCAATACAGTTAATGCACAGGTTTGATAGATTCTGAGTTTGGTCTCAGCACAAAGACTTTTTTGTGTCCCTAATTGAGACATGGACTTCATGTAGGAGGCAGCGAGATCTATTTGTCGAAAAACGTTGAATTTGCAGCAACTGCTTGAATTCTGCTTGCAGTAGATGAATTCGTCAGTGCTGGCCATGATACTCAACCCCAGCTACACAAGGGGTTCTGGTGGCCCAGCTCTGAGGACCTGGACCTTGATCTTCTGCCATGAGTCATTCAACTTCATAGCGTGGGTGATGTCTTGGAGACCTTGGAGGGCAGGGCTGAAATTCTCTGACTTCTCCACAAGCAATGCAGCAGCAGCAGCGATGTCTTTGTGACTGACCTTGATTCCAATGTGAGGAGTGGCAAGTTAATAGGAGGAATACAGATGGCTTAATAACTTTTATAGAGGTGGGTGAATAATGTCCAAATATATTTGTCCAAAAATATTGTAGAATTAATTTCATGAGATAAATTAAATAAAACAGTCAATCCTCCTTTTAATTTTTGTTGTTTAGTTTAGTTTTGTTGTTTAGTTTAGTTGTTTCTCCCAACTCTAGAGGGCATCACTGCAGAGCTCAATAGAGCAAAGAGCCATGAATGAGGGAAGCTCACCCATTGCTTGCCACTAGCAATTTCTCCCACAAGCACCAATAAAACCCCAACAGAGTCATCCTGGATGAATTTCACCCCCTATGCTCCAAAAAGGGAAAAGAAGAGAACTCCCTCGGCATTTTGATTTTAAGGACTAGATTGAGCCATGGCATGATCTGCCCCAGGCTGCTTTTTACTTTTTGCTCCTGCTGGTGGGTGCCTTTTAACTATGTGTAGCGTATTCCCCACCGGATGCTGGATGGCCTCTGCTGGCCCACACATTGGGAGGTGGAGCCAAGACTCCACCCACTCTCCACCCCTTCATCACCCACCTGGGGAGATAGGAATTGTCAGCAGCAAAGTTGCCTACACACTCCATAAGATCAAATGAGATCTCGCATTGCTGCACAGAGGCGTGCGTGCGTGGGTGTGGGTGTGTGGAAGTGTCTTTACTCCCTACCTCCTTGTGGGGCTTCAGTAGGACCAAGCACAATTTGGTTTTTGTAAGAGATATTGTTTCAAATCTGTTTTATTGACCTAGGAACCTCATCTTAGTGTAACGTGGTGGAATATACCAGAGGTGAGTCAGGGAATATGCAGACTGTGTCAGCAAAAGAATGATATAGATTACCACAGATAAAAAATCTGGAAAGACCTGCTGTGACTGCATGTTGCTGTTTTTTCTACCAGCTGGTCCGAAAGGAAAGATTATGAGGCAAAATGAAAAAGAGATGAAAACTCTTCACAAAATGATACCATTTTAGTACTTTAGGAAACACTTTGAAGATGTTTTCAAAGGGTTACTGTTTTTAAGTACGCTCGGGCCAGAGCTAACCCCATGTTGAAGTGAACAGCAGTCTGCCCATTGACTTCAATGGAATTAAATCAGAACGGAAATGTGCAAGAGATCAACATTATTTTTAATCTCATTAGCTGATGTTTATATTTGCATGTTGGAACAGAAAAAAGGAACAGACAAAAATAATGATGAGCTGATATCTTCACTCCAGCCTCAGTGAGCATGAACTCACATGAAATAAGCAATATGCAATTTTTGACCTGCAGAAAAACATCACATAATAAATCTGCAGCTACATGCATGCTTAGTGATATCACTGCCACAGTGAAACCACAAGTATGCAACACTGGGGACAGAATCCATTACTGTCATGTCCAGGAACACAGGCCTCTACCAACAAAGCTAAAGGAGACGCACCTGAGTGAAAGGTGAACTAAATAAAGGCCGGCAGACACTGTAGAGCAACATGATTATATGTACATTTTATTGTTCTATCTAATGCCAGATGAATAGAGTCAGAGTGTTGAAAATACAATACACAACTGAGAATACTGGAGAGCATTTAGGGGAGAAGTCAAAAGGAAAGAAAAGGAATGCTGTGGCACTCAGATGAGTTTGCTTAAATACACAATCTGGTTTATTCTTACTAATGGGTCACTTATTACAGTCAAATACAGCATACCTGATAGGCCTAATATTTTGTCACGGCACTGGTATGTGTGGACACTAATCTAAATTACATGCAGAATCTGTCTTATTCCAGGTTTCAGAGTAGCAGCCGTGTTAGTCTGTATTCGCAAAAAGAAAAGGAGTACTTGTGGCACCTTAGAGACTAACAAATTTCTTTTTGTCTTATTCCAAATCAGTTGATGCTTTCTCATGTGCGTAAAAAAATTTACCTGGGGGAAAAAACCTATAAAGAGGTTAATCCTGCCTACTGAACTCTAATGCTGTCATTCCCCACTTATTCTATGGAACTACTTGTAAATATTTATGTATGATGGTCTTATTACTGAGAATGTGCCTAACATGTATTTCAGTGTAGCAGGAGACAAGTTGCAACAGCCCTATTAAAGGAAATCTTAGAGATCAGAGAATTGGCGCATTCTATTTAAAGGCAGCCACAAATATATTTGATTGCACAACTACAGAAAACAGTGTTATGTACCTCATTTTTCACAAGCACTCATATTTACCAATTTAAAACATGAGATAAAAGGAAGCCATGGAAAAGGAAGAGGGGACAATACCAAAAGATAAACTAAAAGCAGTTTAGAGATATAAATGGATTTGGAAATGGAATAGCTAGATTTAAAAGAATAAAAACTAACTGAAATGTGTGAGAGAAAAAAAAAATTAAACTAACTAGAAAGCTGTAAGAATCAAATACCACATAATATCTCAGCTATCTGCATGAGGTTTTATTTTAAGTATATGCATAGCAGACGAATGGTAAATGAAGAATTGGATGTGCTGTGAAATAATGATGGAGGACAAGAAAATAACAAATATCTTAAATGACTGCAGTGGTCACCAGTCAGAAAATGAGCATTTACCTATCAACAGATGCTACAGAGTTATCATAGTGAAAAAATGGATACCCACAGACATTATTGTGTGGTAACTGATGGCAAATGATTATTTTTACAGCAGTCATGGTCTATTGCTTCTGGTTTATTTCTACATTAGTAGGATGTGTTTTTGTTCAAATCAAATGTCTGGTTTGGACGAGAAGATGAGGAACTAGGAAGCATACAGATGGAGCCTATATTGTTAGGGGCATGAGAATTGGTGATGAAATACTTTAAAGATTTCAAAAGTCAATGGAGATCAAAAGTCAAAGAAGCTTCAATAGGCATTTAAACATGTCTGCTCTGTTTAGAAAAGATTTCTTATGGACTGCAAATGAGTAATACAAGGTGATTATTCTTTTTTAAAAAACATGGCCAAGAGACAATGTAGAAGAAATACAGAGAGAATCAGTTTAATGTCAGCAACAGAGACATCCTGGGAAACTATGTTAAGACATCAAGATGAAAAATATTTAGAAAAGCATGATTTGATTAAGAACAGACAGCAGAAATATCTAGAAAGGGAGATCAAGTTTCAATTCTTGGAATTCTTGGAGAACAGTACCACTCAGGTACAGCAGGCCATAGCAGTGAATCGCATATTATCAACAGCAGTGGGCTTGGGTGTCACACACTGTCTCTCTCTCTCGCTCTCTCACTTGACCCCATTTTGGCCTTTCGTTGCCTGAGTATAATCCAAGCCTTCTCATGTGCTGCAGAAAGGAAATCACACAATCATTGCAAAAAGCTTGATTTTCCAGTGAGAAAGTCTCCTCCATATTAAACCCAGAAAGCAAAAGAAATTTGCTTTAGAATCTCTTAATGCCCTTTGATTCACATCCAGAGATTTTTGTCCCTCTTCATACTTCAAAGTTCTGGTTTTCTCAGTTCTCTGTTCTTCATATAAATGGTCTTTTATGAGGGAGTTGGCTGAGGCTACTGGTACTCAAACAGTGGCTGAGAGTGTTGCAGAGGAGCCAAGTCCAGCTTCTCAGGTGAAGGAGCAAGTGTCTCATTTGCATAAGGGCAACCCCCCTCTGCAGATGTGTAGGGAGCTGATAGTATAAAACAGTCCCTTCTCAGGTGGAGAGAGGATGAGCCAGATCCCCTGCTCTCGTAAGGTGGAATAGCTCTATTGACAGCAATACACTTGCATCAGTTTACAGCAACTGAGAAGCCAGCTCATCCTGTAACGTGGCACAACTGTAGTGAAATCAATGAAGCTGAGGAGCTGGGCCATAATCTGTAGCATACTGGCCTTGGGCAGGACAACAGGCTCTCCAAGGAGAACAGCATTTGAATTATATAACATCTAGCGAATGAAGGTCGCAGCATATTCACATTTCTCTTTACAAGTCTGTGGCCTGGTCTCATGCAGAGCTGGTCACTAAGTGGTAAGTATGGATCACAGATTTGTTTGTCTTACCTGGGTGCCCAGTCAGTGCTCGGCATGAGCCGTGCTAAGCCTCCCCATGCAATGGTGGGACCTGTTTGAAGAGAGTCCAATGCAGACCTAGTGGTGGAGGGGAGGAAGAGAGATGTCTCCTCCTGAAGTTGCAGCAGCACAGATCCTCCTGGTGGGTGGAGGGGAAGGGGGGGCAGGGCAGTGCCTCTTTCACTCCACTTACCTGCATGGATACAGCTCCTAGCAGATGGCCGGCCGTGCTGGGCATGTTAGCAGGGAGAAAACAGAAGCTGTAGCCACAGCAGCCATGGCATAGCTGTGACTGACCTGCAGCAGCATCTCTGCTCTTCTCTCTCAGAGGCGGCTGTCAGATCTCTGTCTGGCAGGGAAAGTTTTAAAAAGAAGTTTGCACACGCCTCCTCCAGTTCACCTGGGCCCCTCCTCCACAAAGCTTGCTCTGAGCACTGGAACACAGGAATCAGACCAGCATCTATCTAGTCCAGTATCCTGTCTCTGACAGTGGCCAGCACCAGCTGCTTCAGAGCAAGGTGCAAGAAGCCTTATAATAATGCTCTAGTTCACACAGGAATTATTTTGGAGAAGTTCTACGGCCAATGTCATACAGGAGGTCAGATGAGATGAACTCCGTGGACCCCTTCTGGTCTTAGAATCTATGAATCTATAACCTGCTGCCTTTCAATTTTATTGAATATCCCCTTATATTTGTGTTTGGTTGGAAATATCAGAGCTCAGTTTACCTACTCTAAACCATTCATTATTTTGTAAACCTCTATCATGTGTCCTCTTATTCTTCTCCTTTCTAAGGTGAACAGCCCCAATCTACTAATCAGCTATCCATGCAGACCTACTACCTTTTCTTCAGCCCCTTAAAAATAATGAACCAAACTCTCTTCAACTAGAATATTTTTGTACTTTATTAAGAAGAACTTCATGGCCCAGCTGAGTCAGGGAGTAACCGCTCATGCTTGTCAGAAGAAAAAGAGCTCAGGGAACAGACGGGCTGATTTTGATGTAACTCAGGGAGTCCCTTGTGTACAAAAAGACAAGTACAAGAAGAAACAGAGAAATGTGTTGGACTGTGTAAACCAGCACTGACATCTCAGATACCTGTTGAGAAGAAACAATAGCTACAAGATAAAGTGCCTTAGGGGTGACGAACTGCAAAGGAAAAACTCACACAGGCTCACCGAGGGGATAACAAAGAGTCAGTAACAGCTGCCAACAGCAGATCCAGCCTCTGTGTAAAGATAATCTGCTTGATGGGGGCTTAATCATAAGAAGGGCTCTATAAAGCCGCTGGGAAAAGAGGGTGCTCACATACAATGAACCCCTGAAGAGTTTAATTGGCCCCAAAAGCGGAGGTCTAACATTGTAAAGAGTTGATAATTCCTCAATTTTTAGGAGAAAACATTCTATGGGCTTAATTGAGATCTCTTCTTAGCTACAGTAGCATTTCTTCCAGACCATAGGAGAGGGAAAAGAAGTGAAATTCCAGTAGGTTGTATATGTAAATCTCCCCCTAGATCCTTCAGGGCTTAATCATGGGATTCCCCAAAGAGGCATCCGCTGGCAGCAGGAAAACCATTGCCTTGTATTTAAGAGAAAGTTCTTCTACTGAACAAGATTTAAGCCAACCCCCATCCCCGCCCTCCCAGTGATGTCAGTCTTCAGAGTTTCTACCTAAGAACTTCATTGATACCACATCTAATGAAGTCGACATCGTCTAGAGCACCTTGAGAGAGGTCTTCTGTGGCAGCAAGTGGAACTCTGCCAATGAGTTTATAAGGGCTCTGGTAGAGTCTAGCTGGGAGGCAGGCAATGCTGACTGGGCATAGCAATCATAGAATCATAGACGATCAGGGCTGGAAGGGACCTCAGGAGGTCGTCTAGTCCCACCCCATGCTCAAAGCAGGACCCATCCCCAACTCATAGATTCCAAGGCTAGGAGGGACCATTGTGATCATTTAGTCTGACCTCCTGTACAGCACAGGCCAGAAACCTACCCCAAATCATTCCTAGAGCAGAGCTCTTAGAAAAACATCCCATCTTGATTTAAAAACTGTCAGTGATGGAGAATCCACCCTGGCCCTTAGTAAGTTGCATCAGTGGTTAATTGCTCTCATTGTTAAAAATGGTAGGTTTCAGAGCAGCAGCCGTGTTAGTCTGTATTCGCAAAAAGAAAAGGAGTACTTGTGGAACCTTAGAGACTAACAAATTTATTTGAGCATAAGCTTTCATGAGCTACAGCTCACTTCATTGGATGCATGCAGTGGAAAATACAGTGGGGAGATGATTTATATACACAGAGAACGTGAAACAATCACTCTCACAGATCTTGGGAGACAGGCCAGTCCTTGCTTACAGATAGCCCCCCAACCTGAAGCAAATACTCACCAGCAACCACACACCACACAACAGAACCACTAACCCAGGAACCTATCCTTGCAACAAAGCCTATTGCCTACTCTGTCCACATATCTATTCAGGGGACACCATCATAGGGCCTAATCACATCAGCCACACTATCAGAGGCTCGTTCACCTGCACATCTACCAATGTGATATATGCCATCATGTGCCAGCAATGCCCCTCTGCCATGTACATTGGTCAAACTGGACAGTCTCTACATAAAAGAATAAATGGACACAAATCAGACATCAAGAATTATAACATTCAAAAACCAATTGGAGAACACTTCAATCTCTCTGGTCACTCGATTACAGTCCTAAGAGTGGCTATTCTTCAACAAAAAAACTTCAAAAACAGATTCCAACGAGAGACTGCTGAATTGGAATTAATTTGCAAACTGGATACAATTAACTTAGGCTTGAATAGAGACGGGGAGTGGATGAGTCATTACACAAAGTAAAATATTTCCCCATGTTATTTCCTCCCCTCCCTTACCCCCCACTGTTCCTCGGACATTCTTGTCAACTGCCCACCTTGGTTATCACTACAAAAGGTTTTCTTCTTTCTCCCCACCGCCACCTCCTGCTGGTAATAGCTCATCTTAAGTGATCACTCTCCTTACAGTATGTATGATAACACTCATTGTTTCATGTTCTCTGTGTACATAAATTATCTCCCCACTGTGTTTTCCACTGAATGCATCCGATGAAGTGAGCTGTAGCTCACGAAAGCTTAGGCTCAAATAAATTTGTTAGTCTCTAAGGTGCCACAAGTACTCCTTTTCTTATTGTTAAAAATGTATGCCTTATTTGCAGTCTGAATTTGTCTAGCTTCAGCTTCCATCATGGGATCATGTTAGACCTTTCTCTGCTACATTGGAGAGCCCACTATTAAATATGTGTTCTGCACCTGGGTACTTATAGACTGTGATCAAGTCATCCCTTAACCTTCTGTTAAGCTAACTAGACTGAGCTCCTTGAGTCTATCACTATAAGGTACGTTTTCTAATCCTTCAGTCATTCTTGTGGTACTTCTCCGAATTCTCTCCAATTTATCAACAATCTTCTTGAACTGTGGGTACCAGAACAGGACACAGTATTCCAGCAGCAGTTGCATAATGCCATATACAGAGATAAAATAATCTCTCTACTCTGACTTTGAGATTCCCCTGTTTATGCATCCCAGAATTGCATAACTCATAATATCCCTTCAAAGTGCTATCTTTGCACTGTCCTAGGAGATCCATGGAGTTGGCATTGCCTTCTGTCAAGAAAGACAGTAATTATCTATTGCAGAGGCCATGTTAAATGAAGCATTTGTCTTTATCCTTCATCTGTGCTTTCCTCATTGACAGTTTGTACTGTAGAGCTTGGATGAGTTCGCTAGGATGCTGAAGCAGGAACCCAAGTACCGTTAATCAGCAGCTGCATGCCTGGATGAAGGGGAAGAGCATCATCAGGTTTGTTCTCCTCAATTGTCCTTGGCTCTTCAGTGGGGGGGGGGAAGGGTCAATCTTAGCAATTTCAGGCATAAGACTGGTTGATCTATTTGGCAATATACAAATGAGACAAGAAGCACCTCTGGAGGCAATCTCTGTCTGAGAACTCAAGACACAATTGGGATTACACAATTCAATGACACAATTGTGATTACAGGAATAGCAGACAGGTCAAGGCTGGTAGCTGTGATACAATAGCTCATTGGTGAGGAGACCCACAGCTGAACAGAACTATGGGAATGGGAACCCTTGTAACTTGGATTAATAGAATAGGCATTTTACTCTTAAGTGCAAGCAGCTTCTTAGCTTAAGAGGAGTGAAGGAGTTATCGTTCAGCTGTGCCCTGCCCACGACTAAGGCCTTGCCCAGAAGAGGAGAAGAGTGTGGTGGGAATGGGGGAAGGGATTGTTATGTCCCTGAGGTCAAGTTCTCTTCTGTTACAACTGTAGTCTACATGGTTCTGAGAACCCAGAGTTGCTGAAGGCTGCTTTCTCTTGTTACTGTTGGGCTGTAGAAAATCTGAGGGGCTGGTTTACAGCAGTTGGGAAAGAGAGACCCAAGCAGATGGAGTTCTGCCCAAACACAATTCATTTATCTGTCATTTGAACTACTTGGACATATGGGAGAGCTAACTAAACTGAGGGAGAAGAGCAGCTCAGGAAAATAGTGGAAGCAAGTGTGAAAGCCAATGCCTTGTATTAGCTGCAGTTTGTGAAGCAGAACATACCCGTGTAAGCCAGCAAGAGAGTCAAGGCAAACTGAATTGGTATTCAGAAATGCTGTACTTCGGGTCGGATCCACAGCCCACTGAAGTTAATGGAAAGATGCCCATTGACTTTAATGGGCTTCAGATCAGGCCGTACTTTGCTGGCTTATACCAGTTCACATGTGAAGTGGGTGAAAACCATCCTCTAGAGAGAGACTGACTTTGTCCATTTGGAGAAAGAATAAATAAGCAGAACCGCAAAAGGAGCAGGTGAGATGGATCGAATGGACTCTTCTTGTTCTGAAGAGGTCTCACTGTATATCACTATTACTCATAATCAAGACATATGTGCTTTCCTTCCAAATTGCATTATTCCACTATTTTTCCAAGTTCAAAAAATTTCCTTCCCTCTGCTGAAAATAAAATCAATGCTCTAGTTGATACTTAGAGTGACTGTGGCCCCAACACACAAAGATGTTTGTTATCAGAACTTTTCTGCCTTTCCTTTTTCTGTCTTTTAATACACGTCTGAAATCCACTGAGTGTTCTTCAAGTCTAAGCTCCAAACATTTCAAACAGCACAAAAGGTATGACAAGATGAAAGAAAATGTCCACAAATAGACAGCTAGACAACTAGTTAGCAGCTGTCTGCTTTTCTTCAGGGTTTTTTGTTTTTTTTCCCCCTGCAGGGGAAAAAAAAGTTTATTTTTCATTCTTGAAGGAGCTGACTGCAGATTCCTTTGTGCTGGCCACATTCCAACCCTGTTTAGAGTTAGACGAGGCGGGGAAAAGTGCTTATGATGCCATGTGTAACCTTGAACCTGAGAATGCATTGTCTTTCTAACACAGTATGTATACAGTTGCAGTAGCTTAAATGGCACTGCTCATTTTCCATCTTTTGTAGTCTAGTGATTGCAGTTTAATGAGGTTTTGGTGTTCTATCAAGTCAGGGCATTTCTTTCACAAAAGGAACCAAAAGAGCAGGTTTTGATTAAAAATGTGCACAGGCTTTTGGGAGCTGGTTTAAATGTATTTCAGATTTTGAGCAAGCCTGGAGCCTGGAGTTGAAGTCATTTATTTTCTCCCCAAACAAATCTGGCTGGGGGGGAGGTTTCTTAAATCCCTAATTTTAATTACTACTGTTGTTTGTGAATACTTTTCCTCTATCACACATGTTCTCTCTTCCCCTGGACACAGATGATGAGCAAGCAACACAGATTCCTGTCTAACTAGCAAATTTAAGATGAAAAATAAAGCACTGACACAAATATGAAACATGAGCTGCAGTTGGGTTTTCTTCCAAACCTTTTCTGTTTGTTCAGTAATGTTATCCTTGGTGAAATACTGTGTTATGCACAAAATAGCGGATGATACTAAAAATTGCGGATGATACTAAACTGGGAGGAGTGGTAGATACGCTGGAGGGGAGGGATAGGATACAGAAGGACCTAGACAAATTGGAGGATTGGGCCAAAAGAAATCTAATGAGGTTCAATAAGGATAAATGCAGGGTCCTGCACTTAGGATGGAAGAATCCAATGCACCGCTACAGACTAGGGACCGAATGGCTCGGCAGCAGTTCTGCGGAAAAGGACCTAGGGGTGACAGTGGACGAGAAGCTGGATATGAGTCAGCAGTGTGCCCTTGTTGCCAAGAAGGCCAATGGCATTTTGGGATGTATAAGTAGGGGCATAGCGAGCAGATCGAGGGACGTGATCGTTCCCCTCTATTCGACACTGGTGAGGCCTCATCTGGAGTACTGTGTCCAGTTTTGGGCCCCACACTACAGGAAGGATGTGGATAAATTGGAAAGAGTACAGCGAAGGGCAACAAAAATGATTAGGGGTCTAGAGCACATGACTTATGAGGAGAGGCTGAGGGAGCTGGGATTGTTTAGTCTGCAGAAGAGAAGAATGAGGGGGGATTTGATAGCTGCTTTCAACTACCTGAAAGGGGGTTTCAAAGAGGATGGCTCTAGACTGTTCTCAATGGTAGCAGATGACAGAACGAGGAGTAATGGTCTCAAGTTGCAATGGGGGAGGTTTAGATTGGATATTAGGAAAAACTTTTTCACTAAGAGGGTGGTGAAACACTGGAATGCGTTACCTAGGGAGGTGGTAGAATCTCCTTCCTTAGAGGTTTTTAAGGTCAGGCTTGACAAAGCCCTGGCTGGGATGATTTAACTGGGACTTGGTCCTGCTTTGAGCAGGGGGTTGGACTAGATGACCTTCTGGGGTCCCTTCCAACCCTGATATTCTATGATTCTATGATTCTATGATTCTAAAATAGATTTCCCCCAGTCTCATTTGGGGGCTTTCTGGGTTGTCATGTGTGAGTGCTGGGTTGTGGGAGGAGAGAGTCAGAGTCTTCTGATAGGAGATGGTATTTACCCTACCCTGGAGGTGCTTATTTGAACATCTAGCTGTGACCATTGCCCTCCTCCAGCACAGCCCGAAGGATTAAGAGATGCTTCTATAAGGTTGGGCTATGGAAGATTGATGTGCAGGATCAGCTCTGGAGGCTTGGACTTTGCTAGCAGACACAGCAAGAGAAGGCAGAAATTTCCTCAACTGTTTGACAGCTGTTATCTACCTGCTCCTTTTCATCTGAGATTTAACCTTGGGAGCACAGAGCACCAGCTGATGTGGCTCCTATCCTTCAGTTCTTGCTGTTTATTGGATTATGGGTTAATCCTAGATTGTGAAAGGCAGTATGGTCAAGTAGTTAGGGCACTGTGGTGGGACTCAGGACAACTGGATTCTATTCCTGGCTTTGCCACTGACATGCTATTGCCCTTGAGCAAGTTACTTTATCTCTTGCTGTCTGCATTTTCCCTGCCACCCAGTCTGTCTTTTTTAGTTTGTAAACTCTCTGAGTATTTGTACAGTGCCTATATGGGCCTGATCTCAGTACGGGCCTTTAGGTGCTAAGGTAATACAAATGCTCTGGGACTGTCAGAGTACAGTAGTTCTCTGAACACACCTTTTACACTGGAGGCCTTAGGGGACGGATGGAAGAGGAATCTGCTATGCAGGCTCTACCCCAACTGCAGATACTTCGAAAGCAGAGGAATCTCCTCCTGGGGAGAACTGGCAGCTCTGTGGCCAGATTGTTGGAGATCTGGCTCCGTGACCCTTTCTGTGTTTGCAGCAAGCTGCACTCTCTAAATAGTGCAGTACTAAAGAGGTTCTGGAGCTGACTGAACACAGTTTCAAAAAGGCCTTGCTTATGTAGGCCAGTGCCTGGAGAAAATAACACCTTGGGAGGTATCTCCTGAACACCCTCGGTGTGTTTCCACTGCCGGGTATTGCTGGTTGTCCATTCCTTTCTTACTTTCCCTTCGGACTCCATTCAGTCTCTCGCCTGGCCTTATTCATTGGGCCTGACTTACTGACAAGGAGAAAAGTGGTGATTTTTCTTTTGATTTATTTATTTATAATCTCTTGTAGCATCAGAAAAAACCATTAGGCGAAGGAAGTTACTGGCAGGAAGAGGTTACAGCAGGTAACCTCTCCATGTTATGCCTCGGATTCTTATAGGAAATAAGTTCCAGAACAACAGAGGGAAGCTTTTGGCCTTGAACTGTGATTTTCTCTCTGTCAAGAGTGAAACCTCATATTACCCTTGTATTAGCTTGTACTACGAAACACCTGCTTCACCAAAGCTGTACACCTTAGGTAATCGCTTATGCTCATGCCATGCGAGTGTGAAATACCACCAAAGCAGGAAGAGAGAGTTTCACACTCACTTTGCACTGATGTAAATGACTACATGAAGTGCTATGCCATGGAGAATTGGGCCCTTTATCTCCTCCTGCTCATCACCATGTTTGGATGTGGTATAATTTCATTCACTTTTTATACCTGTAAGACGTTAGACTTATAGCAAAAGCCTCAGAAGCTTTTCTTAATGGTAGATATTTGGGGGGAGATTTTTAAGTTGCAAATGGGAATTAGGTGCCCAACTGCCATTGATTGTCAATAGGAGCTGGATGCTTCACTGCCCTCTGTGCTTTAGAAAACCTCCCCCTTATTGCTGACTCCATACAGAATCTCTAAGCAGGAAAGTGGGTCCTAGGTTTAATCATGAAGAAAAGCCAAGGGGCCAGATTCTCAAGTGGTGTAAATGGGTTAGTTCCAAAAGTCAACAGAACTACACTGATTTCCCCCAATTGAAGATTTGGCCCCTTGAGTGTTTTTTCCATGGTTGAACCTTGGATTTCCTAGGCTTTACCCCAACCCCCGCTAAATAATCTTCCCAACAAGAGACCAGGTGATAATTGCCAAGACTGCTAGTGTCCAGAAATGGATTCAGGAGTAAAGGCCTAACAGCCTCTTGTTTGAGAGAAGGAAGCAGCACTTGCTGTGAAGTCCCAAGCCAATCCAGGAAAGCTATTGTTTGCACGAGCATTGATGCCACTCTCTAGCTGTGACAAAATCTCAGTGAGCTGGGATGAGAGTTCTGAAGGGCAGAGAAGCAGCCTGTCCAAACCTGCATTCTCACTTTAACCCCATTTCAGGATCCACACAGAGTAAACACATGCACACAACTCTGCCTTGGGGACAGGACACCTCATAACTATACCCCCTCTCCCCCTCAGCTCATGATGCGTCAAGTACCCATCTGGAGAAAGGGGAACTAAGAGCACCAGCTGCATCATCCAGCCAGGACTCTGGGTGATGCCTGAATATACAAAGTTGGGTGCCATGTCTATTTATAATTATTATTTGTATTATGGTAGCACCTAGAGGCCACAATGCCATTGTGCTAGGCCCTGTGCAAACACATACTGAGATACCCTCCCATTTCAAGAGGAAGGGTGTATTTGTATGTGTGGTGTTGGGATGCTTACAGGCTGGAAGAAAATGAGGGTGGGTATTACTGGCAAATGTGGGGGTTGGAGCAGCATATGGAAGGGAGCTAAAAGATGCCTGTTGGTGCGTGAGAGAAAGCCACGCAACCGCAAGGGGAACCATGAGGGCAACAGGAGGCTGAGGAGCAGCTGTCTAGCTTGCACTTGAATAGCAGCTGCAGTAGTGCCTGCTAGACTCTGGGAAGAGCTGCAACTGTGCAGTGCCAGTGCAGTGTGAAGAAGCAGTGCACCAGGCAATAAGGGAGATGCAAAGGAGGAAGGTAGGGAGCAGTGAAGTGGGCCTGAAATGATGAGCTACAGGGAAGGGTAGAAAAGGGTTCCTCTATGGCGCATGTGCTGCTCACCTTAAAATGCCTGATTTAAAGGATTAAAACTAAGGAGGGTGGGGTGGGTGCGTACGCTATCACTGGGCCTGTAGCGGTCCTGCTCATCTGAAAACTGACTTTTGCGTTGCATGCAGAAATATGGAAGCAACTTTTAGCGACAAAGAGAGTGGACAAGCTGTGCGCAAAGGAGAATGGCCTCGCAATTAAAATTTGTGCAGCTGTTCTTCTGGTTTCACTTGCAAGCAAAACTGAGCATGGCCCTAAACCTGCTACCTCTTAAGCCAATGAGATATTTTAGGTGAGTAAAGATACATGTTAAGAGTTTGCAAAATGAGGGATCTAAATGCACAGCTCAGCTTTGTTGCTGAACTACAGAGCCTGAAGTATTAGGTTACGTGTCCAGCACTGGTCTGGATAATTAATGACTTCTCAGATGTTACAGCAAAACAAAGATCCCCCATGACAGTGACACTTATATAACATTTGCATTTAAAGAAAACAAATGTTGGTTTCAATCACCAAACAAAGCACCCATTATTGGAAGAGTTTTTCAGCTTGTTTGTTCCCAACTTTTCCCCACATTGTAGAGTGGAGGGCCTGGTATGGCCAACCCCAAATGTTCAAAAATCCTGAGTTAGGGTCACCAAAAATCATGAGATTATGGAAAAATAATAGATTTGATGTTTTTTTATTTGCCTTCTGCTTTTTGAACCTTTAGGGTGCATTGGGGTCACATTTTGAAGCTTTCTCCACAGCGACAAGGGCTAGTAACTTACTTTTTCTTTAAGAATGAAGGCTGAAATCATCACTTATCCACGTGATTCCAGGAGCTGGGGCTTTAAGGAAAACTATAATTATCATGAGACTCAAGACAAAAGCATGAGAGTTGGCAACATAAAACGAAGCTGATCCCCCAGGTTTGGATGCTCCCAATTTTTTTTTTAACTCTTTCACAGATGCACCTTATATTCCAAGACAATCCGAACCCACGTTGTTACCTTCAGATATGCTGGTCTATAAAATGAAAGTGTCACTAGCTAACAGCAACATTATCGACTGCTCACTTTACTTAATAGAATGTATGATTTTTGTCTGGAGAAAAATTATAGAGGTGGACAGGACTGACTAATGAAAGTGCAAAAGAAACGTGTGTACAGGATGAGGAAGTATAGCATTATCTGAGTCATCCTGCACTCTGAAATCTCTCCTCTATGATATTTAATGTCCTCAAAGGAAAGAATCCCACTCAGCATGTGTTAAATGGAATTTTATAAGGGCTTTGTTAAATGGGGTTTTATAGACACCTAAAATTCTTAGTGCAGGTCCTGCTAACTGAAGGGATAAAATTATACTTTTCTTTGGTAAGCTATCTTTTACCCAAGTATGTTCCCAAGTAAACTACCTTTTACGCAAGCCATCTTTTTACCCAGGTATAAATTCCAATGGGTGCAAACTGCAAACTGTACTACTTTGCGGGGGAAAAGAGGTAATCATGACAAATTATACTTTTTTCAAGTTATCATCATCTTGCTCTGTCTCTGTCAAATTGTTCCTCAACCAGAGCAGTCTGCAAAGGCACCTGACTCTCCTTCTTTTCCCCCCCACCCCGCCTTCCTCCTTTTGTGCTATTTATATTTCTTGGATAAAACATGCACTTTAGCATATCTCAGCCATTTCAAGGGCTAAGATGATGAACTGCACTGTTTAGTCCTTTCCATCACAGTGTCACTAGTGGTCATGTCCCTGACTAGCTTTAAGGACAATGCATTTAATGATTGCTTCAATCCAAATCTGTCTATAATTATGATTGAAGGGGATATACTAAGGTATATACGCAACGGGACAGTTCATTTTTCAAGCCTACATGTTGCTTTCCAAATTCCCTGTAGCTGTAACATAACCTCTAATCTGCAACTTTACCAAAAAGTGAATGACCTTTTGCTGAATTGATCACACTTTCGCCTGTAAAAAACAGATTGCACATTTGTACCCCCCTTTGTCTTCTATTTTAAATCAAGACAGATCCTGTTCCCCTGTATAGCTAACTCAATGTCTGGTGTGGACTGGTGGGATGAGGTGAGAGAAACAGAGAAAGAATAGATCTCAAAGAAAGAAAAATGTTTTTCTTTTGTAACTTAATTCTATGCCCAGATCTGTCAAGCCCGTTTATAAAAGCAGGTGGGGCTCAGCTATAGTCTACTGGACCTTTTAGAGTGAAAATTACTTCTCTGCCTTTTGTTCTCTACTGAGATTAATTTCACTGCAATTACTGAAATTAAATTCCATAACCCCATCTCATAGCTGTTCATATGGCCTGCCTTCCTTCAGACTTGATTCTTCTCATGTTTTCTGAACAACAAGGATGGGAGGAAAGACGTTTTCCTCAACCCTTGGCTTCAGATTTCAATTCAAAACTAAAAAATAAGTATTCTAAGTAGCAAACTTTAAAAAACAAGAACCATGCATTGGAATTGTCCAATCAAACATCTTAAAAGCACAGATTATGCTTTAGAAACTACTTACAAAGAAGGTTTTTCAGAACAGTGAGAACACGAGTGAGGAGGGGCCCCTAAAATGAATGGGAACGTTTGTTTCAATTCTAATTTATCTCAAGGCCCAGGCACTCTCTGGACAGTGAAACATTCTTCTCCTTCGTGTGTTTGGGAAAACGAGGATCAAGTTGCGAGAGAGCGTTCTTGAATGCTTGGGTAAAGAATGCACTGAGTGGCCTCCTCAACCAACACAACTCCCACGTCAAGTCGCCTTCTTAATTCTTTGCCTGTGACAGCAAGATTATCCAACTCAGCCAGTCCATCCGTCCTTATCATAACATGTTATGGGAAGCAAAGCCACCAGTATTATGACTAATTGCCAAATTGGTGTAGTTGTTCCACTCCTAAAAAAAATTATGGAATTTTATCAATATTTAAATACAATTTTCTAAGTCCACCAAGCTGTTTATCAAAGTACTTATATAGTGTTCAGGAACTTCATTTACTATCCATTTATACATACACAATGCCTAACACAAAGAAGTGCCTAGATTCCAACCAGACTGGGGCTCTTGCAATGTAAACATTAAACAAAACAACAACAAATTATAGATTCTAAGATTAATTATTATATTTACTTTAGGGTCAATTACATTTAAGGAAAAATGTGAGAAAAGGATTTTATTTCTTCAACTGAAACATGATATCAGTGAATTTCCCTTGAAGTTAATTCCTTAACACATACAAAAATAGGGCCCTATATGGATCTCATTGAAATCAATGACAGAATTCTCAATGAGAGTAGAATTTGGCCCTTAGTGATATAAAGGTAAGTAAAATACAGCTTCATATGGAATCCGATCCCGAGCTCCTATTCTAAGGTGAAACCTGCACTGACTTCAATGTGAGTTTGGCCTGAGTAAACAGTACAGTGTCTGGCCCATAACTTTCATAATTAACCTGAAGTCTCTCTTCTTCCTGCCATCCAGAACTGCTTGGGATTAGTTAGGACTGATATTGATGTATGAATATCTTAAAAGAGCTGTACATAGCTCCTAGGTTGAAGACTAAACATTTCTGCCTCAACCAGAATTTGGCAGTGATTCTATAGGGTGACTCTAATCAGAGCAGACAGATTAAAATCCATGGTAAAGGCAGGGAGGAAAAAAGTCTCTAGATGGTATTGCATAATATATTCTGGAACAACTAGAAAATTTTTCACACCAGTGGGAATGAGTGGGGGGCGGGGGATGAGCCTTTTGATTCCACGTGAAATAAACAAAAGAAGGAAGGAACAAATCTGCTCGACATCCAAACTAGCAGAACTGAAAATGGAAGAGAGGTGTTGGTGGAAAAAGTAAAAGAAAACAGAACTTTTCACATGGTCCACTGGGCTCTATGTCCAGTCTCTCTCATTAGCCATTACAGATGCTTCAAAGAAAGCCAAAGTAACCGTGATGCGCCTAATCAATTGTGTAATGCTGTATAAGGCACGGAGGAATTTTCCATTCAAACACTTTTGGTGATAAGCTAATTCCTGCAGGAATAGTCCTTTTCAGTAAGAGGATGTAGACAGAAAGACATTCAAACATAGAATGAACTGAACCTTATGAAAAGGAAATAAATAAGAACCCTATGTAACAGTCATGTCACAGTCTATCCCACCACTCAACATCTTTGCCCACTTCTTCCTCAATAAAGCTTTATTTGATTTTTTTTTTTGATGAATGCAAATGTACTCGATCTGGGGAAAATGCAAAAAACAATTTTTTTCCAGCTTTGTTGCAGGGCAAATTCTCAACTTGAAGTGTAAAACATGTCTTAATAGAGCCTCAATATATAACAGGGAGCTAATGGCCATGATTCCTTCGCAGTTTCCTAAAGGAGTATTGTTAGCTTGCAGCCTAGAGCATTAAAGTAGGCCTATGGCACAGTAGTGAGGAAGCAGCTTGTCCATGTTCTGGATTTCCCAAGTCTCCTGTCTAAATCGAACTAGAAACCAAACAAGAATCTTGTTTAAGTAAATGCAGCCATGACTCAGTCTGTGTCTATAATCCCATAGTCTTTTTTATGGACACTGTGTTTCCTATTAAAGACCTGCCCTGTGAGTTGCATGCTGCTTTAAGCAGTCTTAGTCATCATTCATGGTGAATGCATCACCAGCTCATTAATGTTCTTGACTTATGCATGCACAATAAAGTACATTTATTGTAGAAATAGAAAAACAGAGCTTGAAAGCAGGGTGCTCACATCTGGAACACTCATGAACTCTTACTCTCAGTAAAAAGTATTATGTGTTAATCCTTAGTACTCTGGCCAGGCCACAGTTATCCTGTAACAGTTTCCTGGGACTGGAGTAGGGCTCTATGAATTTCTGTGCCAACACCGAGGCAGACATTAGCCACTTTTTAGAATCCTTTAACTCCAATACCTTCTTGACCTGTCTCCCTTGGTCTCCACATAAGACTTCTTCCACCTCCCTCTCTTTCCGGGTCCTATCTCCTACCTTTTACCAGGAACCACCAGGAGTAGGTAGCTCAGAAAGCCAGCATTATTTTGGGGACAGAACTTTCCAGAAGGGATTTCTGTGCTGAAGAGGCCAGCCTTTGGGTGAGAGACGAAAGGCATGGGAAGCAGAAAGTCATCTCAGATTAATGCAGCCTTTATGGCTTTTGGATAGGGAGGAACAAGAGGCATCATTCTGTAGCTGGGTGTCAGAGGGACAGACACTGGAGATGAAAGTGGGTCTGTAAAAAGAGTTGAGGGGAAGGGGAAGAGAGAAACATGAACTGAAATTTCTCATCTCCCTTTTGAACTCTGTCAGCAGGAGTATTATTCCACAGCAGTTGCAACAAGATGGGGGCACTCAGCCGATGAGCTCCCACATTTTAAAATGGAACAAGCCTGGGGGTTTTAAATGGAACACGTGAGGGGCACTTCACTCTGGATGATACAATAGAGCCTGGGTGCAAGTCCTGTGGATTTACACAGCTTCGGAGGCTAGTACTGGGTGGGGCTAGGGAGTGTAAACCTGTTGGTTAATTAATCCATTATTCAGACTGCTCTGGTGCTTTGAGATTCCCCTATTCCAGCCTCACTGCTGGAGAGAAAAGATTTATATTTTAATTAAAAGGTAATAAGGATCCCTCTGGGTCAACTGTGGGTCTCACGTCTCTCCATCTAACACCCCAAGGGCTTAGTACAACACCCATGGAAGTCAACAGAAAGATTCCCATTGACTTCAGTTACACACACACACACTTTGTAATATTTATAAAGCTCCTGCTGCCTGTGTCATTTGTTTCTTTCACAGGCTGTTTGGGCAGTTCCAAAAACTGTTTACCGTAAGTTTGTGACATTTGTTTTCACCCCAACAGGACACGAGAGCAGAGAGAAACCAGCAGGAAGTCCTTATAAATATGGAAAAAGACTGACCCAGATTTCCAGTTTAATGGTCTTAAACTGATTCACATCAAGAAAAGTTAATGGATAAGTATTAAAGCTAATTTGCTACTTGCAAATACAGTGCTCCTTGATTTGACATACCATAATTCCTGTAGTTATCAGAGAGAAACATGTGGCAATCATATTTCCTTCACAATAATATTTACATGTAATTGCTAGGTTTTTTTCCCCCGGAGTAATTAATTAGATTGAGTAATCAACTAATAAGAAGAGGATTTTTAGTTCAGAAGGACAATTCACTGGCCAAAAAAAAGGCTGATACTAAACACTATGCAAGCTTTTCAAACTCAAGTATTAACAAAGTTCTTCTAAATAAAGTCATCAGCAGAAAAGACAGATGAGCAATTCAGAAAATGCTCACAAAAGAAACACCAGAATGGAATCTTAGATGGAAAAAAGGGAAACACACTTCAGTCCTAAAGGTGGTATATCTTGATGTGTTTAGTCACGTTCTGGTTTTGCCCATTTACAGTAGCATTCACCCAATTTTCATAAGATGTCATGTAGCTGGAAAGACATTCAGAACACACACGCACCTCTGAACTACTTCAATATACCAGGAATTCTGAGTCTTAAACCCAGTAGTCAGAGTAGATATGGGATTCCCTCACAATGCTAAAGTTGTGGATAGGCCGGGACTGCAACAAGTGAGTGGTCAGAAAATCCACAAAAATGGGGAATGCCATATCTGTTTTATTGCTGGCATTAAAGCTGGAAAATCCAGATATGTGTAGCTGTGTTTCGGTGTCTATGCAGCTGTATGAAAAAACCCTGTTTTTTCTCAAAGAGCCACCCAAGGGGATAACTTACTTTTTCTTCAAACATTTTTCTGTGTTTTTATTACTAAAGGGGAAGTACTGCAGGACTTATTTAGGGAGTGATAGTGGATGACAGATTAAATATGAGCTCACAATGAGAGGCAGTAACAGAAAAAGGCAAATACCATACTGGGATGTGGAGAGGAATTACTTGTAAGACTACAAAGGTAATAATTCCTCTTTACACAGCACTGGTGAGGCCTCACTTGGAAAACTACTGATCAGTTTTGGGCAACTCAATATAAAGAGGATTGCAATAAAACACAGTGAATACAAAGAAAGATGAAGATAAGAGGGTTGGAAGATATGATGTATGAGTAAAGGGTCAGGGAACATGACACACTGTATATAGCTTACAGAAACAAAGGACAACATGAGTGCTGGAGAGCTACCATATTTGAAAGGAAATAATGCAATGTAATTGGTGGAAGGCATCCCCCAATATACATTACAGAGATAATGGGTTGGGAAATGGCAACTATTTGCCAGGGAAAATTTCAAATCAAACATAATTTTTTTCCCAAAAAAATACATGGTTTTCCAAAACCAAAACATTTGTTTTTTCCATTGAAAAACTGGAAATTTTTCAAAATAAATGACTACTTTCATTTAGGTAAAAAAGAAATTTTTTCATTGAAGTTATTTTCTAACAAAAAATGTCAACCAGCATTAATTGCAGATCTGAGTCCAAAATTAAGCACCCTTACAGGGAGGAAGGGAAGGAGTTATATCCAAGAAAAATGGAGGAAATCTCATGTATCTATTTAGAATGGCACAAGCTCTGCTGAATACAAAAGCAAATAAAATGGTTGCCTTTGAAGATAAAAAGGCACTGTGACCACAGTCCAGTCATGCACACGCTCTTCCATCCCAACTCACCAATGACCAGATGTAGGACATACCATGTGACAAAGACACAAAATGAGGGACATTCTGGAATTATTCAGACAGGAAGCGTAACATGGGATCTGTTCCTTCAATACAAGTATGTCTCTCTATAGCCTCGGTTTCATGATTCACTATTTCTGATGTAAGCAATTTTCAACAGTGGAGGGAAGACTCCAAGTCGTATGAAACATAGGTAACTTTGGGAACAAAGTGTTTGATCTCCCTTGAAGTGAGGGAAACTGGGAGAGGTAGACAAACACTTAAGCATTTTGCGGCATTCCAATCCTCTTCCCATTGAAGTCAACAGCAAAACCCTCCTTGACTTCAGTGGTGCAGTACTGGCTCTAAGGGTTTTAATCAAGTATTGCCTGTTCCCCTCAATCCTCCTACTAAAGTCAATGGGCTTTGGACACACAATGAATGATCAGGGTGTTATAAGGCTACTACACAGAGACATATGCATCTCCCTCTTCCCTTCTGGTTCCCAGAGATATTCTTACAGAAAGAAAAAACAGGAAAATATGGCATAACTTTTATCCAACTTGTTTTGACCCATTGTTAGAATATGGCAGAGTCATGTCTGCAAAGATTTCACTCTGGACCAGTAAGAATGGATAATTTCCTTCTGGACTGGTGGTCAGGGAAGAGGAGCTGTCAATGTCCCACACAAGAGGTATTCTAAGAGGTTTCAAACTGCTAAACCCCAGAATTGCTTGGGTCTCTCCAAGCACGGTTAATAACAAGGTAGTTGAACAAGAATGGAGGCTGAGAGTGCAAGTGAGGTCAGGGTACAGGAAGACAACAACATTCAGCCCTGAATAATGCAGGCAAAGTTTAATTTAAGAGGAAAATATACTGCAGTGTTGTTTCCTGCTCAGAGCTTAACATTCGTTCAGCTGCACACTTGTAATTAATCTATTAATTGTATTCTGGAGCCACCCAGTTTTATGATGTTTGCACAAACCTTTCACCATTCTTTGTTTCCTCATTCGATTTGGCAATTTGTGACTTTCCTTCAACCTTCTCAGAACTTTCCTGAAAAAAACCAAACCCCAAAGTCCAAAGGTGCTGTTTAACAGATTCACACACACCCCATAGGGACACTCCCCCTCACCCTCCCAGTATAGCTAGCAGAGCTACAGCCTCTCATTTTGAGTCAAAGACTCTAGCTTTTTCCTTTCCCACTATACTACATTTGACTGGAAACATGCCCTGTTTATACATTTTAACAAGAATCAGCGTTTGCTTTCCAAACCTTAAACTCCAAACACGAGTCAGCCTTTGAATTTATTAGACTATTTATTTTTCACTTCATATTCTCCTAAATTGCACTAGCCTTGGCCTGTAAGCCATCTTCTAATTTGGTCTCTTTTCTGCTTTCTGCCTTACTGTTATAATACAAGTTGGGTCCAGGCCATCAGAATTTGCATTGATATTTTGGGATGGGGAAGATAGAGAGTACAGTGTTGGTTTTCCCCTTGTAAATTAATTGATTCATATGAGACAAGTCAATAATAGTATGTGCTCCCGATATAGTGCAAGTGAACTCTGATTAACCAGGTTCCTGACATATATGAACTGTGCAGGCAGTGGGAATGTTGGAACAGAATCCCATGCTGTTACAACATTCTGAGCCATGTCCCACTCTCGCAGCATCAGCTGTCATCCACAATACCTGAGTCTTGGCTTACATAGGGGTTATACCGCAGTTAAAGAACTGTAGGCACCTTACCACTGCTGAGAATAATTGAGCAATAGTTTCACAGCAGGATGGGTCCCAATGTGTTCCTTGTGAAATTATATACTTTTAACTGGAAAAAATATATATAATTTGGAGGTGAATGTGTTTTTCTGCAATAGTTACAGATGCTTTTATTTCCTCTAAAGAACTGTGGCTGAAAGATATATTGCCACCCATAAATATTTGGAAAGAAACCTACAATAGATTCACCTCTAAGATTAGATTTGTGTGTAGGACACTGATGATTTCTCTGGAAATAACATTCTTTGTTACATTTCCAATCTATTGTAATGGAAGATAAATCAACTGACACTGAATGAGAACAGAACATTTTGTAAAAGATACTTTTGAATATATCTATATGAAAATAAAAAACTAGTATTAAAACATTTTTCTCAACAGATAGATGTCATATAAGAGTCTTCACTAGTGTTGAGCATAGATAGGCCTGTACAAGAATTCCAAACTAGAGAGGCTTGACTTGCAATCTGGACCTCAAACTTAGTCCTGATTTCTTCTATAATGGGCATGAAACCAAATGCATCATGCCCTAAAGAACTTCAGACCCAGATTCAAAACTGTATCAGGTTTGGGCCTAAGCTTCATGCTAAGCAAAGTCATATTTGAATTAAAATTCTACATATTCACTCACTGATATTCCACAAAGCTGCGAATTCAGTTAAAAATCTGAAGGAAGTTGCAACCTTATGTGAATATCCACCTCAGCTAAACCCTGGATGTGTGGTCCACATCAAATGTGGCAAAAAATTATTTAGATATTATCCAAAAATATATACACTATCTGATCTAGGGCCTTTTCCCCTTCAACTCCTAATGGTAACAACGTTTATGTTACCTAGAGAATTTCTCACGTTAAAAATATTTGTATTGATTTGCTTTCAACAGGACAAACAATTAAACACTGCAATGCATTCAATATTGAGCCAGACACTGTAGAAATCATAACCTGCCTGAAGAAGATAATCCACATAGCTCAGCCTAGGAGCCATACTATTTCAAAGATACCAGGGGTATCCTCACTATACATATAAAATGAGAGGGTCTAAATTAGCTGTTACCACTTCAAGAAAGTGATCTTGAAGTCATTTTGAATAGTTATCTGAAGACATCCACTCGATGTGCAGTGGCAGTCAAAAAAGTGAACAGAATGTTGGGAATCATTAGGAAAGGGACAGATAAGACAGAAAAGATCATATTGCCTCTATATAAATCCATAATGCACCCATATGTTTAATACTGCGTTCAGATCTGGTCACCCCATCTCAAAAAAATATATTGGAATTGGAAAAGATATACAAAAGGGCAACAAAAATTATTAGGGGTATTGAACAGCTTCCATATGAGGAGAGATTAATAAAACTAGGACTTTTCAGCTTAAGGGAGGGGGAGGTATGATAGAGGTCTATAAAATCATGACTGGTGTAGAGAAAGTAAATAAGGAACTATTATTTACTCCTTCTTATAACACAAAAACTAGGAATCACCAAATGAAGTTAATAGGCAGCAAGTTTAAAAAAAAAAGCAAAATGAAGTATTTCTTCACACAATGAACAGTCAACCTTGTGGAACTCTTTGCCAGAAGAAGTTGTGAAGGCCAAGACTATAACAGGGTTCAAAAAAGAACTAGATAAATTCATGGAGGATAGGTCCATCAATGGCTACTAGCCAGGATAGGCAGGGATGCAAAATCATGCTTTGAAGCATCCCTAGCTTCTGTTTGCCAGAAGCTGGGAATTGGTGACAGGGGATGGATCACTTGATTATTACCTGTTCTGTTCATTCCCTCTGAAGCACCTGGCATTGGCCACTGTTGGAAGACAGGATACTGGGCTGGATGGACCATTTGTCTGACCCAGTATGGCCATTTTTATGTGATTTGGCCATGGAAATGAGAACTGCGGGGAGGGAGGATTTTTCAAAGAAATGATTTTTCATCGGAAAATGGCGCTTCATTAAAAATTAACATTTTCACTATTCTGTGATGGATGAATCTCTTTCATGTTTTTCAATGAAAATCTTCTAAAGGTCTCTGTTTTGTCCCAATACAGAATGGGAACGTTTTTGAAATCATAGTTTCATGAGATAGGAAACCATTTCCCCACACAGCTCTATGGGAAATCCCTAGGAAACATTGAAAATCTCAACCCTAATTTACAGATCTACTTTGCCCTTAGCAAGTTTGCATACACAAAATCTGGTCATTATATGTATGCTCAAAAAGCATAAAAGTCTGGTCTTGAGCATGTGCAAGAGTCATAACTGCATCCACAAATTAACCATGCAAAGGAATGCCAAAACACTTCGAAAAGTTTGGGCCCTATCGGTTTCCTTGCCATACAAAAGCATCAACTCCTTCTTAACTGACAGCATCTGAAACAAGAGTTACTGTTCTATGTTTGGAAAAATTGCTGGGGATACCCATTTATAGGCTCCCCTAACTACTTCAAGCCATGAAGAGAAGTAAGTACAGTGATATTCTTCAGAGGAGCACATGCAGTTAGCACAGAATTATTTTTTTAACTCACAATATCAGCATTCAGGAAAGGACAGTGCCTATCATACCAGAGTAAGGGGCAGGGTGCAGTTGCATTTCTCCTAAGGCATATTTGCAGAATGCCCCAGGAGCTCCCTGTGTTGCAGGGAAAGTGTATCTACTACTGTCACCTCTGCAACCTCCTCCAAGGTCCTGTGCACAGGAAGCAGGGCCTTAACTCCACTTCCCCCCAGCCCTTCTGTGGCATCCGGCGGTGCTTCTTTCCCAGGACAAGGGCTGGAATTCTGCGTAGTCCTTACATAGGCCATGTCTACACTAGGAAATTAGGTCGAATTTATAGAAGTTGTTTTTTTAGATAGCGTTTTTATGTAGTCGATTGTGTGTGTCCCCACACAAAATGCTCTAAGTGCACGAAGTGCATTAACTCGGCAGAGTGCGTCCACAGTACTGAGGCTAGCATCGACTTCCAGAGTGTTGCACTGTGGGGAACTATCCCACAGTTCCCGCAGTCTCGGCCGCCCTTTGGAATTCTGGGTTGAGATCCCAATGCCTAATGGGGCAAAAACATTGTTGCGGGTGGTTCTGGATACATGTCGTCAGGCCTCCCCCACCCCCGTGAAAGCAACAGCAGACAATCGTTTCGTGCCTATTTTCCTGAGTTACCTGTGCAGATGCCATACCATGGCAAGCATGGAGCCCGCTCAGCTCACTGTCACCGTACGTCTCCTGGGTGCTGGCAGACGTGGTACTGCATTGCTACACAGCAGCTGCTCATTGTCTTGTGGCAGTAGACGGTGCAACAGGCCTGATAACCAACATCGTTATGTCCGAGGTGCTCCTGGCCGCCTCGGTAAGGTCGGTCAGGAGCACCTGGGCAGACATGGGCGCAGGGACTAAAATAGGAGTGACTTGACCAGGTCATCCTCTTTAGTCCTGCAGGCAGTCCTATTGTACCATCTTATGGCGAGCAGGCAGGAGATTAGGATGGCTAGCAGTCCTACTGCACCGTCTGCTGCCAGCCAAAGATGTAAAAGATAGATGGAGTGGATCAAAACAAGAAATACACCAGATTTGTTTTGTATTCATTTCTCTCCCGCTCCCTTCCTCCATGAAATCAACAGCTGACAATCGTTTCAGTGAGGTCTGTCAGGGGCACCTTGAAAAGTTTAATGGAGATTCAGTCCTGCCTGAAACCCCAGGGGAAGGGATAGCTCACTGGGTTGAGCAGTGGGATGAGCATTGGCCTGCTAAACCCAGGGTTTTGAGCTCAATCCTTGAGGGGGCCATTCTGTGTGACAGTTGTTTTTGTTTCTCCTTGATGTAAAGCCATCCCCTTTGTTGCTTTTAATTCCCCGTAAGCCAACCCTGTAAGCCATGTCGTCAGTCGCCCCTCCCTCCATCAGAGCAACGGCAGACAATTGTTCTGCGCCTTTTTTCTGTGTAGACGCCATACCATGGCAAGCATGGAGCCCACTCAGATCACTTTGGCAATTAGGAGCACATTAAACACCACACGCATTATCCAGCAGTATATGCAGCACCAGAACCTGGCAAAGTGAAACTGGGCGAGTAGGCGACATCACAGTAGTGATGAGAGTGATAAGGACATGGACACAGACTTCTCTCAAAGCACGGGCCCTGGCAATGTGGGCATCATAGTGCTAATGGGGCAGGTTCATGCAGTGGTACGCCAATTCTGGGTCC
This sequence comes from Dermochelys coriacea, assembly GCF_009764565.3. Classification (NCBI taxonomy): domain Eukaryota; kingdom Metazoa; phylum Chordata; order Testudines; family Dermochelyidae; genus Dermochelys; species Dermochelys coriacea. Next base: position 134,179,338 of record NC_050072.1, on the reverse strand, counting down.
GGGAAACAAGCACAGAGTAGTGGGACCACATAGTGTTGCAGGTCTGAGACGATTCCCAGTGGCTGCAAAACTTTCGCATGTATAAGGGCACTTTCATGGAACTTTGTAACTTGATTTCCCCTGCCCTGAGACACAAGAATACCAAGATGAGAGCAGCCCTCGCAGTTCACAAGCAAGTGGCAATAGCCCTGTGGAAGCTTGCAACGCCAGACAGCTACCGGTCAGTCGAGAATCAATTTGGAGTGGGCAAATCTACTGTGGGGGCTGCTGTGATGTAAGTAGCCAACGCAATCAAAGATCTGCAAATATCAAGGGAAGCGACCCTGGGAAATGTGCAGGTCATAGTGGATGGCTTTACTGCAATGGGATTCCCTAACTGTAGTGGGGCCATAGACAGAACCCATATCCCTATCTTGGCACTGGAGCACCAAGCCGGTGAGTACATAACCCGCAAGGGGTACTTTTCAATAGTGCTACAAGCACTGGTGGATCACAAGGGACTTTTCACCAACATCAACATGGGATGGCCGGGAACGGTACATGATGCTCGCATCTTCAGGAACTCTGGTCTGTGGGAATAGACTGGCTGCAGCAAGAGATTTACTTTCCAGACCAGAAAATAACCGTTGGGGATGTTGAAATGCCTATAGTTATCCTTGGGGACCCAGCCTACCCCTTAATGCGATGGCTCATGAAGTCATACACAGGCAAACTGGACAGTAGTCAGGAGCTGTTCAACTACAGGCTGAGCAAGTGCAGAACGGTGGTAGAATTTGCATTTGGACATTTAAAAGCACGCTGGCGCAGTTTACTGACTCAGTTAAACCTCAGCGAAACCAATAGTCCCACTGTTATTACTGCTTGCTGTGCACTCCACAATATCTGTGAGAGTAAGGGGGAGATATTTATGGTGGGGTGGGAGGTTGAGGCAAATCACTTGGCCGCTGGTTACATGCAGCTAGACACCAGGATAGTTAGAAGAGCACAGGAGGGCGCGGTGCGCATCACAAAAGCTTTGAAAACCAGTTTCATGACTGGCCAGGCTACGGTGTGAAAGTTCTGTTTGTTTCTCCTTGATGAAACCCCCTGCCCCTTGGTTCACTCTACTTCCCTGTAAGCTAACCACCCTCCCCTCCTCCCTTCGATCACCGCTTGCAGAGGCAATAAAGTCATTGTTGCTTCACATTCATGCATTCTTTATTAATTCATCACACAAATAGGGGGATAACTGCCAAGGTATCCCAGGAGGGGTGGTGGATGAGGGAAGGACAAGGCCACACAGCACTTTAAAAGTTTAAAATTTTAAAACTTATTGAATGCCAGCCTTCTGTTGTTTGGGAAATCCTCTGGGGTGGAGAGGCTGGGTGGCCGGAGGCCCCCCCACCACGTTCTTGGGTGTCTGGGTGAGGAGGCTGTGGAATTTGGGGAGGAGGGCGGTTGGTTACACAGAGGCTGTAGCGGAGGTCTGTGCTCCTGCTGCCTTTCCTGCAGCTCAATCATACATTGGAGCATATTACTTTGATCCTCCAGCAGCCTCCTTTGATCCTCCAGCATTGATTTCTGCCTCCTCTCATCATGCTGCCGCCACCTTTCAGCTTCAGCCCTCTCTTCAGTCCGCCACTTACTCTCTTCAGCCCGCCACCTCTCCTCCCAGTCATTTTATGCTTTCCTGCACTCTGACATTGTCTGCCTCCATGCATTCGTCTGTGCTCTGTCAGTGTGGGAGGACAGCATGAGCTCAGAGAACATTTCATCGCGAGTGCATTTTTTTCGCCTTCTAATCTTCGCTAGCCTCTGGGAAGGAGAAGATCCTGTGATCCTTGAAACACATGCAGCTGGTGGGAAAAAAAGGGACAGTGGTATTTAAAAAGACACATTTTATAGAACAATGGGTACACTCTTTCACAGTAAACCTTGCTGTTAACATTACATACATAGCACATGTGCTTTCGTTACAAGGTCACATTTTGCCTCCCCCCACCACGTGGCTAGCCCCTCACCCTTCCCTGCTCCCCGTGGCTAACAGCGGGGAACATTTCTGTTCAGCCACAGGCAAACAGCCCAGCAGGAACGGGAACCTCTGAATGTCCCCTTAAGAAGAGCACCCTATTTCAACCAGGTGACCATGAATGATATCACTCTCCTGAGGATAACACAGAGAGATAAAGAACGGATGTTGTTTGAATGCCAGCAAATATACACTGCAATGCTTTGTTCTGCAATGATTCCCATGCTACTGGCCTGGTGGTACTGGCCTGGTGTGGTAAAGTGTCCTATCATGATGGACGGAATAAGGCTGTCCTCCCCAGAAACCTTTTGCAAAGTCTTTGGGAGTACATCCAGGAGAGCTTTATGGAGATGTCCCTGGAGGATTTCCGCTCCATCCCCAGACACATTAACAGACTTTTCCAATAGCTGTACTGGCTACGAATGCCAGGTCAAATTAATCATTAAACACGCTTGCTTTTAAACCATGTATACTATTTAAAAAGGTACACTCACCAGAGGTCCCTTCTCCGCCTGGCGGGTCCGGAAGGCAGCCTCGGGTGAGTTCGGAGGGTACTGGCTCCAGGTCCAGGGTGAGAAACAGTTTCTGGCTGTTGCGAAAACCAATTTCTCCACTTGCTTGCTGTGAGCTATCTACAACCTCATCATCATCATCTTCCTCGACCCCAAAACCTGCTTCCATGTTGCCTCTATCTCCATTGAAGGAGTCAGAACAACACAGTTGGGGTAGTGGTGGCTGAACCCCCTAAAATGGCATGCAGCTCATCATAGAAGCGGCATGTTTTGAGCTCTGACCCAGAGCAGCCATTTGCTTCTCTGGTTTTCTGGTAGGCTTGCCTCAGCTCCTTAAGTTTCAGGCTGCACTGCTTCGGGTCCCTGTTATGGCCTCTGTCCTTCATACCCTGAGAGATTTTGACAAATGTTTTGGCATTTTGAAAACTGGAACAGAGTTCTGATAGCACGGATTCCTCTCCCCACACAGAGATCAGATCCCGTACCTCCCGTTTGGTCCATGCTGGAGCTCTTTTGCAATTCTGGGACTCCATCATGGTCACCTCTGCTGATGAGCTCTGCATGGTCACCTCTGCTGATGAGCTCTGCACTCACCTGCAGCTTGCCACGCTGGCCGAACAGGAAATGAAATTCAAAAGTTCATGGGCCTTTTCCTGTCTACCTGGCCAGTGCATCTGAGTTGAGAGTGCTGTCCAGAGCGATCACAACGGAGTACTCTGGGATAGCTGCTGGAGGCCAATACTGTCTAATTGCATCCACAGTACCTCAAATTCGACCCGGCAAGGCCGATTTCAGTGCTAATCCCCTTGTCGGGGGTGGAGTAAGGAAATCGATTTTAAGAGCCCTTTAAGTTGAAAAAAAGGGCTTCGTCATGTGCACGGGTGCAGGGTTAAATCGATTTAACGCTGCTAAATTCAACCTCAACTCCTAGTGTAGACCAGGGCATAGGCCTTACAAGTGGGTAGAAGGCAGCTCCTTGTTCTCTCCTCCCTCACTACACAGCTGCTGGGAAAATGCCAGGCATAACTTGATTCTTAAAGTGTTATAAAATGGAGGTCATTCTAAAATATCTGCCAGTTTTTGTGAAAGTTGTTCTGGTGCATGAGAGAGGACCAGTCCCCTATGATAACATCATTTCTAAGCGGGTGATACCTTGACAGAACTTCCATGTGACTCTCTGGAAGAATCAGCTCTGTGAAACCCATAGATGGGACCAAGGAAGACTCTAATATTTCTCACCTGGAATAAAGGATAGTTCAGCAATGGAGCCAATGTAAGTCTACACAGAAAGTTGAAACCTGCAGCAGTGAGTCTCAGAGTCCTGGCTTCAAGTGTGAACATCTATACAGCTACTTTGAGTGCCATAGCATGAGTCCCACAAGCCTGAGTCTGTAGACTCAGGCTCAGACTAGCTGCCAGTACTTTTGTGTAGACATATCTTATGAAGCGAAGACACAACCTACAGAGGGACCATCTAGATAGAGACCATTAACAAGAGGTTTGCCTGGAGAAGCCTAACACACGAACAGTTTGCCCAAGGTTATTCAGAAAGTCTGTGGCAAAACCAGGAGGAAAATTCAGATCTCCTCAGTTCCAATCTAGCATCTCAACCACAAGACTATCCTGCTTCTAAGTACTCTGAAAAAACATTTGTATTATCTGCAGTATAGCTTCATTTCTTATTTCATTTGAGGAGTTCCTTGACTGCACAAGGAGGTTTTTATTGGGTGCACCACAAACATGTAAGTGGGAAACATGTTTCCAATTACACTTCACTAGCAAGCACAGAGTGCAGTAGCTTAGAGATTAAAAATAGGATGTGTGGATTTGAATATGATTTATGGATCACTTCCAAAGACATTATGGGTGCTTATCATTCAGACAACTGTGAAAGTGAAGGCTGGATGGGGAATCATGCAAGAGATACATTGCCTATAGAATGGGCAAAAAAATATTAAATCTTAAAGTGGCTGATGCAGCAATTAATATTGCAACTTTCACTGCTTATGCATGGAAGAAAAGAGTGAGAGTGCCTAGATGTCTGATTCCAAAAAATAACTGATTTCAAGACATACAGAAAGAAATGCTTAATCGCATATAACAATCCAAAATCTCTCTTGCATTAACAGTTTACCTTAAAGAAAATGCTCTAAAATATTAGTAACTGTGGCTGAGAAGTAACCGGGGATTGCTATGCAGGTATGGAATGCAGGACTTCTGGGACAGCACCAGCTATTGACAAGCAGAATGGACTGGAAAATATTAGGGGCACCAACGTATTTAATAACTACTTGTGTGAAGGAAGGGGGCTGGTAGGGAGAGACATATGCTATTTTGCACCCACAATTATTAGAGGGTGCAGGTAAGGTCATTTGGATGTTCAAGTACTTGATTGGGACTGTAACTTCAGGCGTGTAAAGAGCTTTGTGTAATTGAGAATCAGGCCCCAAGTATTTAGGCATCTAAGTTACTTTTTGCCCTCCCTACTCATTTGCCCACACAAAAACTGTAAGCCTGATTCAGGACTAATAAGACTGATTCTTCTCACTCTAGCATCAAACACTGGTGTAACTCCACTGATATCAACAGTGTGATTCCTGATTTACAATGGTGTATGTCGCAAAAAGAAAAGGAGTACTTGTGGCACCTTAGAGACTAACAAATTTATTAGAGTATAAGCTTTCGTGAGCTACAGCTCACTTCATCGGATGCAACAATGCAGCAATGGTGTATGTGATACAAAAATCATGTCACATGTGTTTTATATCTGTCATCAAGAGCTCTGTGTAGCTCAAAAGCATGTCTCTCTCACCAACAGAAGTTGGTCCAATAAAAGATATTACCTCACCCCCCTAGTCTCTCTAATATCCTGGGACTGACATGGCTACACCACCACTGAAAACATCAAGAGAGACAGGCAGACACACATTGACCTATAGCAGGCCAGGCTTTCACACTGCCTACAATTAGACCTTTGTTTTTGCACCTATTGTTTGTGGTGGCAAACGGTGCAGTTAAGGACATTTAGTCATCAGAATGCCTGATGTGAGCACATAATCAGGTACTTAGGTACCAGTAACGGTTCCCACTTGGGGAGCAAGGCCTAATGGTCACGGCTATAACTCCTAACTACCAAGGGGGTTGTGGGGAGGGTAGCCCAGGCCCTCTGACTCCACTGGGCTCCGACCTAGGGCCATTTGGGCTACCAGTTGTCTGGCAACCAAGGAGCCTGCTTAAGGCTGTCCACTCCCCCGGATCAGCTTAGTCCAAGGTTTTCCCCTAGATGTCCACAGGGTACTTCCCTCTCTGGTTGTCTCCAGGGTGAGTCCCCCCTTCTCACAGGGAGGGCCCTTTTGGGCAGCTGTATCAGAGTTTTAGGCTTTCCCCTGCTCCACTGGAGCTGTTGGCAGCAAGTCTGCTCACCTCTAACTCTGCCACCCAAATGAGCTAATTCCCGGCCTTTTAATTGCTCCAGCAGATAGAGCATTTGCTGCAGGTGTGGCAGGGTGCAGCTAGCTGAGCCCAAAATAATCCCTCCACCCCTTGCTGCCTAATGTGGGATTTGTACACCCCATCACAATACCCAAGGGACTTTAACAGCACCTGCCAAGAACTGTGACTGTAGAAGCCTCCTCGTAGCATCCCAAAAGGCACCACATAAGGAGTCTGGGAATGTTCTGTAGTCCATAATAGTTTGCTACCTAAGGCAACTGGGTGTGCAGCGTGTTTACAGTGTGTGAAAAAAAATGAAGTTTTTCCATTTTACAGGGTTCAAAATGGAACTGTTGTTCATTTTTTCAAGATTTTGGGGGGAAATTGTTTTTATCAACATTTTCATTAAAATCATCAAAATGTTTTTGTGTGTGTGTGTTTTGTTTATTGAAAACAGTGTTTTTGGTAAATGAAAATGTTTTAGCTTTCCATAAATGAAAAATTGAGAACATTTTTGATAAAACTTTTAAAAAATATTTCAGTAAAGTGTCAAAAAATTCATGGAAAATGACATTTTTGCACAAAAAAAGAAAAATGGCCATTTTTCAATTAAAAACCCAAAAATCTTTGTTCAAACAAGTTTAGGACTGAAAAATATGAATGGGTTTGCTTAAACACTGCATTACTAGTTTTCCATGGGTGTGGCTCCATTGATTTCAATATAGCAAAATGTGTAAAACACAAATAGTCAATGGTGAATCTAGTCCAAATATTTATTCCCCTTGTGCAAACTGTATTACAGATGTTACATTGTTCACATTTATCTGTAGATATAGATCATTTATATACCAGCACATTATAAGCAACATCTTTATCTGGCACTATCTTTTTCCTTGCCAATGGTGCAGTCCTTACTCAGGAACAAATCCGGTCCCTTTGCCCCCTTTTCCCAGTCCACCAGCAGGATTCAGCAATGCATCAGAAATGTAGTGCTTCTGATGTGTCGGAAGAAGAGCCAACAACTGCCCACATCCTCCTGAGTTCTGCAGAGCCAAGCTCAGGGGCAGCTGTCTGCATAGAAGTGGACATGGGGAGGGAAGGGCCAACTGGAGGAGTAGCACGGGCCTGGCCAATGGGTTTGTAAGAGGGGGCGAAGCAAGACACACTCACTACTTCCCCATAGCTTGTTTGAGTGGCTGCTGCACACCAGCTGCTGTAGTGTGGGGCTAAGGATTCCATCCCTCCGCCTCCTGCCTTTTGAGTGTGTTTCTTTGAGCACATTCATTCAAAAAAAAAATCCCAGTGAAATAAATGGGGATTTTGTCAGAGTAAGGACTGAAGGGTTTGTCCAACAGCATGTGTGAGCATTGCACAGTATTTTATAGAAGTGTCAGAGGACATGGGACCATCAAGGAGAATAAAAAAGGAAATACAGTATGGGAAGTCCTAGTTAGCTCTATTAATTATCCACTGGCTATTTACTTAGGGGACCTAGTTACAAATATATCCTCATAGCAATGACAGGAAATCTGAGAAGTCTGCAAAAAGACTACTAATGAAGAGAGTTTCTAACGCCTGTAAGCTGAAATAGCTTTTCACTCTTTTCACAAGTAGCTGCTGTAGGTCATCTCTGGGGACAGTAATGGTGCACAATAAAGACCCTCTCAGTGCACAAGGGGGGAAAAAAACAGAGAGAGTACTTCAGAATTGTCAATCCTTTATCCATGAATGGTACACTAGAGGCTGACATTTAATACTCTAAGGATATAGATATTTGAAAGCTGGTTATTGTAACAAAGGAAGCCATCCAAACTCTGCAAGACTGAATGGATCAGATAAAGCTGACACTGAAATAAATCTGTTTTACATCCATTCTTGCAAAAGTTTTGTTAATCTGTAGTTATAAGCTTTCCTAGAGCAAAAAGGAATGGGGGGAACCTAAATTATAGCAAGTCAACATGTTGTCCCTAGTTATAATCTCCAAAATATAACTTGCTAGTCAAGGACAATTTTTCCTCTTAAATCTTGAATGAACTCCATTAAATACAGAGAGAGAAAGGAAGAAATTGAGAGTGAGTGAAGAAGAACATGCATGTTGCTTCTGGTTCCATGTTAATGTAGATTTTGTTTGTTTAACACATGAATTTAGCTCTTTCATATACACAGACTCATCTCTCAACCAGTCAGAAACTAACACCTATTCTTCATTAGCCAGTATTTCAGCTGCCAGATTGGACTTTCATATGGTAGCCTGGAGCAGTGCTGGTACAGATGGCAAGACAACTCTCATAAGACTGATGACTCTAAAGAAATATACAGTATTAAGTCAGAAGGTGCAAATGCTAACATTCAAGCTTAGAAGAAAAATATTCTTTGTATACACTTTCCAGGATTGTTTTTTCATGCACTGCAGAGAGAAAAACCCTTGCCCACACCTCATTGCTGGCAAATGAATGATAAATTTACTTTAGCTTCTTTTGTATGTCAACTGTTCATGCCTCAGGTACTTAACCTTTACTTTAAAAACACAGTTCAGATCCTAGCCTGGGCACTGGGGGGGCGGGGAGAGAGAACCAGTATTCTTGTAAATGTTTCATTTAACAAAGGCACTACTATAAGGTTCAGCGGTGAGAGTCTGAATGGTATTTATTGTTTCAGATTTCAGGGCTTCCATACATCTGCTGCCTGTTGAAGGCAGATACCACATTCATAAAACAAGTCCCCTGTCTGAAAAGAAGTCTCTCCTCTGTGGTTCAGCCTCCAGTATTATGTATGATGTTAAGTTACAGGAAGTAAATGTTCTTGTTAACTATACAGAAGATATCATACAGGATTTTTTTTTAGTCAAGAAAGAATGGAATTTTCTTCGGCACCGAGTCAGCAAAGCACTTAAACACATGTTTAAATCCATCCCTAATCAGCAGAGCATTTAAGTACTTGCTTAACTTTAAGCTCATGCTTAGTTGCTTTGTTGAATCAGGGCCTTAAAGAGTAACTACATTTACAATTACTAAGCCAGCATGTAGGTCCTCTACTTCCTGGAATGTGTATTTTCACTCCTGGTGAGGAACATGCTCATTCATTTCTTATGATATCATAGTCTTCTCCACGGCAATCTCGTGCTATGTGAAGAAAAACAATGGAAGGAAAAACTTTTTATGCTGAGATGAAGACGGATAAGGAATTTATGTTCGGCCAGGTGGCAGAATATATAAGGGGAACAAAAAACACACAGCCCCCAATCCTGGGAATCTGATTTATTTATTATTTGGCATTGCCCATAAAGTGTGGGCAATGAAAGAGGAGTTGACCTTAATACCTCCTTAGTGTCAATCAAAAATTCATTTCAGTGTGATTTCATTTAATTAGCTTCACTGCGTTTACAAGAACTTCAGTCATTTTAAGACACTCCAGGCAACTCCCCCATGCATTAGATTACTCCGAGTCTGGAATGCCTACCACTTAGGAGGAATGTTTGGTGAGTAATTGAAGGGGATTCCTCAGTTTTAATATCTGTTTGATGTGCCAACCATTTCCTGCACCGCAAATATACACCAAAAGATGCAACTAGGCCAAAGAACTGGTTTAATCAGTAAATTACAACAAGGCTTCAAGGAACTTTTAAGGTTGCTCCATGTCTAGGAAAGAGTCAGATAGGACCGTTAAAAATTTAGAGCTAATCTAATTGTTATACAATGCATTCATTACATCACATTAAATGTTTTGTGATAAGCTTTCACCTTCCCCATTTCCAACAGACCCTGAAATATATTAGCTGCATGCATTTATTGCATGCACATGATAAATACATATGGAAGTCAGGATTAACTACTAGAAGGCTATTATTAATTTTACTATGGCTTCATGAGGTTTATATATCAAGATCCTCTCCATGGCAAGTATGAGGAATTGCTAAATACAGTTAATTTTGGAATGATCTTATTTATACACTGGACAATAATCCCTTCATATATCTCATGTGCTTCTTTCTTCTCAGAGATACTGTCCCTCAGTGACCTCCTCAGAGCATTTCATTAAATGCCTTCAGACTCCGTAAATTACAGCTCTTTAAAACCATTGAGTTTAGCATATAAAAAGCAAGCATTTCTGTACACGGCCATGGGATAAGGTGCGGTGAAAATCCCATACAAGATGAACTGTACTTCCTAATCAAATGGGTGTAACAGATGGCTGCTAGAGCAAGCCATCACAATGGAAATATCTGCAGTTCTCATGGTAACGGAATCTGCCAGGTCTGTGGGATTTGCTGTTTTCCAGGACATCTGAACTGCAATCTCTTTCGAGCTGTCTAGCAGTCTCAGTCTCACTCTCTCTCGCTCTCTCAGCATGATGGAGATAGAGTTGAAAGGTGGAGCCTGATTTTGCATTCCAGCTGTGATTAAAGACACACACATGCACACACACATACAGAATCAATAGCACTGCATATTCATTATGATATCTAGAACCTGCCCAAACAGCTAATGAGAACAGCAAGAAAATGATGATATGCCTTCTTCAAGGGTGAAAGAGAGCACATGTATATGAGGAATTAAGATACACGGGATATAGCTTTTAATAAAGATACGGAGCAATATTAAAACTAGCAGTTGTTTCCATTTCATGGCAGTACGTGAAGATTACTTAACATAGCGGGATGAAACATCTGGCTTGAAAAATATATATAGATCATGTCAAATTTCCAAAGCATAATATACAATCTATGGGGGGGAAACCAAAATAAAACAGATAAGCAACTATATAAATTAATACTAAGTGAAAGCATATGACAGACTTCCTTATATTGTGTATCAGCAATGTGATCTTTCTCATAAGGTGTAGAGCATATAAGCATATAGACACTGTGCTTTAATTATACATCTAAGGACTGGGTTTAAACCCACAGGATTCTGTTAATGGGAGCTTCTATTTCTACATGCTATTAATAACTGTCTTATTTTATGGCAGGGAAAAATATTCATGAGTCTGTTTTATTAAAGTATTTTCCTTCAAATCCCTATCAACGTAAAGAAATAAGGAGACGTAGACTGCCTTCCTTGCTTATACTACCTGCAAGAAAGCACACAGAGGGTTGATTCACAGCTGCCTAGTCTCTTGGGTATTTCAGCCTGAAGATCAGAGAACATAAGAATTCAGCCATGGCTCAAAATGGAAACAAAGAGGACCATTCTTAGCAATTTGAAATGAAAAACTACAGGCTATAGACTGTAGTCCCCTAGCATGCTGATCCACTACTATTGTCCTTGAGGGTACTACTGCTAAATACACATGATAGATAAAAAGATGCAGAGAATGCTTTTCAGTGATTGGATCTCCTTTTTCATGAGGTAGAAGCAGGGCAATGTAAGCCTCTGAAGTACCCTCAAGAACAGGTTCTGTAAGAGAGTATTGTCTACTCATTATGCAGCATTGAAGAACATATATGATATTTTTCTAAAGCTTGTACTGAAATTCTTATTCCTTGGAAAAATGATAGCAATGCCTTCTAGACAGCAAATGTAATTCCTAAATTAGGTTGGTTAGTTTCAAATAAATGTATGAAGTGTGTTTACTATAGCAATAACTGAGATAATGCATTGCACTTTCAGAGACCTCTGCATACATTGACTAGTTAGAAAGTTCTACGGATGCAAAGCAAAGATGCATGCAATACCAATAATAGTAACAGTTTGAAATTTACATTGAACTGTTCAACCCAAAAGATCCCCAAATACTGCAAATTAAGTGACAGATCCTGCCACGCTTACTCACATTGAGTAGTGCCTTACTCCTCAAGCAGTTCATTTCAACTCAGTGGGGCTACTCATGAGTAAGACTGGCAGAATCTGGTTAACTATATCCAGATCTAGGGTCTGCCATCCTTATGCCTCTTGAATAGCACCTTACACCACAGGTAGTTACACTGATCTCAGCGGAACTTCTCCTGGAGTAAGTTACTAATCAACACAAGTGAAGATGGCAGAATCTGGCCACTGACTACTTCACGTGATGAAATACAGCCACTTCTGGAGAGAAACAAGGTTGCTGTTTGACAAGTCTCAGCTATGTTACACAACAGTTTAGAGAAAGAAGCAAAGAAGAACACCCTAGTCAATTGAAACAGCAAGCGAATTCAAATCCTTAAAATGCAACTTCTTCTATAAAGCCTATCAATGGTAACCTACCAAGGAAAATAGTGTACAATCCATCCTTTAATAAAGCAAAGCAACAAATCTCCACACTGCATTGAAACGTGTCCATCCGGTGTATTCTCTGTCTATATTGTCCTGTTGGTCTACTTTGGATTCTTAATACCAGCAGGACAGAGCTCCTCCTTCATGAAGCACCAAGCACATACAGAGCACTCAGCAACTCGGAACAAAAATAAAGTTGGTAGAATGCAATTAGTTACCCAGATTGGAAGGTGTCCAGGCCCCATGGCTTACAACCCAACTCAAACAGAAAGCATCCCAGGTTCTTTAATGACACGAGGGATCAGGAACCAGTTTGTACATCTCATCTGAAAAAAAGCAATGCCTCCAGAAAGTGTCACTGAATACCTTGCCAAGGCCAAGACTGACGGTAAAGAGTGCTACCGAACAGCTTCCTCCAGCAATCAACTGCAGTCTCCCATCCAAGTACTGACCTAGTCCAAACAATTTTAGTGTGTAACAGCTGGGAGGACTGCTGCCCGAGATGGCATAAGCAGGTGGAGTGCCCACCCTGTTCTGAACAAAGCTACGCACACTGTATTTTGTTCAAACGTATACCTTCCTGGGATTTATTGGTTACTCAAACGTGACCATGAAGCTCAGCTTAAGGTTACCTGCAGAGACCTCTCTTCCCTAGACTCCACTTCCTTCTGCTCAGAGCCAATCTCCCTAATATCCAGGATGAGATTAATGAGCCACATTTGCCGCAGCAAGAGAGAAGGAATCAGTTAGGGTCTCCCTACAGGGCTGTTCAACAGGAGAACCACTGATGGCAGGGGCCTAATTGATACACCCCTTCTCTCACACAGCAATCCCTGGGTGTGGCTACTTTTGCTTAGCCCCATGCAACTTTACTCCCCGAGTCCTATGTTGTTGTCAGAAGATCTGGTCTCCTTGTTCGTTGTAGCAGTTCCCAAGGTCTGAGTGGTGTCTGTTACCTCTTGGACTCTGGGAGAGCAAGAAAGCATTCATTGCCTCTTTCCAAGAAAACAGGCCAAGAGGATTACTCCCCATGTGCGTGCATGCACACACACAGTAGATGCTTCTGACCCTCATCTCATAGGGGGATGTCCCAGAGTCCCCAGGGACAGAGCTACTCATACAAGTTCTGTTGCCTGCAGTAGCTCAGTCTTGACTGAACCACCTTACCCTAAAATGGCTGCCCTTCCAGCTTCACTGGCTTGAGAGAGGTATAGTGAGCTTTGATCTTTGTCCACTCTATAAAACCTCAGACACCTGCCCTAGTCGCACTCCACACAAGGACTGATTCTTCTCTAGGGCAGACCTTGCATCTGCCCAACTGGCTGCCATTCCATTCTAGGGTGTGGCTGTAATGGTTCCTCTTGGAGGCTGAGCTCCAGTCAGCCCTCCCTTTGACACTCAGCCCCAGCCAGCTCAGCAGTGATCAGACAGGGCAAAAACTGCAGCAAAATTTGCCTCTGCTGTGTCTGCAGCTCTGTCTTCCGTTTCCTCACTTTACACGCATTGGAGATCTCACTCATTGCCTTTAAGACATTCTTATCCCCTTGCTGGGGCCTGGCTTTACTAATAAGTCTAACAAATGAACAAACATGCAGCCGCAGCCTAAGCTTACTACCAAAGGTGCTTCCCCATGCCCTGCGTATCCAGGATGGAGTTAACACGCTTCACATGCCACCATGAATCTGCTTGAATCATTCAGCATCTCCCTGTAAGTTTCCAACACCTGCTAACAGGGTGAGACATCAGAAGAACTAGACCACCCATTCACAGATAGTACTGCCTTGTCCTTCATAAATACTGCATAGACAGTGGTGTCCTATTGAAAGGATGCTCGTACAAATATATTGCATTTTTACAGACAGGCTGTATGCATGGTGCAATCAATGTTTCGGCAATTAAGTGACATGCAGTTCTTAATGGTTGGCAGTATTCAGTATAAGATGCTTTCCATCAAAAGGTGATTTATACTCAAAGGACATAGTGTGAATTTTGTCAATAATCGGGCAGCCAGCAGCCAACACCTTAACAGAATTAGTGTCCCTTGAAAATATGTTTGGTTCTCCCTCAACTTGACCAGCTAATGTTCAGGAAGCAGTTGATTTAATAAGAAGGTTCAGAAATGTCAAGTTACAGATACCAACTTAATTGGTAAATAAACAGAAATAAAAAATTGGAGGCATATCTGAGGAAGAAAACTATTTCCATAGCTTGAGTTTTCAGCCCACAGATGGCTCCCAATTTGTAGTCCAGTGGGCTGTGCGCTGACAAAGGACCCACATGATGTGAGTTCATGTCCCAGCTCTGCCAACGGCTTCCTGTGAGAAGTCACATCACCCTTCTGAGTCTTAGTTTCTTCAGCGGTAGAAGAGGGCTAATATTGCTCACTGACTTTGGTAAAGCATTGTGACATCTATGGATAAAGTGGACTCAAAAAGTAATAGCAAAAAAAATTTTAAGTACATCAGAAGCAGGAAGCCTGCTAAACAACCAGTGGGGCCCCTGGATGATCGAGATGATAAAGAAGCATTCGAGGACGATAAGGCCATTGCAGAGAAACTAAATGAATTCTTTGTATCGGTCTTCACAGTTGAGGGTGTGAGGGAGATTCTCACACCAGAGCCATTCTTTTTAGGTGACAAATCTGAGGAACTGTCCCAGATTGAGGTGTCATTAGAGGAGGCTTTGGAACAAATTGATAAACTAAACAGTAATAAGTCACCAGAACCAGATAGTATTCACCCAAGAGTTCTGAAGGAACTCAAATGTGAAATTGCAGGATTACTAACTGTCATTTGTAACCTATCATTTAAATCAGCTTCCGTACCAAATGACTGGAGGATAGCTAATGTGACACCACTTTTTTAAAAGGGCTCTAGAGGAGACCCCGGCAATTACAGGTCTGTAAGCCTGACTTCAGTACTGGGCAAACTGGTTGAAACTATAGTAAAGAACAAAATTGTCAGACACATAGATGAACATAATTTGTTGGGGAAGAGTCAACATGATTTTTGTAAAAGAAATCATGCCTCACTAATCTACTAGAATTCTTTGAGGCGGTCAACAAGCATGTATACAAAGGGGATCGAGTGGATATAGTGTATTTAGATTTTCAGAAAGCCTTTGAGCCTCACCAAAGGCTCTTAAGCAAAGTATGCACTCATGGGATAAGAGGGAAGGTTCTCTCATGGACTGGTAACTGGTTAAAAGATAGGAAACAAAGGATAGGAATTAATGGTCAGTTTTCAGAATGGAGAGAGGTAAATAGTGGTGTCCCCAAGGGGTCTGTACTGGGCCCAGTCCTATTTAACATATTAATTAATGGTCTTGAAAAAGGGGTAAACAGTGAGGTGGCAAATTTTGCAGATGATAACAAACTATTCAAGATAGTTAAGTTCCAGGCAGACTGCGAAGAGCTACAAAAGCATCTCTCAAAACTGCGTGACTGGGCAACAAAATGGCAGATGAAATTCAATGTTGATAAATGCAAAGTAATGCACATTTGACAACATAATACAACCATACATATAAAATGATGAGGTCTAAATTAGCTGTTACCACTCAAGAAAGAGATCTTGGAGTCATTGTGGATAGTTCTCTGAAAACATCCACTCAAGGTGTAGCAGCAGTCAAAAAAGTGAACAGGATTTTAGGAATCATTAAGAAAGGGATAGATAATAAGACAGAAAATATCATATTGTCTCTATATACATCCATGGTATGCCCACATCTTGAATACTAAATACTCATCTCAAAAAAGATATATTGGAATTGGAAAAGGTTCAGAAAAGGGCAACAAAAATGATTAGGGGGAAGGAACAGCTTCCATATGAGGAGAGATTAAAAAGACTGGGACTTTTCAGCTTGGAAAAGAAACGACAAAGGCGGGATATGACAGAGGTCTATAAAATCATGACTGGTGTGGAAAAAGTAAATCAGGAAGTGTTATTTACTCCTTCTCATAACACAAGAACTAGGGGCCACTAAATGAAATTAATAGGCATCAGGTTTAAAACAAACAAAAGGAAGTATTTTTTCCCACAATACACAGTCAACCTATGGAACTCCTTGCCATTGGATGTAGTGAAGGCCAAGACTATAACAGGGTTCAAAAAAGAACTAGATAAATTCATGGAGGGTAGATCCATCAATGGCTATTAACCAGGATGGGCAGGGATAATGTTCCTAGCCTCTGTTTGCCAGAAGCTGGGAATGGGCTTGGGGGATGGATCACTTGATGATTCACTGTTCTGCTTATTCCCTCTGGGGCCCCTGGCACTGGCCACTGTCGAAAGACAGGATACTGGGCTAGATGAACCTTAGGTCTGACACAGTATGGGCGTTTTTAATTTCTTATGTTCTTACTGTGATTATCTAAAACCAGAGCAAGCATTTTCAAACAAAAATGATTATACCTAAGGCTCACTTTCTGTAGCTCATGAAAGCTTATGCTCAAATAAATTTGTTAGTCTCTAAGATGCCACAAGTCCTCCTTTTCTTTTTGTGAATACAGACTAACACGGCTGCTACTCTGAAACCTGTCAGGAGTATATAGTACAAGTCATGGACAAGTCATGGTCCGTGACTTTTTGTTACTGCCAGTGACCGGTCCATATCTTTTACTAAAAATACCCATCATTAAAAAGTAGCCTTAATTATACCTTATGGTACATACTAGCAGTGTACTGAGAAACTCCATAACACCTGGGAGCATATTTCACTCAGGAAGCAGCTGATTTAATAAGAAGGTTCAGAAATGTTAATTTAATGTCAATGCTTCATTGACAGCGCTATCTTTCATTTTATTCCAATTCGTGCAATTCGTGGCATTGCTTTTGTTCTACATGCAACACCCCCACAGATTGGGTCATCGCTGGGTATTGAACCCAGAACCCCTTGGCATAAATGCATGAGTCTCTAGTGCTTGAGTTAAAAAGGACAAGCTTCACTACCTGATGGGCGTTACAGACTCAAATTTCTCAAATGGTCCAGTCACCAGAGAGTGACAAAGCCCTACACTTTTTCAACATTGGTTACAGATATAAAGTCCTTTTTGGCTTGGCACTGGTTATTTTAGAAGATGCCTCTTTATTTGGGTGAAATTCACCCTGGTGTAGTGAGTTAGTACAAGATCTATCTACCATGCAAGTCCCATTTAAACTCTATGGGCTTACATGGGATAAGAGGTGCATAGGCTTTGCATTGGGCCTCTGCCCAGTCACTGTCCAGATCACCGCCAATCTGGCTGCACCAAATCAATAACAACCACTCTGTAGAGCAGGGGGTTCTCAAACTGGGGGTCGGGAGGTTATTACATGGGGGGTCGCGAGCTGTCAGCCTCCACCCCAACCCTGCTTCACCTCCAGCATTTATAATGGTGTTAAATATATTTTAAAGTGTTTTTAATATATAAGGGGGGTCACACTCAGAGGCTTGCTATGTGAAAGGGGTCACCAGGACAGAACTTTGAGAATCCCTGCTCTAGAGCTCTTAGAGTATGTCTACACTGAAATTAGATACCCAGAGCTGACTCAGGACAGCTCGCTCAGGGCTAAGGGGCTGTTTAATTGCAGTGTTGACATTCAGGCTTGCGCTGCAGTCCAAGCTCTGAGACCCTCCCACTTTGCAGGTCCTAAAGCCCATGCCCCAGCCCAAGCCTGAATGTTTATGCTGCAGTGAAATAGTTCCTTAGCCTGAACCCCAGGAACCCAAGTCAGCTGGCATTGGGCCAGCTGCAGGTGTTTAATTGCAGTGTAGACATACCCTTAGACACCTGAATGAAGCTGTGTCATGTGAGCATGGACACTCAGTGCTATGGACCTCCATCGTGTAAGTGTATGGATGTTATCATTCATCGCCAGACCTCTCACAGCAGACTGGCCCACTCCCCGGAGTTCTCCAGCCTGCCTCCACCAGCCCCTCCTCAGAGAGAGGACGTTTCCCTTGCTTCTCCCTTCTAAGTCTCTCCTTTCCGATTGAGGTCTCCTCTTTAATTGCTCCCTGCCCCTTTCACAGCAGGGATCACTAATGGTAATTAAGCCACCAGATCAGGATCAGCGGAGGGAGAGCTGCTGCATCACAGGCAAGGCCAAGCCTGACACCTCTTAAACAGCCAGCCAGCCTGCGACGCTCTCACACTCTCGTCAAAAACTCAAATCAGCTTTCTTAATTGACACCACGCTTCCTGTAAGTATGGCAAATAGGTAGGAGTTGTTTCTGGGGGCTCACAGAATTTCACTCTATCATTACAGCGCCAATGCTGCCTTAAGGAGGCGGCGGTGGACTAGCATCTGGGAGTCGGGAGACACGGGTTCTATTTGTGACTTTCTGACCTTGGAGGTCGGTTTCCCCTCCAAAAGTTTGTCTAATCAAACATTTCGAATCTAAGCTTTTTGGGACAAGAACTTTCTCTTCATAGGTGTATGTGCAACATCCAGCACAATGCGGCCCTGAACTCAGTCAGGGCCTCGAGGTAACACTGTAGAATATATAAAAACAAAGTTCAGAGGCTCATGTACTGAAATCCAAACCAGGAACAGACACTGCATTGTAACATGCTGCAGCTGATGATTGACCAAGCTAAGATTTGAAGTTCCTTTGTATCTTGTTTATCCCATTGCTCATCTGCAATGTCCTTTGGTCGAAGACTGAACAACTGTGGCACAATTAAAACAACCAGCTTTGGCTCTGAGAAGCACACACTTACTCACAAAGACAGCCATAAGACAATGTGGCCGGGCACAAAGACCCACTTCCAACAGGAAATCCAAAGAGCTCCCATATTTACCAGAGTTGCCGTTTTGCCTTTCAGATCTGTGGAACAATAAAGAGCAAGATAGCATGTTGAAAGACATCTTTTTTTTTTCCATATCCTTTGTGATAAATAAACCTTCCTATTTCAATATCTGGCAGGGTGACAGGGTCTAAAAGGAGCTGGAGTTGTAGTTATTAAGTGGAGGAGGGGAAGAGTGCAATTAAAAATGGCAAAAACTGCTCCATAAATAAGTGCTTCATACTGAGAAAGATTATTACTGAGACCTCTGGGCTTTAAAACTGAAATCAAATCACTCTGAATGGATAATATGAACATTACTGGGGGGAGAGTCACAGTTCTCGGCCTCTGGATTATGGAACAAACAAGCTTTACTTCTGACCTTGCCTTTTGTCAGTTTAAATCAAAGTGATCATGTTTTAGTTCTGGGTAAGCATAACTTCCATTACATTACATTTTTTCCCCCATGTACCTAAGTGTTCTTCTGCTGTGAACTGGAAGGGGATGCCGGATTGTTTAGAAAGAAGCTTCCTCCACTTCTTGGTTGCTGTTGTGTGTTGTTTTGTTGGGGTGGTTAACTATACATGCATCCTAGATCTAGACAACAAAGGGAAAAATCATTTTCACCTGATCAAGAGGCTCTGAAGGAAACAAAAGTGTCTGGAACAAAGCTCAAAAATCCAAAGCCCAGAATTGTTCTGGTCCAATTTATCAGCCATGCTTAAGTATTTACTTTGCCCATCTAAATAGCAGTCCACATTGTTGTAACTCACAGGAGGGCTTTTGGCCTCTGCCAGCTTAAATAGAATGATTCAAAACTGAATCATTTCCTGCAATTTAATTTCATAGCTCAATGCAAACTATAGTGAGATAAGGTCAAAAACACATGGAGCTATCTTCAGAATGCTATCAAACTCTCTGGGCTGCTTTAAGCTGAAACCTAATTGAATGCAGTCGGTTTTGTTATTGTTATGACATGGAAATAAGTACCTCAGGAGATGGACAATGACCAATACCAGCTGAGCCAGTACAGTGATCATATACCAAGTAGGTTTTCCACCTATTACCACAGAAGAAAGGAATGTTTCACAAGCTCAAACCATTTTAGCTGTTTTTACTGAGGATCAATAAGACAGAGACAGAGAGGAAAAAGCTCCGGCAGCTTGCCACATTCACAGCAAAGGGAGATGAAAGCATGCTGCAGTTTGAAACCTAATATGGCAAGTCACCTAGAATGAATGCCTCCTTAAAAGAGCAACCCTGTTCAACAACCTCAGCCCACTCCTTTCCAAAACCCCTGCTTCAATACCTGGAAAGCCTAAGATATAACTGACATGCACAGCTAATGCAGGGATGGATGGCCGGCAAATGAGAGAACCCTGCAAACTATACATATGACTAAATCGCTAAAGAACAATCTCCAATCTTCAGGAGCGGCATACGATGTACATCAGATTAAAAGATGTGTTGTCTTTTCCACTAAATTCAGAGTCAGTATTGGAAAGCAGTTTTTTGGGGGAGAGGAGGAAAAAACTCTACTGATAAATCAACTATCGGAACAAACAACATAGCTGAAATAAGGTCTGTCAGAAGGTTAAAGTTCCAGTCCAATGTAATGTGCCTTTAAAAAATACCATGTCTACACTACTGCATTGCTTACTTTCTGAAGCTAAGCCAGAGGGATGTACATAGTAAGATCTTTGTCTCATTTCAGGGAGGATACAGGATAAAGATTCTGTGCCAGTAATCTTCCTTGGATTAATAGTTTCTCTTTTATCTGCTGTATTTCTGCTCAGATGTCTTTGCTCTGAATGAGTCAGTGGAATGCAAATGATGGGTACCGTCAGTCTGAAAATATTTAAATCTAGCTTTGCACTGCATTGCAGGTTTGCAAAAAAATACACATAAATATACATGCTGAAGGAAGGGCAGAAGAAAATTATAGATATATCAATAATGCAAAAAATAATGTGGTGGTTCAAAGTGACAATAGATTCTTTTTTGTTTTGCTTTTAAGATCAACATTTAAATGCTTGATATGAGTGGGGAGCAAAATATCTGCAATGTTCCTTTTCCAAGACTCAGACACTCAACAAGAATGCATCTGTCAAAATGGAAACCTGATTTTATTTGGACTGCTAAGTGACGAATCTTCATTACCCGTGAATGTGTTCCTAGAGATAGCATTCTTTTCATCCTGATAAAGGAGAAACTAGGCAGTTTAGGCATGATTCATTTGGATTTTCTTCCTTTCCTCGTTCATTGATAGGTTCCAAATTCTTTATTTTAATGGGGAAGAAGGGAGTGTTATTCTTTGGTTATAAAATTTCTGATATTCAGTCAGTGTTGTGATTAACGCAGCTACAATTCTATGTTCAAGAACTTTGCCTTTGGACTGCAGTAACCCTACAGAGCCTGCGCTTTGTATGAATGTGAGGAGCCAGAGTCTAACTCCAGTATCCTGAGAAGTCAATGGCATCTTTGCCATGAATTTCAGCAGGAGCCAGTGCACAAATGGCAACTGCTTCCAGAGCTTTGACAGACTATATATGTAGCTGACACCTAGATATGGTCATGGGGGGAATCCAGGGATTTCAGTGTGGGGACAGCAATTCCTTATATTTGGAAATGACTGGAAGTCTTGTTGGGATTAAATAAACTTCACATGAGTTAGTTCTCACATCCTTGCCCTTGAGAGCCAGATTCTCATACCCTTACATGCATTAAGTGGCACCTTATCCTACTGTGGGCCCACTCGTGGAGTAGAGTGCTACTCATCACAAGTCAAAGTGTCAGAATGTAGAGTAACCAGAAGTATAGCCTGTAGGAAGGGACAAAATATTGATAATACCATGGGTTAACTCCTGCATTACCTAGTAACATATCAAACAATGTCACAACCTATTGCACAGCTGAGAAACTACACAATGTAATGCTAATCTTTTTTGACATATCATAAGGTAAATCCCCACCATACATAACAGGAAACCTTATTGCTAAAGAGCTTCTCCACAAGCAAGTCCATCAAGAAAGATCTCACATATTTTGGAAGCCAATCACAGAGGGATCTAGAACTGGTTGAAAAATGGGGCCAAGATTTCATGAAAAATTTCAAAGTTTTGAAGTTGTTTCCATTTCACCAGATTTGAAATGAACCCATTTTGATGTTTTTGCTGCATTTTCCACAATATTTGTAATCAAAATGTTTATCAATATTTTTATTGAAATCATTTTCAAAATCTCCAACTTACCAAAACCCCAGTTTTCAGTAGGAAAACAGTTTTCAGTAAATGAAAATTTTCTATAATGATTTCAGTAAAAAAGTTGGTAAAAAATATCATGGAAAATTTCAATGTTCATTCTTTTTAAAAAATAATATTTATTCAAAAAAATATTTGTACTACTTACACAGGGAACTCACTTTTCTACACCACACAAAAGCAATCCTCATGCCACAGTGACAACAGGTTTCTTTGGCAGCATTACAGCTATGTCCAGGCTGTTCATGCTCTACCAAGGTGTTCAACCCCTCCTAACACCACACATTCACAATATGGTGGCCGTTCATGGAAATCAAATAGCTGGGTGTGAAGAGTTTGTCACTATGCAATTCCCTAAAATCCTCAAAAACCACATAATCATTCAACAAGCTATACAATGAAATGTGAAACTATCACTGACTTGCGTAATGTTGTGATTGATGGTTGCCTAGTGATGCCTAAAACTTCCCTTGACTCTACCTGAATGATTTATGAGTACAGCTCATCCAGCAATTTCTGAAATTTCCACAAACACTCACCTGAACCTCAGCATTGGAATATCTCAGGGAGAAAGTACCGTTGGCTCAGAAAATATCATAGCTAAATACATGTTGTAGTTGTGTTTTATAGTAAGACAATACCTAGAGCAGCTCTGCAAAGTCATTCATTGAAGAGAGAAATTACATATGGGCCATGCCTGAGGGCCAGATGTGATAACTTCATTTCTACTGGGTAGTACCTTACTGCGCAGCTAGTCCCATCAGTGTTGATGAGAACTCATGGTGTAATATACTATTCGATTTAAGAAAGGGGTTCATGATCTAACCCTTAGTATTGAATCAAAATTATTCAAGAGCTGGATTGTGATGCCATTACTTATAGTGAATACCACCTTACTACACATGTGAGCCCACTGGTTTCAAGGGGGCTATTTGCAAAGTTAAATACTACTCAGTGTGAGTAAGGGTATCATAATCTATTTATACTGAGGCAGTTTTGGATTATACACCTAAGATGTATCTGTTAAATAGCCTGCCTTTCAGTTTTGGAATCTGGGTTTGACACTGACCCATGCAATGAGTTTTTGTGTTCTCAGCATCTCTCCTTGAGGATGGATTTTATTCCTCCCTTCCACTCTCCCGAAAACTACCAGCAACGTAAGATTTGCTTCAGCCTTACAAGACTGTGAATACACATGAGATAATTTGGTAGGCAGTCAAGAAAAGACACTAGAGTTTTAAAGATAAGATATAATCAAACTCTAGTATCAAATGGCTGATGATGTGTTTCACCCCATATGTGGCTGTACTTCTACCTGGCAGTGTATGAACATAGCTACATTTTGTAGTCCATAAAATAATTAGCACACTATAAAAATGTGCTGCAGAAACAATGATTATTCATATCTCTTTGGAAGCATCTCACGCATTTCCCTGCCTGAGACCATTTTCTCCAGCGACCCATTTATGATAAAACCACTGTCTTCTGAAAAATGCGTCTTCAGCATAAGACCTGAGTATACAAGTCTTACCAATAATAAAATGCAAAAAATTTAACCAAAGTGTTTTCCTAAAACTATATTCTCTTTCCTGCATGGCTTTCTCTCTCCTCTGCAAACACAAAACCTAGCAGATGATAGATTTTAAGCCATATTATATGACATGAAGAGATATTTAGAAGCAAAAAACACAGCAGAGCTACTCTACAAATATCTCCAACACATATAAAATTAACCTTTCATGGGTAGGCGAACACATTTGAATCTAGTTTAACATCACTCCCTCACAGGACAGAGCAACCTATTTGCCACCTGAAAGATCTTGGGTTCCTGGCTCAAACAATGTGAGAAATGAGTACGTCCATTCATGCATCAGACAGGATAATTCTGGCAAAGCTGATGCTGACAGCGTTAAAGAACAGTGATGGAAGAGTCTAGCCTTGTTGTCATTCTAATTGTCACCACGAGTGACGAAAAATGTGTTCCCCTTTCCGGCAAACTGATCTTTCAGATTTGAAATATCTAAACTGTGTTCCTGTCACTTGAAATTCCAATGGAAAGAGAGAAAAACGTGTGCTTACACATGTGCACTATATGGGGAGGAGAGTAGTTCCAGCATGTCATAACAGTTAGGGGTTGGAAAGAGAGAAAGGCTGGTCTTGTGGATAAGACATTGAATTAGGACTGATTCAATTCCCAGCTCTGCTACTGACTGCATGTGTGACCTGGGGCAAGCCACTTAACCTCTCTGTACCTCAATTCCCCCTCTGCAAAATGGGGAGGGCTTTCTTTGTTTAGCTAGATTTGGGATAAGGACTGTCTCCCCATATGATGCTGGTACAGTGCTTAGCACAATAGAGCTCCAGTCCTGAGGGAGGCCTCAAGGTGAGCTTATAATACAAATATTGAAAAATAAAAGTTATTGATCAGTTACAGCAAAGAATCACAATATAATGGGCTGTATTCTGCTCTCAGCTACACTGCTGCACCCTTATCACTGACTACAGGGCTTAGTCATGTTAAGCATTAAAGAAATATTTTTCTCATCCAAACAGGATATTGTTTTTTTAGTAAAGAAGGAAACCAAACATTATCTTTCATAGTAGGCATCAGAAATTAGTGTCTACTCTCACCTTCTTCCTTAAGAGGGCAAAGTGGGGACTTCGCCCCAGTCAAGTGAGTGAAATAGCTCCCATAAGTACTCCTCTGCTCCTCCTTCAGAGGGACCTTATTGAAAACAAACTAATGTTCCAGGCAGCTCCAGAAAGTGGCTTCAATGGTATTTATTGCTTTGATAGGGTCAGTGTACAGTATGTGCATGTTGCCTTTTAAACATATGTTTCAGGCGAAGAATCAAAGCTAATTTCAGTGTGTGAAAAGCAAGCAGATTTCATTACTGATTGTGACTTCACTTCAAAGTGATAAGGATGCTGGATGTAGGTTCTCAAAACTGGATGTCCAAATGGGAATTTATGATGTAGAACTTCAGCTTTATCATCCATGGGCTTCGTTACAGAAAGAAGAAAGAAATTCTTTGCTAGCAGGAATCTCACAGTTAACCCATAAGCCAGCTGTCTTGTCTCTCCCCTTCCCCCCCCCCGCCCCATCCCCCGATTCTCCTTGCAGCTATTTCCTCTCCTAACATGTTATAGCAAGAATGGCCATTGGCACTAACCATTTTTGGCATCCAACTAGGTGAATATGAAAGATCTGAATGTTTTCTACCACAGTATAGTTCTACTTTGACTCCTTGGAGGAGTGTCAGCAGAATTCATAAGGAATTCAACCAGAGCTAAGTTAAAAAAAGTGTAATAGAATCCCACTATAAAGATTCTTTTGTTGTTGTTTTTTAAACAAGGATTCCTCCCTTACATTATTTTGACACATTGTGGTCCCAACCACAGAAGACCATCTGTGCTAATAACCCTTTCAATGATGTAAAATATGAGTAGGGGGCCTCTGGAATTATTAAAAGGCTGCAGCTTAAGTAGCAACATGTGAATGTCGCAGTGTTTTAGCTCACTGGTTTCCAAGTACAAAAACACGCAAAAATATTAGGTCCTGACCCCTCAAACTCAGGAAGAATGATCACTGTCAACAAAGCCAGGCATTTGTGAAGTTAGATACCAAATAAAAGTCCCAGACTCAGAAAGGCATTTGAGTAATGCGCTTAACTTTAAGCATGTGAGAGTCCCCCTGAAGTTAAAGGGCTTGAAGTGAGGCACATGCTTAAGTACGTTGCTGGACCAAGGCCTAAAGGCAGCCTGATTTTCACAGGTGCTAAACACCAACAACTTCATTTTGCGTCTATGGGATCTAACTTTAGGCACATGGGTTGCTGGGGTTTTTTAATTTTTGTCTAGAAAGTCTATTTAAATGTCCCACACTTCTCTAAAGTTCTTTGTGTAACTCCTTTCAGTACCTACACCTACTTTCCCATTAAGGAGAACAAAAACAACAACAACATACTACCAGGTTCAAATGATGCCTCTAAAACAGCAGTTCTCAAACATGGGTCGGGACTCCAAAGAGGGTCACGACCCCATTTTAATGGGATCCCCAGGCATAGTGTTAGACTTGCTGGGGCCCAGGACTGTAGCCGAATACTGAGCCTCACCACCTGGGATGGAAGCCAAAGCCAGAGGGCTTCAGCTCCGCGTGGCGCGGCTCAGGTTAGAACCCCACCCCACACACACATACCCGCCTGGTGCAACTGGGCTCCGACTTTGGCTCCCTTGCCCAGGGTAGCGGGACTTGAGCTCAAGCTTTGTTCGCCCCTCGCTGGGGAGGGTGTAATAATTTTTTTTGTCAGAAGGGGGTCGTGGAGCAATGAAATTTGAGAACGGCTGCTCTAAAACAATGTAAGCAGCAAATAATGCCCCTTTATTATTACCTTAACCAGAATGATAACATCCTTCCCTACACAGTGCTATGCCCCAGGAACACCACCCAATCACATGAGGATACTGATTTCTTCCACTGCTTTAACTGTCTGGCTGGTGACTGACTAGCAAGTGTCCAAAAGACCACAGTCCACTGAAGGATATGTAAAATGAGGAGCTAGCAATTTCAGGGGTGGGAGAAAGGGAGGATTGAAGGAAGAAAGAAAGCATAGTCAATCACTCAGCTTAGTAGCCCAACTGCTTAGACAACTGAATAGCACTTCAATGGGTTAGTATTCAGTCCAAGTTTAGATCATACTGAAATCTATTAGAACACTGAAAATAGTGAATGTCTTTACTTACTTATTTGGTATTCTATCTTAGAATTAATCAGCCCGGTGGTTATGCAGCAAAACTCAGGTGGGTAGACAGGAGAGAAAAGAAGAAAAAACAATCACCTTGATTTCCCTTGTGGTTAACAGTCTGACAATACTCAACAACACATGCTGAAACTGAACAGTAAATGAAACAATGCAAGTCGGAGCTCTGTCTCTTGTTGGGGCAACAGCACGGTGTGTATTGGTTCTCTTCCCCTCTCCCCCTTTCCAGCTCTCACACAGTACTCCTAGAGTTGTACCATCTGCTGGAGCACAATTCAGAGGTAGCTTTAAAATGATGATAGCTCTGGGAAATGATAATCATTGGGTCATAGAAAGCTGTGCTGCAGTGTATAAATAAGATAACAAAGTGCTGAGTGGTGCATGTTTGCATTATGAAATGTATTTTCTCCTTTTTGTGTCGAAAGCCTTTCTTGAAAGTTTGTGAAATGCAGCAGAATTGAATATCGGAAGGACGGCGAAGCTGTCCCAGAAACTACAAATGAGGAGGGGTTTGGAGGAACAGAAGGCTGTAATATTATTGACTGTGGAATGATAAAAGAGGAAGGAATTTAAACAGTTACAGCTCTTTCGTTTGGCTCAATGGAGTAAAGTCAAAGGCTTAGTTTCGCATTAGCCCAGAATAATGCATACTCTATAAATGATGCAAAGCAAGGCCATGTTCCCAAGATGTGATAATGCCATAAGATGCCCCTCTGCAGGCTTCAGGTCAAGGCAACAAGCTCCCGCATACTGATTTTCTTTCAAAAGCACTCAAATGTAGATAAGTCATTGGAGATGGAGACAGGTCACAGCTCAGGATAGCCACCATGTCCTCCAGTAGCTCCTGAATTGCTGTGGTAAGGATAGTATATTTAGGCATGTTTTCATTCAGTTGCAGATTTCTTACTATTGCTGTTGATCTTCAAATAGCTTTGATTACCTACCGTAGAAAGAAGAAACACTAAATATGAAAAAAAAAAATTTTTAAAGATTGAGAGACAAGATAGGCCTGTAGCTAAGGTGCTGGGCTTGCGAAAATGACTTTAGGTTCGATTCCTAGCTGTGCCACTGGCTTTGTCTATGGCCTTGGGCAAGTCACTTAAGACAGAATTTTCAAAACTGCTCAGTGCTGGCCTAACTCTTTTCCCATTGAAGCCCTGGAAGCAGAGTAGGATCACTGCTGAGAGCTTTGGAAAATTTCATTCTTCACTTTTCTGGCCAGGAGTTAGGTGCTTAGGCACTTCTGAAAATCCCACAAGGCACCTCTCTGCATCCTAATTACAGACGAGCACAATTAGGGGTGTAGAAAAGCCTTCAGATGGAGAGACTGAAAAGAATGGGCCTGTTTACCTCAGAGGAGGCGGCAACTAACAGAGGTTTATAAAAGGTTACAAAATAACGAATGACAGGTTTCAGAGTAGCAGCCGTGTTAGTCTGTATTCGCAAAAAGAAAAGGAGTACTTGTGGCACCTTAGAGACTAACAAATTTATTAGAGCATAAGCTTTCGTGAGCTACAGCTCACTTCATCGGATGCATTTGGTGGAAAAAACAGAGGAGAGATTTATATACACACACACAGAGAACATGAAACAATGGGTTTATCATACACACTGTAAGGAGAGTGATCACTTAAGATAAGTCATCACCAACAGCGGGGGGGGGGGGGGAGGAGGAAAACCTTTCATGGTGACAAGCAGGTAGGCTAATTCCAGCAGTTAACAAGAATATCAGAGGAACAGTGGGGGGTGGGGTGGGGGGGAGAAATACCATGGGGAAATAGTTTTACTTTGTGTAATGACTCATCCATTCCCAGTCTCTATTCAAGCCTAAGTTAATTGTATCCAGTTTGCAAATTAATTCCAATTCAGCAGTCTCTCGTTGGAGTCTGTTTTTGAAGCTTTTTTGTTGAAGTATAGCCACTCTTAGGTCTGTGATCGAGTGACCAGAGAGATTGAAGTGTTCTCCGACTGGTTTTTGAATGTTATAATTCTTGACGTCTGATTTGTGTCCATTCATTCTTTTACGAAGAGACTGTCCAGTTTGGCCAATGTACATGGCAGAGGGGCATTGCTGGCACATGATGGCATATATCACATTGGTAGATGCGCAGGTGAACGAGCCTCTGATGGTGTGGCTGATGTGATTAGGCCCTATGATGGTATCCCCTGAATAGATATGTGGACAGAGTTGGCAACGGGCTTTGTTGCAAGGATAGGTTCCTGGGTTAGTGGTTCTGTTGTGTGGTGTGTGGTTGCTGGTGAGTATTTGCTTCAGATTGGGGGGCTGTCTGTAAGCAAGGACTGGTCTGTCTCCCAAGATCTGAGAGAGCGATGGCTCGTCCTTCAGGATAGGTTGTAGATCCTTGATGATGCGTTGGAGAGGTTTTAGTTGGGGGCTGAAGGTGAAGTCACCTACTACAGGACAGGCCCAACAAAGAAAACAACAGAACGCCACTAGCCATCACCTTCAGCCCCCAACTAAAACCTCTCCAACGCATCATCAAGGATCTACAACCTATCCTGAAGGACGAGCCATCGCTCTCTCAGATCTTGGGAGACAGACCAGTCCTTGCTTACAGACAGCCCCCCAATCTGAAGCAAATACTCACCAGCAACCACACACCACACAACAGAACCACTAACCCAGGAACCTATCCTTGCAACAAAGCCCGTTGCCAACTCTGTTCACATATCTATTCAGGGGATACCATCATAGGGCCTAATCACATCAGCCACACTATCAGAGGCTCGTTCATCTGCGCATCTACCAATGTGATATATGCCATCATGTGCCAGCAATGCCCCTCTGCCATGTACATTGGCCAAACTGGACAGTCTCTACGTAAAAGAATGAATGGACCCAAATCAGACGTCAAGAATTATAACATTCAAAAACCAGTCGGAGAACACTTCAATCTCTCTGGTCACTCGATCACAGACCTAAGAGTGGCTATACTTCAACAAAAAAGCTTCAAAAACAGACTCCAACGAGAGACTGCTGAATTGGAATTAATTTGCAAACTGGATACAATTAACTTAGGCTTGAATAGAGACTGGGAATGGATGAGTCATTACACAAAGTAAAACTATTTCCCCATGGTATTTCTCCCCCCCACCCCACCCCCCACTGTTCCTCTGATATTCTTGTTAACTGCTGGAATTAGCCTACCTGCTTGTCACCATGGAAGGTTTTCCTCCTTTCCCCCCCCTGCTGTGGGTGATGGCTTATCTTAAGTGATCACTCTCCTTACAATGTGTATGATAAACCCATTGTTTCATGTTCTCTGTGTGTGTGTATATAAATCTCTCCTCTGTTTTTTCCACCAAATGCATCCGATGAAGTGAGCTGTAGCTCACGAAAGCTTATGCTCTAATAAATTTGTTAGTCTCTAAGGTGCCACAAGTACTCCTTTTCTTTTTGAAAATAACGAATGGCACAGAGAAGATAGGTCAGGAGCTTCTAGTCACCCTGTTTCATAATACACGAACAGAAGGACCATCATTGAAATAGATGGCAAATTCAAGCCTGAGAGAAGGTAATGCTTTTTACACACCATAATTAGCCTGTGGAACTCATTGCCACAGGAGGCTATTGAAGCCAAGTACTTTTCAGGGTTCAAAACCAGGATAAGATATAGGTATAACTGTATGTTAAAAACAAACAAGTTTTGGGAAGGGATATAAACCCTCATGCTTTAGGAGATAAGCAAACCTCTATCTGTTGAAGTTTAGGAGAAAACTTTCCAAGTGAACAGACCACCCCATAGCTTCTACTGCAGGGTGTCTTCCAGCTGCCTCTGACACATCTGGAACTGGCCACTGTCAGTAGTAGAATTCTGGACTATTTGGACCACAGCTCTGATCTATTCTGGAAATTCCTAGGTTCCCAATGTACTCAAAAACAACATGGACCGTCTCATAGACAAAGGGCTGAAGAAGTCCCAAACAGGGTGCTATCGAACAGAGAGGTGAGCGATGATAAAAGGAGGATGAAGTTGAGGCCAGGATTTATGATCAGGGGGCGGGAGGAGGGAAGCAATCTCAGGTGTCTGTATGCATAAGAGTAAAAAAGGGAGTGCACTGGGTGATTTTAGGCTTGAGAACCTAATGAATACAGCAAATAACCCCAGTGCAATGCAGGAGTGTTGGGAACATGATCTGAAGCTAAGGAGAATGCAGATATGGCATCTTTTATGGAAACTGTCAACCCACTTGATGTTAAGAGGAGTCTAGCTAATGTGGAAAGAGACCATGAGGCTACCCAGGTTGGGTAAGGCAAGTGTAATACCATTATTGGATTCCTATGACTGCAAGAGGATTGTCACACAGGTCCAAAAATGCAATTAAATATAAAGCATCCAGGAGTTTCCCAGCTGGGCAAGCCAGGAGGAAGGAATTCTTCCTACTTAGGCCTACGCTGAGACTTTCC
Source organism: Dermochelys coriacea (assembly GCF_009764565.3). Lineage (NCBI taxonomy): Eukaryota > Metazoa > Chordata > Testudines > Dermochelyidae > Dermochelys > Dermochelys coriacea. The sequence goes on along the minus strand of NC_050072.1, from coordinate 134,147,974 downwards.
CCCAGTCAGACTTAGGCTAACAAGACTTGCTGTGTTTGAGAGCAGGTCTTCAGAAAAGGCCATGTATTACTGACCATTCTGCTCAGTGGCCCTATTAAACCAGTGCCCCCTGATGGGGTAGTCTGGCTTCATTAACTTAGCCAGGTGGTAACCAATGGAAAACAAGCATCTTCTTCCTCCCTCATCCAGGGTACCTGGGGCACTTCTTCTGCTGCCGCACTACTATGGGATGTTGCTGCCCTTTCAAGAGAGAACTCTGGGGGGAACTAGTCATATGAGGCTTAGTGGCTCCCTGGCTCCTTTCTCAGGCCCACAGGGACTCACCCAGCCTCCTCAGCCCACTGCGGTCTCTCCCCCTGCTCGGATGCTGTGTGCAGTTGCTATGCTGCAGTTCCTCCCTCGGGACCCCTTGAACTGCTCCCCATGTCAAGGCTGTTTCTTCCCAGCCCTTGCTCCCTCTTATAAATGCTACTTCTCCCTCTCCACAGTCCTTTGGTCAGCACCCTTCTTCACAGGCCCCAGTGGCACTGCAGAGAGCCCAGAGGGGAGGAGGACTCTCTACTCATGACAGCGTGGTTGATTCACACAGTAGCTTTGCCCGCTGCACCCATGTCTCCCACCAGCCCTCTGGGCTCCTCAGGCAGCTCTCTGTCCAGCTCTCTACTGCTTAATACAGCCAGCAGATGGTCCCCCCCATACCTCCATCTCTTCATCCAAACTGCCCTTCTTCCCACTCCTCTGATTCTGCTCCCCGCTACTCTGAAATCTGTACTATCAGGTTCCCTCCCCATGTTGCCTGAAGGGAGGTATGCTATGGGAAGAGATGTCAGTAACTTGGGACACTGATAAGTCTTGACAGCCCTTAGGAAGCCGTTCCCAGGGCAGGTTTGTTCTCTTTCTGCATTAGGTAGAATCGCCCCAGCTTTCAGTTTATACTGTGGCCTGGGATGAGTCCAAGAACTGAGTGTGGAGGAAACAGCAGAGTGTCAGAGTCATCTGGGGCCAGACAGAGTCAGGAGGGCCTTGAGGTGAGCATTGGGAAGGAAACAGCCATCGCCAGTCAGTTCTCCAGCTACAAAACCCTGTACCAAATCATAGGCCAGCACTGAACAGGCACCGTTCGGTCTGTAATAGAATCATAGAATCATAGAATATCAGGGTTGGAAGGGACCCCAGAAGGTCATCTAGTCCAACCCCCTGCTCAAAGCAGGACCAAGTCCCAGTTAAATCATCCTAGCCAGGGCTTTGTCAAGCCTGACCTTAAAAACCTCTAAGGAAGGAGATTCTACCACCTCCCTAGGTAACGCATTCCAGTGTTTCACCACCCTCTTAGTGAAAAAGTTTTTCCTAATATCCAATCTAAACCTCCCCCATTGCAACTTGAGACCATTACTCCTCGTTCTGTCATCTGCTACCATTGAGAACAGTCTAGAGCCATCCTCTTTGAAACCCCCTTTCAGGTAGTTGAAAGCAGCTATCAAATCCCCCCTCATTCTTCTCTTCTGCAGACTAAACAATCCCAGCTCCCTCAGCCTCTCCTCGTAAGTCATGTGCTCTAGACCCCTAATCATTTTTGTTGCCCTTCGCTGTACTCTTTCCAATTTATCCACATCCTTCTTGTAGTGTGGGGCCCAAAACTGGACACAGTACTCCAGATGAGGCCTCACCAGTGTCGAATAGAGGGGAACGATCACGTCCCTCGATCTGCTCGCTATGCCCCTACTTATACATCCCAAAATGCCATTGGCCTTCTTGGCAACAAGGGCACACTGCTGACTCATATCCAGCTTCTCGTCCACTGTCACCCCTAGGTCCTTTTCCGCAGAACTGCTGCCGAGCCATTCGGTCCCTAGTCTGTAGCGGTGCATTGGATTCTTCCATCCTAAGTGCAGGACCCTGCACTTATCCTTATTGAACCTAATTAGATTTCTTTTGGCCCAATCTTCCAATTTGTCTAGGTCCTTCTGTATCCTATCCCTCCCCTCCAGCGTATCTACCACTCCTCCCAGTTTAGTATCAAATATTCATGTAACACTTAGACAAGCGTCTTCATTGCCCTCTAATGGCTAGATTACATGAGTTTTAAGAGTCCACTAGTGCCTCCAAATAATTAATCTAGTCCTTAGCTATGGCAGCTCTATGACACCCAAGGATCCCCATAGGAGGCAGGAGTTACCCTTCTGTGGTCTCCAAGAGATGGAGATATGATATGGAGAAAGCCATGCTTAGCCCATGCTTTGGGAGTGCCTGTTAACCTCCCTCCCACCTAAACCACCTTGCTAAGAGCCCATCAGTTTGGGTGTCTGGGAACAAACAACAACAACTCACTTCCTATAACTTTTATAAATGGAAGAGCGATGGGTCCTATGGACTGTACTGGCAGGCAAACACATTGGGCAGGTGAACTGGATGAGCAGATGGATGTCAGATACAGATTCATCGATCTGACCCTCTTGATACAACTACACTTGAGTGAATTCCCTTCACCTGTAATAATTAAATGGTCGTTTATGACTGCACCTGGAAGTTACTCCTGGATCTACTTTAACAAGAGGAAATGCATTAAGGGTGAACCACTCACTGCTTATGTATTGCACACACCTATATGAATCATTTATGTTCAGACAGAGGAACAACGAAGGACTTTAATTTTGGTTTTGGTTTCATAATCTGGAACATGTTGACTGCGTCTGCCTACAAACGCTCCTTAACTGTATTCTTTGTCTGGCCTGAGGCTGCAGCTGCAACAAGTGCTCAAATCCATTGCCTTCCAAGAGAATTCCACACATGGAATTGCATCAGAATCAGTTCTGTAGCAATTACAGTTTTATCATAGTACTCTGCATAGAGCTCCAAGCTCATACTATTTTATAATGACATCAGCCTTCTAGCTGTTATTTCTGTATACTCATTATGCAAATGCTATACTGTCTGAACATAGCTTGTTATTATTTCCTGTACTTAAAAACTCAAACTGTTAAATTAAAAGTGGTGTGATTGAGTGAGTCTTACAATGAATGGAAATATAGGGGGCAGATGGGTAAGACAACAGCCTTAGTTGTATTGGGTCAGATGCCCTCTCTAAATGTATTTATTTACATTGTGGGGGGATTAACTAGTAACGGTTATGCAGTCTTTCTGAGGGCAGGTCTTACACTACAGGGTTAAGTCAACCTAAGTTACGCAACTCCAGCTATATGAATAACGTAGCTGGAGTCGATGTAGCTTAGGTTGATTTATTGCAGTGTCTACATCGTGCTGGGTTGACTGTAGAAACTCTCCCATCGATTTACCTTATGCTTCTCTTTCTGATGGAGTACCAGAATCGATGGGAGAGCGATTGGCAATCGATTTAGCAGGTCTTCGCTAGACCCGCTAAATAGCCCCCCAGTGGATTGATAGCCGCAGAGTCAATCTGCGGTAAGTGTAGACATGCTCTGAGAGACTGCTCCTTTGTACTTATGCAAAAGAGTAACAGATTAATGTTTATATGTCACTATATTTTCTTTAGAGGTGTCTTCAAATATCAATGAAAGCAACTTTAAAGTAAGTATGGCAGGTAATTATTTCCATGGAAAGTCCATGAGAGGTCCAGTGTTTACATGCCACAAAGCAAACATCCAAGATAGGTTATAGGGTCTCATTTTCATTTACTTACAGGTATATTTACCCTGTTCTAACAGTGTAAAGTGGGCCTTTAAGTGAGCATACATCACATTTACATTGCCAAAGTGATGTAAAGGATAAATGTACATTTATCAGTGTAAATGAGGATCAGGTCCTTAGTGTTTCCAGCTCAGCTTTCTCCTACCACCATACCAGAAGGATTTGCTAGACAGGAAAAGGCCACATAACCTTATAGGACTATTTCCCATCAGTTCATCACAACTGCCTCTCCCCTTCGTCACTGTAACCATTATACAAACTCTTTCCACAAAGTGTCTGATGGTTTCCCAAACTAGTTCTAAATACTTTACATTGCAACTTACTATAGAGCTTTTGAGGCAAACGGATCCTTGGTGTAACTCCACTGCAGTCAATGAAGAAGACATTAGCATTTCATATAATTAGAGGCCAAACTCTAATATCCTTACCCCAGATACAGCCCTATTTAGTTGGGGTTGGTCCTGCTTTGAGCAAGAGATTGGACTAGATGACCTCCGAGGTCTCTCCCAACCCTAATCTTCTATGATTCTATTGACTTCAGTGGAACTACACATGATGTAGGATGCTATTTATTGGGAGAAGAAATACCCCAGTCCAACCCCTAGGAAATTAAAGTCTTTTGTCCAAATTCCCTATTTAGTCCTACTTTTTAGACTGTTTAAGAACTCCTTTCCAGTTCACCTTGCTCACATTTATTAAACCTTCTCCAATACTAGCTCACTTCTATTGCTTCTCATCTGCAAGAGCTTCTTCCTCAGCCACATTAGCCTTTTCTTCTAGAACATTCTTGATATCTGAAATCATCCATCTTATTGCACTCTCTCCAAGGCAATAATATTCTTGCTGCTAAATAAATGACCTAAACTCTTAATATTAAGTTCTGCATTGCCTTATACTACCCTTCTTTCTGATTGAGGAAAGGCTGTTGAAGGATCAACAACCCTTCTTTCTGATTGAATTATGTCCCTGCAGCGATAAATCCCAAAATCCAGTTTGACTTTTCTGCTGGACTTGATGATGTACTTCCAAGGAAGTCTTTCAAGTCCTTTCTTGATCCCTTCTGGCATGTTCCATCCCACGCAGTGTGCTTTCCTTAGCCAGGTATTGATCCCAGGTTTGTGGTTTTAAACTTCCCTGTGTTATCTGTCTGGGTTATTGGCTGGCTAAGTGACAAGGGTCAAAATTTTCCTGTACCACCTTAGATTGCTGCTGTACAATAATTAGTAGCATCAGTAAACGTTGGTACCTTATCACTAGACTTAATGAAATCAGTTAAGGTCAAATCCAGACCTGCTTATAGAGTAGGTGTAGAGCCAGCCCCGTGTCTGCAGCCCAGGCTGGCTCCATCCCAACAGAGCTGTGACTGAATCCAAAACACAAATGTGGATCCCTCGTCCAGCCCCAGAGGCGTAGTGAGGAGTGATTTCAGGGTGAGAGGAGACCTCCTCCAGCACTCTAGCATTTGGTGAGGGAGCGTTTCCATCCGCTGAAGAGGGGGTAAAGGGCAGAGAAGAGCACCCCCAGCCTGAAGAGCCAAGTGACAGCTCTAAAACAGAATGGGCACTTGTACACGAATGGCCTGCTGGAGTGGTGGATTACCCCTTCCCTGGGACTGGCATAGGATGGGGGAATGATACTGCCTCACCTGTGCCCACACACAAGCAATGGAGGCTTTGAATGTGCTCATCCACGTCCATTTGTCCCTCTCTCCTGCAAGTAACTACTCTGTGGGACACCAAAAGCCAGCATCCATAAAGGGCCAGTTCAAGGTAGCAGAAGCTCCTCATCCCCTCCTCCTGCAACTCTCCAGGATCTGACTTGCTGGCCACATGCTGCACCTACACATAGGATTGACCCCATGCTCAGCCTGTCTGTGCTCATAATTGTTCAGACTTGCACAGACCTCTCATAGGCAACAATAAGGGACTTGTATTCTCCTTTCTCTTGGTCAGTCTAGCCTCAGGACTAGGCCCTTATTCATAGTGGGCTTGATTTTATTCCATTTGTTCCAGTTTTTTCATTGATTATGCACTACACCAATTTACACCAGCTGAGGATCTGGCCCATGGACTTCAATGGAGTCGTTCCTGTTTTACACCAGGGCAGTGGAGAGGAGAATCAGTTCCATTGGGCCTGATCCTGCAGGCCTACACAATATATGAACACCCCATTCCCTTCTATAGGATTTCAGGGTGCACGAGACATGCCATGAACTTACTCTTGGGTACCCCACGGTAATCTGTTTCCATTTAGAAGCATTACAACATCGTAGCTTTTTATGCTTGATCATGCAGAGACATTTCAAGGCATTTTACAGTAATATTAACATTGAAGTTTATCCATATGAATGAGTTAATTGAAATCTGTTATAAGCCAGTGAAAGTAAATATATTTAAGTTTAGATTGAAACTGGTGGAAAATGCAGAAGCCATAGCCATCAAGGAGCATTGGTTTCTGCAAGCAAATGATTAATGGTTAAAGAAACGACCACCCACATATTTTAGGAGTGAAGAATCAAGGCGGTCTATAGCTGAACCTTATCTGAGGTCTCTTAGGTCTCGATCCAAAGCCCATTGAAGGCAATGAAAAAACTCCCATTTATTTCAGTGGACTTGGACTCAGACTTTTGGTCCCTCTTTATAAAGGGCTGTAAAGTCAGCATAAATACCTTGGCCAAGGTAATAAAAATGGGTATGTTAAATTGGGCTCCTAAATCCATATTCAGGCACCAAATTAAGTGATCTCATTTTAAAAGTGAAAAGAAAAGGAGTACTTGTGGCACCTTAGAGACTAACAAATTTATTAGAGCATAAGCTTTCGTGAGCTACAGCTCACTTCATCGGATGCATTTGGTGGAAAAAACAGAGGAGAGATTTATATACACACACACAGAGAACATGAAACAATGGGTTTATCATACACACTGTAAGGAGAGGTTTCAGAGTAGCAGCCGTGTTAGTCTGTATTCGCAAAAAGAAAAGGAGTACTTGTGGCACCTTAAAGACTAACAAATTTATTAGAGCATAAGCTTTCGTGAGCTACAGCTCACTTCATCGGATGCATCCGATGAAGTGAGCTGTAGCTCACGAAAGCTTATGCTCTAATAAATTTGTTAGTCTTTAAGGTGCCACAAGTACTCCTTTTCTTTTTACTGTAAGGAGAGTGATCACTTAAGATAAGCCATCACCCACAGCAGGGGGGGGAAAGGAGGAAAACCTTCCATGGTGACAAGCAGGTAGGCTAATTCCAGCAGTTAACAAGAATATCAGAGGAACAGTGGGGGGTGGGGTGGGGGGGAGAAATACCATGGGGAAATAGTTTTACTTTGTGTAATGACTCATCCATTCCCAGTCTCTATTCAAGCCTAAGTTAATTGTATCCAGTTTGCAAATTAATTCCAATTCAGCAGTCTCTCGTTGGAGTCTGTTTTTGAAGCTTTTTTGTTGAAGTGTAGCCACTATTAGGTCTGTGATCGAGTGACCAGAGAGATTGAAGTGTTCTCCAACTGGTTTTTGAATGTTATAATTCTTGACGTCTGATTTGTGTCCATTCATTCTTTTACGTAGAGACTGTCCAGTTTGGCCAATGTACATGGCAGAGGGGCATTGCTGGCACATGATGGCATATATCACATTGGTAGATGCGCAGGTGAACGAGCTTCTGATAGAGATCAGCGGCACTGCGATGGGTACCCGCATGGCCCCACAGTATGCCAACATTTTTATGGCTGACTTAGAACAACGCTTCCTCAGCTCTCGTCCCCTAATGCCCCTACTCTACTTGCGCTACATTGATGACATCTTCATCATCTGGACCCATGGAAAAGAAGCTCTTGAGGAATTCCACCATGATTTCAACAATTTCCATCCCACCATCAACCTCAGCCTGGACCAGTCCACACAAGAGATCCACTTCCTGGACACTACGGTGCTAATAAGCGATGGTCACATAAACACCACCCTATATCGGAAACCTACTGACCGCTATTCCTATCTACATGCCTCTAGCTTTCATCCAGATCATACCACTCGATCCATTGTCTACAGCCAAGCGCTACGATATAACCGCATTTGCTCCAACCCCTCAGACAGAGACAAACACCTACAAGATCTCTATCATGCATTCCTACAACTACAATACCCACCTGCTGAAGTGAAGAAACAGATTGACAGAGCCAGAAGAGTACCCAGAAGTCACCTACTACAGGACAGGCCCAACAAAGAAAACAACAGAACGCCACTAGCCATCACCTTCAGCCCCCAACTAAAACCTCTCCAACGCATCATCAAGGATCTACAACCTATCCTGAAGGACGAGCCATCGCTCTCTCAGATCTTGGGAGACAGACCAGTCCTTGCTTACAGACAGCCCCCCAATCTGAAGCAAATACTCACCAGCAACCACACACCACACAACAGAACCACTAACCCAGGAACCTATCCTTGCAACAAAGCCCGTTGCCAACTCTGTCCACATATCTATTCAGGGGATACCATCATAGGGCCTAATCACATCAGCCACACTATCAGAGGCTCGTTCACCTGCGCATCTACCAATGTGATATATGCCATCATGTGCCAGCAATGCCCCTCTGCCATGTACATTGGCCAAACTGGACAGTCTCTACGTAAAAGAATGAATGGACACAAATCAGACGTCAAGAATTATAACATTCAAAAACCAGTCGGAGAACACTTCAATCTCTCTGGTCACTCGATCACAGACCTAAGAGTGGCTATACTTCAACAAAAAAGCTTCAAAAACAGACTCCAACGAGAGACTGCTGAATTGGAATTAATTTGCAAACTGGATACAATTAACTTAGGCTTGAATAGAGACTGGGAATGGATGAGTCATTACACAAAGTAAAACTATTTCCCCATGGTATTTCTCCCCCCCACCCCACCCCCCACTGTTCCTCTGATATTCTTGTTAACTGCTGGAATTAGCCTACCTGCTTGTCACCATGGAAGGTTTTCCTCCTTTCCCCCCCCTGCTGTGGGTGATGGCTTATCTTAAGTGATCACTCTCCTTACAGTGTGTATGATAAACCCATTGTTTCATGTTCTCTGTGTGTGTGTATATAAATCTCTCCTCTGTTTTTTCCACCAAATGCATCCGATGAAGTGAGCTGTAGCTCACGAAAGCTTATGCTCTAATAAATTTGTTAGTCTCTAAGGTGCCACAAGTACTCCTTTTCTTTTTGCGAATACAGACTAACACGGCTGCTACTCTGAAACCTGTCATTTTAAAAGTGGTGAGCACTTTCAGGTCAATGCGAACTGCTGGGTACTTTTGAGAGTCAGGCAATTTATTTACGTGCCTAAATATGGACCTAAAATCTCAGTCTTTGCAAATACCTTAAACTTTGATTTGTTCCCTGTGTAACTGGGTGAAGATCAAGGTGATCACGTGGTTGACCCTCTTCTCACCAGTCAGCTGATCTGTTTTGTACTCATCGTAGCCAGTTAGTAACACAAAGCATCACAGCCAACAGTTTGAATACCTACAAAGGGCCTGATTCTGCTCTCTCATGATGTCACTCCATCAAGGGTATAAGTAAGAGGAGATTCAGGACCAAGAGGTGCAGGTCAGTATTTTTGTACCAGAAAAGGTGTGAGGCAGGAATCTAGACATGTTTACAGTTCCATTCCAATGTCCATGCCTAAGCACCGATATAGTTGTAGCACTGTCACAGATACACTTCCTCACTTTCCAGAACTAGTTCTAGCAGGACCATATAACGTATGCAGAAGGCTTGGTTCTCACCAAATAGAAACAGAAAGGACAAATTACTGTGGGAGAATCTATTTTTTTCTGTGAATATTAATCATTTCAGCTTTGATAGTGAAATGATACAAGTAAAAAAGCCAAGAATTGCTCCAGGGCTCCACACAGATGACTACTGTAGCAAAGACATTTGCTGGAGATAATATTGCTTAAGCTCAGAACATAGTTACAGTACATAGTTAATTCAAACCAATCCGCCTGCTTCCCAAGTGTTACACAGAATTAATGTGACACCCCAGCTGAGACTGGGACTCAGCAACTCAGAAAATAAAAGCGACATATTAAAGCAAGTTCCATGTGTGTTTTAATCTTAAATGGCAAAAAACAATATGCCAGATGATATGAGAGCAAGATGCTCCCGTTGTACTGCATGACTGTGCATATAAATCTCCCCACTGTATTTTCCACTGAATGCATCCGATGAAGTGAGCTGTAGCTCACGAAAGCTTATGCTCAAATAAATTTGTTAGTCTCTAAGGTGCCACAAGTACTCCTTTTCTTTTTGCGAATACAGATTAACATGGCTGCTACTCTGAAACTTAACTATTTTAAACACTGATCAGTGCTCAAAACATCTCCTCCAACAGGTGGTGCTGCACCATTAGGTTAAGTTGTTGTCTTATTTTGATCAGATGTGGTTGTATCCAATGGGGGTGGGAGGGTTGGGTAGGAAGTTACATCCTGCCTGTAGTGCTGGAATTGTTACTTGAAGTGTCCCACTAAATCCTTTTGATTTCTATAAGACAGTATTACATGTAGCATGTTTTGTAACATGAAAAGCACCAGAACTGCCCTAAAAGTTTGTACGGGTAAGATGAAGGTCATAGTTTATTATTCTTTCTTTGCACTACAGTAGCTTTTAAAAACCCAGTGAAGGTCAGGACCCCATTTTGCAAGGTACTGCACCGATACATAGTCCCTGAGCTGAATAGCTTATAGGGTAAGTAGACAAGATAGAAAAGAATTATTGTCATCCCTGAGGCACTAAAAGACAGTGACTTGCCCGTGGCCACACAGGAAGTCAGTGGCAGAGGTGGGTATTGAACGCAGATTACCCATGTCCCAGTCTTCCATTTCCATTGGCTTCAGTGAAGTTGCTTCCACATCCAATGTGAATGTGTGTGCGTGAATTTCGCCCATTAGCCAGAAAGAAAGAAAGATTAGAGAATGGTGCAGTAAGCCCCAACAGAATGGGTATTAGTCAGTCATTGGTGCCAGCATCTTGTGCACTGAGAAGGACAAGGCAGAAAGCCACCCGTCTTCAACCACCCAAGATGTGCAGTAATAACCTGCTAATGCACACAGCTGAAGTGGCTTACTGTTATCAGAATAGGTCTCATTCATTTTATTTCATTTTATAAACAAAACTTTTATAATCAGTCCTGCAGTGATTTATGCCACACTGTGGAAAAACAGTTCCTGGTAGAAAGCCAAGAGACAAGAGAAGAGAAGAGGTAATGAATACCATTTCTTTTCCTCACAGAATATTTTCCCCCTTAACCCTTTTTTTCCTTAAAGTTTCCAGGACTATTCAGAAAGTTAATGAAGAGAGCCAGAAGCCTCTGCTGTAATATCAGCCCTACACTTTGGAGAAAGAGGACAGCTTACAAATGTCCCTGTTTCTCCTTCAGTTTCTCACTCTCTCCCAATCCCGACAGTTTGTCTTCATCCATATCTTCATAGGGTGCCTTCGTTTTGTCCTCCACCTCGCCCTTTTCCCTCCTCCCATTTATTTCACATACGAGGTTTGGGGATTTGTGTCTCTTTCAGTGGAGAGGGCCCAGCTGTGCACCACTGGGAACAAATCCATACTTATGGCACCATCCAAAAGGCCCGACCAGTCAATCAGAATGTTGCTTTGAATGATCAGAGTATGTCTACACAGAATTTTGGAGTGAGCGGGAATGAGCCTCCCAACCAGGGCTGGTAGATTTGGGCTAAAAATTGCTATGTAGACAGTGCTTTGATGTTGTGGATCAGGCTGACCTTGGGCTCTGAAGCCTAGGAAGGGAGGTTGGAAGAATCTGAGTTCTATCCCAGCTGTACCATGAAGGCATGGGGGAAGCATAATGACAACTCTCAAGTCCTAGATGGCAACTGATCTGTTACAAACAGGTAGCGCATTGGCAACACTATGCCCTCTTAGCACTATAGTGGGGCCAGAATTCACCACTGACTCAGACTGGAGAGGGCCATCTTCTAAAACACCAACACAAAAATAAGAATGAGTAACTTGTGACAGGCAAGAAAAAACAGGCCACCTGAAGAGCATCAACATGAGCAAACATGACACTGAGAAAGACATCTACCCCACAAATGTAGCGGCAGATGGGCTACAATGGCAATTATACAGATTCCTTTTTCATTAGTAATAGTATTTATAACTATTTGAAAAATTTCTTTACACAGAGTAAACAAAAACACTAAGGGCATATCCTTATATGCAAACATGTACATATCCCATGGAAGTCACTGGTAGTCTTCCCATTGATGTCAGTGTCTGGTGGGTCAGGTGCTAATATGCTAACCATACCTGTCATGTGTACCTTATTTTGAAGGACATCATTCATTTTAGCCCTAAAGTTACTTAGGTTCCACACATGTGGTGAATGCTTCCTCTTGTTGTTGAATGTTATTTACATCAGAAATAAAGAATTCTGAAACTGAGGTTATTCAGGGAACCATTTACCCTAAAGGAAAGAATCCAACAGTATATTTTAAATTTTTCTGCATATATAATTTTTTGATCTTAGCTTAGCTCTACACTGCAGTCAGAGGTGTGACTGCATCACATGTAGACACAACCAAGCTCGCATGAATCTAGGTAGCTTGAGTAACAATAGCCATGAAACTGCAGCAGCACAGTTAGCAGCATGAGCTAACCTCTTGAGTACATACGAGGGTGGGTTTGTACAGCCCACGTTGCCACAGCTTCACTGCTATTGTTACTCAAACTACCTAATGAAAAGCTAGTGAGGGTATATGCTGCAGTCACACTTTTGACTGCAGTGTAAATATGTTCTAAGTTGCATATTGTATCCCACTTTTGGGCCTTGGCAGGTTGAGAAGTGGGATGCTAAGATCAACATGTAGTAATTAATACTTTAAAAAAGGCTGGCCACCAAGCTCTGAAACCATCTGTCCTGGCATTACACTAGTAGAATATTCTTTCAAGAGTGACCAATTTACTTAATCCTTTATACGGACACTGGAGCAAGCATCTGTTAAAGCTATATTTTCCTGCATAAATACTGGACGGATTTCTTATGTGGGAAAGAGATCCAAGGAAAGCCAAAATAAATAGTGACTTGATTATTTTAAGCTGTATCTCTTACCCAAGTGAGTGTAAATAAATCTGCCAAGACACAGAAAGGTGGAGTTGCACTGGAGATGGCTTTGCCTTGCCTTGGGACTGCTGCTGGGAATGATTAGTATGTTTTATTCTAACCATTTTTTTTAAAAATGACCTCTATATTCATTGCAGCCCCTTAGCTTTCCTCCAAGGAGGGGGCAGGGCAATCAAGCTGATGTTAAGATGTTACAATCGGTCTAGCAGGCAGAGGGAATAAAGATTTGTTTTCCTTATATCATTCATTACAAAAGTCGCCAATAATGTTATATATGTCAGTGCTCACATCAAAATGTGTCTATTTGATATTTTATTGACAGGCCCAAAAATATGTTTGAATTTCAAACTTGTTGAGATGCTGGGATGCAGGGACTACTTTCCCCCGAGGGTACATAAACAAGATGGATGGGCTAAACTGTGAATTGCTTAATGATCAAAATGCAGGGAAGGCTGTCATAGAAAGGACTGCCCTCGTCCTTGCTGACTGTATGAATTCTGCTGAATTACTTCTAGCTTTACTGATTCATGAACTAATTAGTCACTTGGTCCATGTATCTAGCTCTTTGATAGCTGTCTAACATCTACTTTGAGACAAATACCAAGTTGATATCTGTCTAGTGGCAAGTTTGCTCCACAACAAAAGCTGGCCAGGAGCAACATGAAGCAAGCACTAAATGTAATAAATACAAATATACCCAAACCATGGAGTTAGAATCTGGATTTGAATCCAAATCCACACTTCCCCTATGTCTGTGGGGAAAGAAGCAGATGGGATCCCATGCTCCAGCACAGATCCCAACTGAAGGAGTTTTTATGCAAAAGGCCCAGTAGTTACCTCTATTGTTAGATCGCTGGATCTCAATAAAGAATCCTGACACCCTATGACAAATGTTGTGTTGCATTTCCATTCATTATATACACCTTTTGCATACAGAATTATTTGGTATTTGTACCGGATATCCAGTGAACGGTTAGATCAGTATTCCAGGTCCAAAGGCATCCAGAAAGAGATAATGTGTTACATTTCTAATGGTTTCCAGGGTTTTTCCTCAGTAATTCCTTTAGCAATGTGCTGGGAAGCCTTGTTCTGCACACTATAGTATTACACCTACAGTTGGATTCCATTCCCGTTCAAACAGATGCCAGGTGATCAATTTTCACCTACAGCACTCACTGTAGAAAAAAGGGAAGATGAGAGGGACCAGGATAATATCCAACAGCACCTTGATTCATCACTTCCAATGGCACAAGGATGCATATGTGTCCCTCTCAGTGCCTTTTGCTTGTCATCCTCCCCTCCGTTAATTCATGCTTCCTCATGTCAGAAGTAAAATAGGTGTCCTTAACTAATGATGTGATGATTAGGAGTAATAGCAACCTCACAGAGATGATGCTCAAACTACCCCATTTACAACCTGATTCTTCCACTCATTCACCTGGAGTACTTACATATGAAAGTAATTTGTATTAGCCCTAAGTCAGCAGGCCAATTTCTTCCATGAGTTTTTAAATCACATTGTTTTCCACAAATGCTTCCATGGTGAAATCTAGGGGCCAAGTTCTCCTCTCACTTACATCAGTACAACTCTACTGAAGTCAACAGAGTTACTATACGTTTGCATTACTGTAATGAGCTTAGAATCTGGACCTTTGAGAAAAATAACATAACTAGAAATCTTAAATGAATCAAAACTTTACCATGGAATCTCTATGGATAGAAATAATAAGAGCATAGTAGTCAGAATATATTACTAATAGGGCTGTCAATTAATTGCAGTTAACTCACACGATTAATATTTTTTAGTTAATTGCAATTTAAAAAAATGAATCACAAATAATCACAGTTTTAGTCGCACTGTTAAACAATAAAATACCAATTGAAATTTATTAAATATTTTGGATGTTTGCATCTACAGTACAGCACGTGTTGTTCATTTTAAGAATACTTTCACTGCAGATTTCAAAATACACAAAGAAGGTATCAATTTGAGATTTCTATAGATAGCTACAGCACTCAACCCAAGGTTTAAGAATCTGAAGTGCCTTCCAAAATCTGAGAGGGATGGGGTGTGGAGCATGCTTTCAGAAGTCTTCAAAGAGCAACACTCCGATACGGCAACTACAGAACCTGAAGCACCAAAAAAGAAAATCAAACTTCTGCTGGTGGCATCTGACTCAGATAATGAAAATGAACATGCCTCGGCCCACACAGCTTTGGATTGTTATCGAGCAGAACTCGTCATCAGCATGGACGCATGTCCCCTGGAATGGTGGTTGAAGCATAAAGGGACACATGAATCTTTAGCACATCTGGAACGCAAATATCTCTACAACAGTGCCATGCGAACACCTGTTCTCACTTTCAGGTGACACTGTAAACAAGAAGCAAGCAGCATTATCTCCTGCAAATGTAAACAAACGTGTTTGTCTGAGCGATTGGCTGAACAAGAAGTAGGATTGAGTGGACTTGCAGATTCTAAAATTGTACATTGTTTTATTTTTGAGTGCAGTTATTGTACATAATTCTACATTTGTAAGTTCAGCTTTCATGATAAAGAGATTGCACTACAGTACTTGTATTAGGTGAAAATTGAAAAATACTATTTATTTCTTTTGTTTTTCACAGTGAAAATACTTGTAATAAAAAATATAAAGTGAGCACTGTACACTTTGTATTCTCTGTTGTAATTGAAATCAATATATTTGAAAATGCAGAAAACATCCAAAAATATTTAAATAAATGGTATTCTATTATTGTTTAACAGTGCGATTAATCGAGCAATTAATTTTTTTAATCACTTGACAGCCCTAATTACTAACCATGTGGTCAGGTTTGTGATGGTGACTGAAATGCTCAGGGAGATTAGAAAGGCTACAAAAAACAGAAAACCCAGTAATAACTGAGGATTTCAATTACCCAATATGGACTGGATATATGTCACCTCAAGATGGGATGCAAAGATAAAATTTCTATACACCATTAATGACTGCTTCTTGGAGCAGCTAGTTCTGGAACCCACAAGGGGAGAGGCAATTCCAGATTTAGTCCTAAGTGGAGCACAGAAGGTGAATATAACTGAACCACTCCATAATAATGACCATAATGTAATTAATGTAACATCCTTTTATGGGGGGTGTGACCGGAGTTTCAGGGGGCCACACTGAGTTAATCAATTAGGGTGAACTGCAAAGAATGGGGCAGACAGTCCCCAAAGCTGGTGGATATTGCAATACTTAAATTTACCAAACCAGCACAAAACAGCTATACCTTACTGATTACCCAGAAGCCAACAACACAGCTCCCTTAAAGCAATCCAGCCTTAGGCCACCACCCAGACACCCAAGTTAAATATGATGAGGATTACTGAAAATCTTATTCATCATATAAGAAAGTTGTACCAATCCCAGTGGTAGTGACAATGATTTTCATGGTCATACTCTAATCAGATAACATCCCGGGGGAAATATCAAAATACTCATCACAGTAGCATTTAACTTCAAAAAGGTGAACTACACAAAAATAAGGAAGCCAGGTAAACAAAAATTAAAAAGAACAGTCACAACAGTGAAATGCCTAGAAACTATTTTAAAAAAAACATAATAGAGGTTCAAACTAAATGTATACCCCTAAAGAAAGAAAAAAAACAGTAAAAGGGACAAAAAATGCTACTACAATGCCAGAGTAAAAAAGGCCATTAGAGGTAAAAGGCATTCTTTAAAAATTGGAAGTCAAATCCTACTGAGGAAAATAGAAGGGAGCATAAACTCTGGCAAGTCAAGTGTAAAATATAATTAGGCAGCCCCAAAAGAATTTTAAGGGGAAACAGCAAAAGAAACTAACAGCAAAATAATTAAGTACATCAGAAGCAGTAAAAAGAATGAAGACTACCTGTGGCACCTTGGGGACTAACCAATTTATTTGAGCACAAGCTTTCGTGGGCTAAAACCCACTTCATCAGATGCATGCAGTGAAAAATACAGTAGGAAGATACATATATACACAGTGAACATGAAATAATGGGTGTTGCCATACCCACTATAATGAGAGTGATCAGTTAAGGTGAGCTATTATCAGCAGGAAAAAAAAAACCTTTTGTAGTGATAATCAGGATGGGCCACTT
Organism: Dermochelys coriacea; assembly: GCF_009764565.3. Classification (NCBI taxonomy): domain Eukaryota; kingdom Metazoa; phylum Chordata; order Testudines; family Dermochelyidae; genus Dermochelys; species Dermochelys coriacea. Next base: position 134,131,048 of record NC_050072.1, on the reverse strand, counting down.
CCAGCAGTTGACAAGAACACCTGAGGAACAGTAGCGGGGAAAAATAAACATGGGGAAATAGTTTTACTTTCTGTAATGACCCATTCACTCCCAGTCTTTATTCAAGCCTACGTTAATGGTGTCCAGTTTGCAAACTAATTCCAATTCAGTAGTTTCTCACTGGAGTCTGGTTTTGAAGGTTTTTTGTTGTAGTATTGCAACTTTTAGGTCTGTAATCAAGTGACCAGGGAGATTGAAGTGTTCTCTGACTGGTTTTTGAATGTTATAATTCTTGATGGCTGATTTGTGTCCATTTATTCTTTTATGCAGAGACTGTCCAGTTTGGCCAATGTCCATGACAGAGGGGCATTGCTGGCACATGATGGCATATATCAGATTGGTAGATGTGCAGGTGAACGAGCCTCTGATAGTGTGACTGATGTGATTAGGTCCTATTAGAGTTGGCAACGGGCTTTATGGCAAGGATAGGTTCCTGGGTTAGTGTTTTTGTTGCGTGGTGTGCGGTTGCTGGTGAGTATTTGCTTCAGATTGGGGGGCTGTCTGGAAGCAAGGACTGGCCTGTCTCCCAAGATCTCTGAGAGTGAGGGATCATCTTTCAGGATAGGTTGTAGATCCTTGATGATGCGTTGGAGAGGTTTTAGTTGGGGGCTGAAGGTGATGGCTAGTGGCGTTCTGTTATTTTCTTTGTTGGGCCTGTCCTGTAGTAGGTGACTTCTGGATACTCTTCTGGCTCTGTCAATCTGTTTCTTCACTTCAGCAGGTGGGTATTGTAGTTGTAAGAACGCTTGATAGAGATCTTGTAGGTGTTTGTCTCTGTCTGAGGGGTTGGAGCAAAGGCAGTTGTATCTTAGATACAGGCTCTAAGAGTTATTGTGTCCAGCCCCTGTGTCAAGACACAAGGGGAAAGGAGGCACTTCCTGCTTCTCCTCGCTTTGGCCACTCACACAGAGCCAGGCACAACTGAGCCCTTAGCGACAACAAAGAGCAGATCTCAGAAGTATTTTGTAAGTGTTTTAAACAGGATTGGGGAAGGGTAATTAGCATTCCATTAGCAAACAGCCATTTTAACAGGTTGACTATGTAGAGCCAGACTCAGGCTTGCTATGTGAACCTAGGAGAACTCAGACTCTCCTGGTCGAATTGTCAGCCCTCAGCATTGACCTAATCTTTCACCAGTTGAAGCCCAAGATCTGAAAATCCCACTCATAAAGCTGTTGTAAGACCCTAATCTGTCATTTAACCACAGAAAATAAAGAGCAGAATTTACCTTAGGAGAATTTTGAGTCTCTTACTGATTTGCCATTCTCAATTAATGTGCTGATTCTCCAACACCTACTCTACATAATCAGATTGGACTTCCTGCTGGGAAGTACAGAGTGCCAGCTCCTACTAAGACTGTCACGCACACACTCCTACCATCATTAACACTGACGGGAAAAGTTGAGACAGTGGCAGGTTTTTTTACAAACTGTTTTCAACATTCACTTTGCACACAGACCGGTATCTGGCAGTTTACTTTAGCTCCCTAAGTGCTAGCTTCCCTCATCCTGGCTCCTGCTGAGTAGTATTTTATTCCATGACTAGGCCCAGCGACACTAATTGACTAGATGAAGCCTTCAGGCTCTACTGCATGTAGGCAGTGGCACATAATTGTTCCCTTTCTCCCCCCCCTTTCCTTCCCCCCCTCCCCCAAAGAACAGCTCTGGGAAACAACTGAAGTTCAGAGCATCATGACATTTCCCCTGCTTCCCTCTTGCTCCAGGGAACTAATAACTCCCTGCAGCCTTTTTAAAGGGTGTAGCTTACTTTCCTCATTGTACCTGGCTAGCAAGCAGGGAGGTAGAGAGAGCGCTCCAGCTACCCCTTGCCTTCCTCCACCCGCTTGCTCAGAGAAAGGAGCAATCAGAGAGCAGGAGCTGCGCATTGCACCAGACCTGCAATCTCCGGGAAGGCCACAGTAGGGTGAGGGATGGGAGGGAGGCTTGCCCCACTTTAGTCTTCTGCTCAGATGAGTAAGACAAGAGCACAGTCTAGCCCACTCAGACTGTTCATGGAGTAAGGTTCACACACTGAAAGGATGGCAGAATCTAGCCCCTCAGATAGTACAAGGAACCAGTGAGGTTTCTCTTTCACATGGCAGCTAAATACCTTATCTGTCCAGAGCAAGTATTCTAAAGCCCCCGCATTAACTCCTGAGAAAGATAGCATGGCAGTTCAGCACTATTGGGGGTTGCTAGCGTTGTTATCTAGTTGTGGTAGCCTGATGCAACCAAATGGCTGTATCAGATCCGGATATCAAACTTCGGGCTAGTTAGCTTCCTCTTTGTGGTTTGTAGGGCCTCATTGTGCCTATCTATGACACACAGTGACTGTTGGAAGGAACCGTTTTGACAGCAAAGGGGACGTCCATCCACTCCATGTGAATAATTAGAAAAATCCAGGTGCAGGTAACAAGATGGGTACATTGTTAAAGTGAAATAAATACATTTCTTAGCAACCAATGTGTTGCATTTACAAAAGGTCAAAACAAAACCTGAAACAAATGAGCTAGATGATTCTGCAAACATGGAGAGGGGGAATTATAGGATTCAGGGTAAGGAGTTATGAGAATTAGAGACTAGTAGAGATATGCATTATTCAGCTCAGTTCTGTTCCAAATACTTGTTCAGCTTGATGGGTGTATTGCAAAAGGTAAACAGGTTTCTCACCATAATCTTGTCTGTGAGCAGCAACCCATCTGTCTCTCATTTATAATATTGTCTGGTGGTGTCTCTTCTAGTCAGGTGACACCTCCTTCAGATACTATTTCAGCACCTTTGAAGAGCCTCTAAAAGATAGATTGAAACTCCAGCTTTGCCTAAATGAATTTGCAAGTGCTATAAATAGATAAAGACACAGCAAACTTGAAGTAATACAGTGAAGATCCCTCAGAGGAGTACCAATCTGAGAAATTATTGGGAAGGAAAATAATTCACTAGATTCCATATCAAAAGCACCAGAAGGTGATCTGAAGGAGCAGCTCCTAGCCAGATGAACACAGTGATGGTTGCATGCATATTCGGATACCTTGCTGTTTCAATTTTGTTTCTTAAAAAGTTTAAGCCCAATAAGGCTTTATTGTCATCTTATATAAGAATATAAACTGCCCAATTTAGAACCACCCAGGAGACTGAAGTTTGCTGTCAGTACACTGAACAACAGCATGGATTCCTTATACTTCGTGAATGAGAGGGAGCGTTGTGTAGTGAACAGGGCACTGGACAGGGACTCAGAAGACCTGGGTATTAATCTTTGTTTTGCCACTGCCCTGCTTTGTGATGTGGAGCAAGTCTCTGTCACAAGACATCCTGGCAGGCAATGACCTGGCCTTAGTAATGCATACCTTCCTCACCTCTCAGCAATGGAACATACCCGGGACAAAGCCATCAGCATTTAGGATACACCATCTAATGCAGAACACAGGCGCACATCTCCTCAGCAACACAAGCTACCATGAATATCTCAGACCTGTCCTCTGCTCTCTACAGTGGTTTGTCTTCTCATAGACTATTGAGTCAGATTCAAGGTCTCTGTCCTTATCATCAAGGCACCCAGTGGTCTGGGGCCAGGGTCCCTAACAGATTGCCTGATGCTCCAGGCTAAGGACCGTGGCTAACTTCACTCCTCCTCTTTGCAGGAGACAGAGCTCTCTGGAGCCAGCCAAAGGTGGTAGAACAAATTCCTACAGGGAGTAAGACTGCCTCCAACCTCACCACTCTCCATGCCAAGTGCAGGGCACACTTTTCTGACCTTGACTTCAACACACACACACACACACACACACACACATCCTCCACAGCAATAACCAAATACATAAATAAATTTAAAAGCTAAACCAAACATCACATAATTTTCTCTTTGGAAAGAAAAGGAAGGCAGAGAGAGACAGAGAAAGAAAGAGAATCATGCACAAAAAATGAGTCATGTCCCAATGGATTTCTGGAGGATACCACAATGCATGAGGGCAGCATAAAAAACTGAACAGAATGAACAACCTCTGAGTTTGTTTCCACTTCCATCCTTTGCCTGCTGTGTCTATTTAGACTGTAAGATCTTAGGGACAGGAAACATCTCTTCCTGCATGTTGTACAGCACCCAGCGCAGTAGAACCTATATCTCAGTCAGAGCCACTTGGCACTACCACAATACCATTAACAACAATTTATACCAGGAGCTAGATATGTGAAACAGCATATTGGGATTATTTTCTTCATCATTCTTCTTCACAGACAATCTCAGTCCGTTTTATTTTTATTTTGAAATGCCAATATGTGTTGAGCCTTCCTCACTGCAAAATTATATTGGCATTCCTTTTAAAACAATTAAAGTGAAATGGAACAAACCAACCATTTGTACCATGCTTTGGTGCAGCAATTGTGAGGTAATGCAACAATCATGTAGTGCTAAGAGGACTGGCAAAGATTTTCAAAAGTGACTACTGATTTGGGGTCCCCAAATTGAAAGTAGAACTGGTCAGGAAAATTCCTGACAAAATGCTTTTTCATCAGAAAATGCTGATTAGTCTAAACTGAATCTTTCTGCAGAAGTTTATCCATGACGATGGAATTTTCATCAAAAAGGGTTTTTCAGTCCAAGATGGATTTCTGGTCAAAAAGATGTGGGGGTGTGCACACAGACACAACACAGCCAATAGCCTGACTCACGCAGAGCAGGGACTTCAACATCTGTCTCCCACAGCCTTGGTGAGTGCCTAAACAACCAGACTATTCTGGGGACTCCTTTTCCTCACTAAATTTCTGATGGTCTTGTTTTCACTTTGATGGGGAACAAAACCAAATTCCAAAACCTCAATATTATTCACAAAATGAAATTCTTGTTTCCCAACCTGCCCTACTTGATAGACCTTAAAAGGGCCTGATTTTCAGAGGTCAGGTGCTCAGCAGTTTTAGAAAATCAGGCCCCTTTGGGCTGTCTGACATTGGACATCCTAAATTGAGGTCCCCAAAATCACTAACATTTGAAAGTCTTGGGCACTGTTTTCTGTTCTTTCAACCAATAAAATTGGAAGAGTAGACGAGTGTTTAAACCCATTTATACACAAGTAAAGAACTGCAGATGTTTATTTTTAAAACAAACTATTATTTTGGAAGGCTTCATGAAACTTTAGAGAGGGATAATTCCTTTTTTTAAATATACAGTTCTCTAGAGGGGTTAGACTACTCAAAAATTGGTATTTCCTTATAGTCAGTCATTTTGTCCAGAAAAATCCCTTGCCATGAAGAACCACCCAGCTTTAAAACTGGCCAGATGGATTGGCTGATGGCTCAATCTTCAACCATGTGGTGAAATAGAGGGGGGATATTCTTCATTTTATTTGCCCTCTAAACAACAGAGTAGATATGGAATTTGGAGACAGCATATGTGCAACTCTGATATGGGAGAAGTGGACTAGGAGCAAAGGAACATGCTAAATTCTCCATCACCCAGAGCTTTCACATTAAAATTGGTTGTCTTTCTAACAGATACTCTAGTTCAACCACTAATAGTTGGGCTATATGCATGAATCACCAAGTGAAACACTATGGCCTGTGTCATGCAGAACGCCAGACTACAGGAGAAAAATGGTCCCTTCTGGCCTGGAATATCTATTAAATACTTGCAATGTATGAATCATAGGAGTAAAAGGTGATCCAGAATAAATGGGGAGTGTAACGAGTTTCACTACTCATTGCTTGTGCCTCATCTGGGGATTAACTCACCACTGGTCAGACACCCCTTCCTGTGGTCACTCAGCCTGTCGTCTCAATCGCACCCTCCAGGACTCTGGGTAGTCTTCTTCCTTGGTGACAGCTCTCTGGTCAGGTAACTTTAACTCTCCCCTTTCAAGGGTCTGTCACTGTCTCTCAGGACAAGCTGTCCCTCTGCTGCTCCAGGCACTCCTCCTTCTCTGTCCAAAGCTGTGCCACTTCTTCAGCAGCCGGTAGAAGAACCCTCTACTCCAGCCCAGAGGTCCTATGCTCCACAACTATGGCCTACTTACTCCCAGAGCTGGTTGCTACTTCCCTAGGCTCAGTCCTACTGCCTCCTTCTATCCTCTAGCACCGCTAGATTTGGTGCAGGGATTCTCACAACAAATTTTTTGGTGGCCTCAGAGTGCGGCCACCAACTCTTGATGGTAGCTGAACTCACACTTTTTCCTAAAATTATTTATTTTTCCTAAAGTTAATAAAGTAATATGCACATATATACATCCAAATCATTGTAATTTATTTTTGTAAGGTTTGGGGTGTTTTTATTTTTTTGCAGACTCGATAATAAAAGTCATGCACAGTTATCTCTATTCTTTAATGGACCTAACAAAATAGAAACACAAATAAGGTGCTTTGCACATTCTTGTTTTCTGATGGTTTCTTTTGCTTTTTTGGTAAAAGTGGTTGTCTGTATAACAATTCTGAAGTACATTTAAAAATGCTTTTACATAATAGAAGTCCCGATAATAATGAAAAACATATCTGGGTGGCTTGGGTCTGGGGAAGGGAGGTACGGCTGCAGCTGGCCTGGGGCTCCTCTGGGCAGCTGTGTGGGCTCGGGGCTTCAGCCAGCCCGGAGCTCCTCTTGATGAGGGGTCGGGGGCACTCTGGGCTTCAGGCAGATGGGCGGGGGGGGGGGGGTCTCACGGCTTTGGCCAGCCCAGGGCTCCTCCGGCCACGGAGGGGGTGCTCGGGGCTTCTGCAGGAGGGGGGCTTGTGGCTCCAGGGGCCGGGGGTCTCGGGGCTCCAGCTGCTGGGGGGTGGGAGCGTAGGCAGAAGGGATGCAGTTGGGAGCTAGCCTCCCCAAAGGGAGGCTTCACCCACTGCTCATATGCCCGCTGCTTGCCTCCTGTGTTCCTCCTCACTTCCCCACCCACTGCTCGTCTCCTCACGCCCCTGCCACAGACATCGCCTTGCCTGGAGGATGGCGTGGATTGCACCCTCAGCAAGTTTGCAGATGCCACTAAGCTAGGGGGAGAAGTAGAGACACTGGAGGGTAGGGATAGGGTCCAGAGTGACCGAGGCAAATTGGAGGATTGGGCCAAAAGAAATCTGATGACGTTCAACAAGGACAAGTGCAGAGTCCTGCACTTAGGGGGGAAGAATCCCAGGCACTGCTACAGGCTGGGGACTGACTGGCTAGGCAGAAGTTCTGCAGAAAAGGACCTGGGGATTACAGTGGATGAGAAGCTGGATATGAGTCAGCAGTGTGCCCTTGTTGCCAAGAAGGCCAATGGCACATTAGGCTGCATTAGTAGGAGCATTGCCAGCAGATCGAGGGATGTGATTATTCCCCTCTCTTCAGCACTGGGGAGGCCACATCTGGAGTATTGCGTCCAGTTTTGGGGCCCCCACTACAGAAAGGATGTGGACAAATTGGAAAGAGTCCAGCAGAGAGCAACAAAAATTATTAGGGGGCTGGGGCACATGACTTACGAGGAGAGGCTGAGAGTCTTTGGGTTAAGTTTAGAAGCAAGAGCAACCAGGGTACTGTCATGGTGGGCATGTGCTATCAACCACCGGACCAGGGGATGAGGTAGACGAGGCTTTTTTTGGACACTTAACTGAAGTTTCCAGAACACAAGCCCTGGTTCTCATGTGGGACTTAAATCACCCTGACATGTGCCAGGAGAGCAATGCAGCAGTGCAGAGACAATCCAGTTTTTGGAGAGTGTTGGGGAAAACTTCCTGGTGCAATTACTGGAGGAACCAATCAGGGGCCATTTGGTAGGGGAAATAGAAGTGGGTGGCAACCTGGGCAGCAGTGACCATGAGATGGTTGAGTTCAGGGTCCTCACAAAAGGAAGAAAGGAGAGTAGCAAAATATGGACCCTGGATTTCAGAAAAGCAGACTTCGACTCCCTCAGGGAACTGATGGGCAGGAGCCCCTGGGAGGCTAATATGAGGGGGAAAGGAGTCCAGGAGAGCTGGCTGTATTTTAAAGAAGCTTTATTGAGGGCACAGGAACAAACCATCCGGATGTGCAGAAAGAATAGAAAATATGGCAAGCGACCAGCTTGGCTTAACAGTGAAATCTCCGATGAGCTTAAACACAAAAAGGAAGCTTACAAGAAGTGGAAACTTGGACAGATGACTAGGGAGGAGTATAAAAATATTACTCTAGCATGTGGAGATGCAATCAGGAAAGCCAAAACAGAACTGGAGTTGCAGCTGGCAAGGGATGTGAAGGGTAACAAGAAGGGTTTCTACAGGTATGTTAGCACAAGAAGAAAGTCAAGGGCCCCTTACTGAATGGGGGAGGCAACCTAGTGACAGATGATGGGGAAAAAGCTGAAGTACTTGATGCTTTTTTTGCCTCAGTCTTCACAGACCAGGTCAGCTCCCAGACTACTGCATTGGGCAGCATACCATGGGGAGGAGGTGAGCAGCCTTCAGTGGTGAAAGAACAGATTAAGGACTATTTAGAAAAGCTGGACATGCACAAGACCACAGATCCAGATCTAATGCATCCAAGGGTGCTGAGGGAGTTGGCTGATGTGATTCCAAAGCCATTGGCCATTATCTTTGAAAACTCGTGGGGATCGTGGGAGGTCCCAGAAGATTGGAAAAAGGCAAATATAGTGCTCATCTTTAAAGAAGGGAAGAAGGCAAACCCAGGGAACTACAGCCTCACCACTTCCCTGGAAAAATCATGGAGCAGGTCCTCAAGGAAACCATTTTGAAACACTTGGAGGAGAGGAAGGTGATCAGGAATAGTCAACATGGATTCACCAAGGGCAAGTCATGCCTGACCAACCTGATTGCCTTCTATGATGAGATAACTGGCTCCGTGGATATGGGGAAAGCAGTGGGCATGATATAGCTTGACTTTAGCAAAGCTTTTGATATGGTCTCCCACAGTATTCTTGCCAGCAAGTTAAAAAAGTATGGATTGGATGAATAGACTATAAGGTAGATAGAAAGCTGGGTAGATTGTCGGGCTCAATGGGTAGTGATCAATGGCTCAATGTCTAATTGTCAGCTGGGATCAAGCGGAGTGCCCCAAGGGTCGGTCCTGGGTCTGGTTTTGTTCAACACCTTTATTAATGATCTGGATGATGGGATGGATTGCACCCTCAGCAAGTTCGCAGATGACACTAAGCTGGGGGAGAGGTAGATTTGTTGGAGAGCAGGGATAGGGTCAAGAGCAGAGGTGGGCAAACTATGGCCCGCAGGCCACATCCAGCCCACGGGACCCTCCTGCCCAGCCCCTGAGCTCCTGGCCCGGGAGTCTAGTCCCCAGCCCCTCCCCTGTTCCCCCTCCCCTGCAGCCTCAGCAGGGGTTGCACTGGATGACCTTTGGGGTTGGTCCTGCTTTGAGCAGGGGTTGCACTAGATGATCTCCTGAGGTCCCTTCCAACCCTGATCTTCTATGATCCTAAAGAGCACCATCCACTCCAATAGAAACCAATGGGAGTTCAGGTCTCACAGTATCTTGCAGGTTTGGGCACTGATTGGCTAAGCTTTCTTCACCTCCAGTTATGGTAGCAGCATATTGTGGGTGCAGGGAGGAAGTTATCATTACTTGTGTCTGTTCTGCCGATAAACAGAGAACTTCAGTCTCCAATGCTGTCAGGCTAAATTGTGGTTCCAAATTACTGTCGCTACAAGCAGGCTTGTACAATTTATCCTTTTCCAAGTGCTTATTAAGGGGGAAAAAATACATAGGCAATTTTGATATATTTACACATTCACAAAGACATACCAAATCAGATTTTATAAAAAGAAAAGGAGTACTTGTGGCACCTTAGAGACTAACAAATTTATTAGAGCATAAGCTTTCGTGAGCTACAGCTCACTTCATCGGATGCATTTGGTGGTGCATTTTCCACCAAATGCATCCGATGAAGTGAGCTGTAGCTCACGAAAGCTTATGCTCTAATAAATTTGTTAGTCTCTAAGGTGCCACAAGTACTCCTTTTCTTTTTGCGAATACAGACTAACACGGCTGCTACTCTGAAAACAGATTTTATAAGTATCACATTTTAATTTTACATTATTTGTATTTAAATATATAAGTAAATAATTATTATGCAAAGGAAAAAAATAAGTGACATAAATATCATAACACAAATATCAGAAACCACAGTCAACCAAGGTTTTCCTAATGTCTAATTCTTAAAGAAAGCGTTACAGAATGCAATTGTGGTATAATATCAGTAGCTGTGGTTTGAATTCCTGAGTAGCAAAGGAATTTTTATGGATGGTTAATACTTCCTGTAACATTTATCCTGGATGGTGGGGCTTCTCAAATAATTTTGTGGGCTTTATTGCCTGCATTGTTATAAAGCTGTATCTTTGCTATAACAGCTTTACAAATACCACATCTTCCACCTATGTAAAGACAACATTTATTTCTCAGTTCCACCACACAAGATAATTAAACACAAAATCTGTATTAACATAACATTGTAGTAGAGACACCAAATCCAAAGAGCAAGGAAATGCTGAATGTAGGTTGCCATGCCCATCACAGTCTGTACTCACACAGCCAAACACTGCCCTCAGTTATATCAGTTAGATTTGGAGTAACACCCTTTATTCCAGGCCTGATTTTCCACTCACTTACATTACTATAAATCAGTATTAACTCCACTGAAGTTAACAGCATTAGGACTGGTGTAAAATCAAAGTGGCTGGATCTTGTAGCACCACAGATAAATGATCTGGAGGATGGTGTGGATTGCACTCTCAGCAAATTTGCGGATGATACTAAACTGGGAGGAGTGGTAGATACGCTGGAGGGGAGGGATAGGATACAGAAGGACCTAGACAAATTGGAAGATTGGGCCAAAAGAAATCTAATGAGGTTCAATAAGGATAAGTGCAGGGTCCTGCACTTAGGATGGAAGAATCCAATGCACCGCTACAGACTAGGGACCGAATGGCTCGGCAGCAGTTCTGCGGAAAAGGACCTAGGGGTGACAGTGGACGAGAAGCTGGATATGAGTCAGCAGTGTGCCCTTGTTGCCAAGAAGGCCAATGGCATTTTGGGATGTATAAGTAGGGGCATAGCGAGCAGATCGAGGGACGTGATCGTTCCCCTCTATTCGACACTGGTGAGGCCTCATCTGGAGTACTGTGTCCAGTTTTGGGCCCCACACTACAAGAAGGATGTGGATAAATTGGAAAGAGTACAGCGAAGGGCAACAAAAATGATTAGGGGTCTAGAGCACATGACTTACGAGGAGAGGCTGAGGGAGCTGGGATTGTTTAGTCTGCAGAAGAGAAGAATGAGGGGGGATTTGATAGCTGCTTTCAACTACCTGAAAGGGGGTTTCAAAGAGGATGGCTCTAGACTGTTCTCAATGGTAGCAGATGACAGAACGAGGAGTAATGGTCTCAAGTTGCAATGGGGGAGGTTTAGATTGGATATTAGGAAAAACTTTTTCACTAAGAGGGTGGTGAAACACTGGAATGCGTTACCTAGGGAGGTGGTAGAATCTCCTTCCTTAGAGGTTTTTAAGGTCAGGCTTGACAAAGCCCTGGCTAGGATGATTTAACTGGGACTTGGTCCTGCTTTGAGCAGGGGGTTGGACTAGATGACCTTCTGGGGTCCCTTCCAACCCTGATATTCTATGATTCTATGAGATTATATTGGGCCAAATTCACTTGTAGCATAAGTGGGGATGCCTAGTTCCACTCTGGGCAGAAATTAGTCAAAAAGAGGTGTAAATGGTAAAGTGATGTTATTTGTACTACTTGAGGATTCAGTGGGTGTGTAAAATAAGTAGAGTGGAATGCTGAGAGGTCAGACGGGTGTAGCAAGAAAAGTAACTAGCAAGGGGGGTGTAAAACATAGCAGGAAATGCACAGACACAATTCTATCTTCCATCATCACATTAGCTGCTATTTGAAGCCAAGTAAATAATTTGTAAAAGAATTCACCGCCATTTTAACTATAGAATTGGCAACCTCAGTTAGCTGTGGGGTCTTATTAGTCATAAGGCCATAGGAAGTTCCATACCAGAACAGATCAACTGTGCATCTAGTCCAGTATCCCTGTGTCTGACCAGATGCTTCCAAGGAAGGTGAAAAAAATGCCTATAATGGACAATTATGGAATAAGCACCCTATAGAGGAATTCTTTTGTCATGTGAATGGTGGGAGGGTTCACACAGGATGTTTAAATCAAATAAATAGCAAGAGACACTTTTTGTCTACGTTCTAAAATGGTCCGTGAGAACTTAAGTGTTTCTCTAATTCCATTTTTCCAGGGATTCCAATATTTCCCTAATATTTTTTCTCTTAATTCAAGTTTGGTGACTGAGAAGGTCCATACATAAGGGATACCTTCCCCTCTCAAATCCACACAGTGAATATTAACTCTAATATTACAGTAGAACCTCAGAGTTACGAACTGACCAGTCAACCACAAACCTTATTTGAAACCAGAAGTGTGCAATCAGGCAGCAGCAGAGCCAAAAAAAAAAACCAAATACAGTACAGTGCTGTGTTAAACATAAACTACTAAAAAAAAGGGAAAGTTTAAAAAAGGTTTGATAAGGTAAGGATCCTGTTTCTGTGCTTGTTTCATTTAAATTAACATGGTTAAAACCAGCATTTTTCTTCTGCACAGTAAAGTTTCAAAGCTGTATTAAGTCCATGTTCAGTTGTAAACTTTTGCAAGAACAACCATAACATTTTGTTCAGAATTATGAACATTTCATAGTTATGAACAAACTCCATTCCCAAGGTATTTGTAATTCTGAGGTTTAGTGTATATTCTATCTACACCATTATTTAATGTTTACTGAGCCAGGATCAGGGTCCCATTGTCCTCGGGACTGTACAGACTGGAAGTAAGCATAGTCCCTAATCCAGTGCATTTACAATCTATGCCCCCACCCACACAAGTTAGCAAAGCACTTAAGCATCTGCTTGAATTTAAGTGTATGCTTAAAGTTCATTGACTTAAAATTAAGCACACAATTAAGTTTTTTTCTGAAAGAGGGCTTAAGGCAATTATATAGTAAGGGTTGGAGAAAGAGGCACAATCCATTTTATATACATCCAAATTTGTTTTGTAATTACATAAGTACAGACTTCCCTAACTGCCTCTAATCCTAGTCATGGTATGTGTGTTGATTTATTTATTTTGTAGGCAGAGCAGCAAAAGTTGGCCTTGAAAAGGGATTTGAGAGAGGATGGTACATATCAACTCAGATATTAATGCTCTCCTCTTGCTCCAAAGAACATCTGTTTTCCAGAGCTTTGGAGGCTGACCTGGACTGGTTGGGAAAATTGGGGGAACAAGAGGACAATGGAAGTCCTGTTAGTACGACTGATTATCTCTCTGAATGTATCAAGAGATGGTATGTGATCCTGTATGTTGTAATGCACTGTAAGGGTGCCCAGAGTATGGGATGCCCACCTACTATTATTATTCCCTAAATCCAAATAAATAAATACATGGAGTGCACTGGTTCTGCCCATGCTAGCGAAGCAGAATATTGGAGCTGGGCCCTGGCATATGGTTATTAGAGAAGAATTATGCCCATTAAAAATACATTTATACACTTACTGCTGCTAACTGGCAACAAAAAGAAAAAACCTGGGCCAAATTCTTTTCTCATTTACACTCATGCTGTACTGCTGGGATCCATGGAATCCCACTAGTGTGACTGTGGGCAGAATTAGGCCTTCTCTATCTAATGCAGAAGTATAAGGGAAATAATTGTCCCATATATGCAACCAGATTTGATGACAAATCTTGCAGACACTGGTCCTGCTAATTTTTCATGCTGTCCTGAGATTTTCAGATAACCTCAGCATAGGCTAGCAGGTGACTCATAGGGCCAGCACCCCAGGAAGGAAATATTGCTTCACATCAGGTTACAGTCACATTCCTAAGATTCACTACATTTCAAGCACTTCCCCCTCGTGTTTTAGAAATTAGCCTTTTGTTAGAAGGAGGACAGGAAACAGTCTGCTGTACCATTTTATAACAATCTCTGCAATAGCCGTAACCAGGAGAGGCTTTCCAAATGTGGTTTAATATTTCGCTTCTATTAATTCAAGAATGTTATTCTGCAAAGAACCCAGTTTTGACCCAGTTTCAGCAAACATTACAGCAACCTGTGCTGATTTAGGGTAAACACAAGAGGTCATTGTTTTGAAAGTAAAATGGCACAACACAGCAGTGAGTAATGCCATGTATAGTGCCATAAAAGAGGAGTACAAATGACCTAATAGCGGCACAAAACAGGTGCCAGTTAAGGGGTGTCTCAATCTGTTGCCGTCCGTGGTAGTGAAGACCCAAGGGTGGGGGAAGGGGCACCACTTAGGGTTGCTACAAAGTCGGCTTTACTGCCACTGCCTTTATGTCAACAATATAAAGTAACTCCCACAACACAGCAAAGATAAGCTCTTTCAAGAAAATATAAAAGCATTAGCTTGGCAATTCATCCAAACCTCATCATGCACCGTAGACATTTTTGAAGTTTAACAAAAAAAAAGCACATCATTAAAGAATACTGCTCTATCACCATTCTTATGCAAATCCTTCCAGATAGTTGGGTGAAAAATTCCATCTAACACGCAGTGAGTAATAAATGTTGCAGGGTAGAAATTTCAGCTATATCGACTGCATCTATCACTTGTATAATCCAAACTACTGTATGTGCTCTGACTACAGAATTAGTATTGATCCATTCACCATGTAAACATCAAGTACTTTCTATTATTACTTGAAATAGCATGCTATCACAATTTCTATTTCCTCCCTCTATCTTAAATAGAAGTATTGCACATTAGCTCTTCTCTTCATGTACTTTTTTGCACAGCTATCTAACTATAGTGTTCAAGGCTATGCTGGGTTTCCTGCAGACATCTGCAGTATTACCATCAAAGCACTTTATTTTCAAGTCATCTCTGATGGAAGGCAATACAATTTTCATTTACACTGAAACCTGTTACTGTGACTTTCTCTTGGTAAAAACATACACGGGCCTTTGTTTTAAGACCTCTTCTGCTGTGACTACCATCAAAACAGCGTACATCAAACAACTCTCCCAAAACTCACAAGGCCTCTCAAGAGTACCACTAAAATAAGAGCGGACTGCAAGTGTCTACATAGCTATTTCATCAGAGCACATATAGATGGACAAACTTATGGGGTTTGATTCATGTTTCTCAAAAAAATCTGAGTGTGCTTAAAATGTTGCTTTGGAAAATACAATGCAACATTTTGAAATATAAAATACATATGATGCATGCACTAGAATTTTTTTCCCATCTCTCCAAGCATAATTAGATGCATTCAAGTGGGATGTATGGGGAAATTTGGACTTGGCTTCAGAAAAACTCCAAGAAATTTATATGTGGTATAAAATTCTGATCTAACACCTGAGGAGGCAAGCTAGAGACCAATATATTTAGCGCTAGATAGCATATGTTGTGCATGTTTGGATGAGTGTGGTTATTTCTCCCATTTCTTATGCATCTTGCATTCTGTTGCTTGTGCCATACTGTCCATAGTATGCTGTCAATATTATTCAGTGTGAATTCAAGTGTGTTTAGTCCAAACAGCTGTTGCAGTCAAAACACCAAGTTCCATTTAAGTCAATAGCAGTTTATGTACTGCAGCTGGGACCATTTCCAAGAAAGCCTGAGGGACTTAGGCACCCAAATCTTACTGAAATTCAATGGGAGCTGGGTGTTTAATTCTCTTAGGCTCCTTTGAAAATCCCAGTCTACAAGCTTTGGCTCTTATCCGAGTCCTAACAATGAGCTGGATCCAAATTTGGATCCAGGATCTGAATCAAATGGCAGAAAGCATGTAGGATTTCCATTGTTCATACTTCCTTCCCCTACTCTGCTCCCCCAGCACACTACTCTGCCCTGGAGACCCTACTCACCATTTCTCTCTTCTATTATTATTTTTATTATCACAGCACATAGAACCACTAGTCAAGGACCAGGATCCCATTGTGCAAAGGCTCAATGTGATGGGTGCCACTCACCACAATGGCTCCTCTTGTGGCCACCATGGAGATTAGCTCTGCCACCCAGTGCACCCTCTCCTGGTGGTGCCTCTCCTGTCATCTTCTCAGCCTGCAGATCTGCCTCAGTCCAAGTACTCATAGAATCATAGAATATCAGGGTTGGAAGGAACCTCAGGACGTCATCTAGTCCAACCCCCTGCTCAAAGCAGGACCAATTCCCAACTAAATCATCCCAGCCAGGGCTTTGTCAAGCCTGACCTTAAAAACCTCTAAGGAAGGAGATTCCACCACCTCCCTAGGTAACGCATTCCAGTGCTTCACCACCCTCCTAGTGAAAAAGTTTTTCCTAATATCCAACCTAAACCTCCCCCATTGCAATTTGAGACCACTACTCCTCGTTCTGTCATCTGCTACCACTGAGAACAGTCTAGATCCATCCTCTTTGGAACCCCCTTTCAGGTCATTGAAAGCAGCTATCAAATCCCCCCTAATTCTTCTCTTCCTCAGACTAAACAATCCCAGTTCCCTCAGCCTCTCCTCATAAGTCATGTGTACCAGTCCCCTAATCATTTTTGTTCCCCTCCGCTGGATGTGTTCCAATTTTTCCACATCCTTCTTGTAGTGTGGGGCCCAAAACTGGACACAGTACTCGAGATGAGGCCTCACCAATGTCAAATAGAGGGAAATAATCACATCCCTCGATCTCCTGGCAATGCCCCTACTTATACATCCCAAAATGCCATTGGCCTTCTTGGCAACAAGGGCACACTGTTGACTCATATCCAGCTTCTCGTCCACTGTAACCCCTAGGTCCTTTTCTGCAGAACTGCTGCCTAGTCATTCGGTCCCTAGTCTGTAGCGGTGCATGGGATTCTTCCGTCCTAAGTGCAGGACTCTGCACTTGTCCTTGTTGAACCTCATCAGATTTCTTTTGGCCCAATCCTCTAATTTGTCTGGGGCCCTCTGTAGCCTATCCCTACCCTCAAGCATATCTACTTCTCCTCCCAGTTTAGTGTCATCTGCAAACTTGCTGAGGGTGCAATCCACGCCATTCTCCAGATCATTAATGAAGATATTCAACAAAACCAGCCCCAGGACCGACCATTGGGGCACTCCACTTGATACTGGCTGCCAACTAGACATGGAGCCATTGATCACTACCCGTTGAGCCCGACAATCTAGCCAACTTTCTATCCACCTTATAGTCCATTCACCCAGCCCATACTTCTTTAACTTGCTGGCAAGAATACTGTGGGAGACCATGTCAAAAGCTTTGCTAAAGTCAAGGAACAACACGTCCACTGCTTTCCCCTCATCCACAGAGCCAGTTATCTCGTCATAGAAGGTAATTAGATTAGTCAGGCATGACGTGCCCTTGGTGAATCCATGATCACTTTCCTCTCCTCTAGGTACTTCAGAATTGATTCCTTGAGGACCTGCTCCATGATTTTTCCAGGGAAGTGGTGAAGCTGACTGGCCTGTAGTTCCCAGGATCCTCCTTCTTCCCTTT
The DNA here is from genome assembly GCF_009764565.3 of Dermochelys coriacea. Taxonomy (NCBI): domain Eukaryota; kingdom Metazoa; phylum Chordata; order Testudines; family Dermochelyidae; genus Dermochelys; species Dermochelys coriacea. Next base: position 134,113,562 of record NC_050072.1, on the reverse strand, counting down.
TTTAAAGATGGGCACTATATTAGCCTTTTTCCAGTCATCCGGGACTTCCCCCGATTGCCATGACTTTTCAAAGATAATGGCCAATGGCCCTGCGATAACATCCGTCAACTCCTTTAGCACTCTCGGATGCAGTGCATCCGGCCCCATGGACTTGTGCTTGTCCAGCTTTTCTAAAGAGTCCCGAACCACTTCTTTCTCCACAGAGGACTGGTCACCTCCTCCTCATGCTGTGCTGCCCAGTGCAGTAGTCTGGGAGCTGACCTGGTTCGTGAAGACAGAGGCAAAAAAAGCAATGAGTACATTAGCTTTTTCCACATCCTCTGTCACTAGGTTGCCTCCCTCATTCAGTAAGGGGCCCACACTTTCCTTGACTTTCTTCTTGTTGCTAACATACCTGAAGAAACTTTTCTTGTTACTCTTAACATCTCTTGCTAGCTGCAACTCCAGGTGTGATTTGGCCTTCCTGATTTCACTCCTGCATGCCCGAGCAATATTTTTATACTCTTCCCTGGTCATTTGTCCAATCTTCCACTTCTTGTAAGCTTCTTTTTTGTGTTTAAGATCAGCAAGGATTTCACTGTTAAGCAAAGCTGGTCACCTGCCATATTTGCTGTTCTTTCTACACATCGGGATGGTTTGTCCCTGTAACCTCAATAAGGATTCTTTAAAATACAGCCAGCTCTCCTGGACTCCTTTCCCCCTCATGTTATTCTCCCAGGGGATCCTTGTTTTCTGAAGTCCAGGGTCTGTATTCTGCTGCTCTCCTTTCTTCCCTGTGTCAGGATCCTGAACTCGACCATCTCATGGTCCCGGCCTCCCAGGTTCCCTTCCACTTTTGCTTCCCCTACTAATTCTTCCCAGTTTGTGAGCAGCAGGTAGGTCTTCATGACTTGGCCCTCCGGCCAGGTCACTATCAGTGTTGTCCCCTTCCAGGGGTTAGGTATCTCTGTCCACCAATCAAGCCACTTCCTCTGGGACTAATGGGAGGGCCCAGGTCCCCCCATTACTCCGCATCCTAATCCAAGGATCTTGTACATAGCAGCCTCCTGCTGTGTCTCCTTAATTTCATTGAATGCTGCTTCAATCCCTTGGGCCACTTCCCCACAGCCCCAGCACCTTCTTTGCCCTCTTCTCAGGGCCTTTAGTCAGCAAGTCCCAGCAGCCAGCCCGCAGCTCCCCCTTGCTCCCCCACTCCCTGCCAGCTGCTGCTCAGTCCAAGGTGCTACCCTTGCTGCAGCCTGCTAGGAACACAGTCCTCACTCCTTGGGCTTCCTGCACTACTGACCCTGCTCTGCCCTGCAGCTCCTTCTGCAAGGCTCCTCCCGCTGGGCCATGATTGGCTGCTCCATGCAGCCTCTCCCCAATTGGCTGCTTGAAGGACTCCCCACTACACTCCATTCTGGGACAGGGTGTGGCAGGCCCACGAGCCTCTATTAGCTCATTCCTCTCCGGTGTGGGGTAAATACCCCATCACACTCAACACATTCCGCAGAGGAAACACCAGCAGGCAAATCATGTCACTTCTCTGTGCCTCAGTTTCCCCATCTATAAAATGATAGTAATGATACTGACCTCTCTTATAAAGCACTTTGAGATCTACTGATGAAAAGCACTATCTAAGAGCTAAGCATTATTATATGAGCAAGCTGCCTCGTTCTGCACCAGCTGAAATTGCCAAATGGTTTTCAGAGGTAGCCTCAAGTAGAGCACATATCAGCAATCCAAGCCTGAAGTACAAAAATCATAGATCACTGTGATGAGGTCTGCATTGGGGAAGAATGGCTGCAGTCTTCTAGTCAAATGCAGATAGAAAAAGCAATTTTGTGCACTGTGATTGGTCTAGATAGACATGGAGAAGGATGGAAATAGCTATCTATTGAGTGTGAAGGCTCCCCCATTACTTCACTCCCCCACAGTGGCTGCTAAGCTCTACCCTGTGTAAAAAAGAAACATACACAATATTAAGGGCAAGCAAAAAGGCAAAGCTATTTATTGCACCCAAGTTTGACAGGCAGAATCATGCCCAGAGGAGGAAAATCTCACTGGTATATTGAGGCCAAAGTCCATCCTCACTGGCAAATGGGCATCACTGGAACACATATTTAGCTCAGATAATACTCTTTATTTTAAAGAGACCAACACTCTATCTTTGAGTTAGTCTCTCTCAAATCTCCCACTGTCAGCACAAGGAGTCTCTCAGCCTTTCACTCCTCCAGCGTTAGAGGTTACAAGACACTCTTTCTCCACATGCTGTTAAACTCTACGAGCCCCTTTCACTGCACCACAGTAGCATCTGTAATCATCATCATTCCACAACATCTGAGTCCAAAAGTATCAGGGAGCCTCAAACCCAGTGAAAATGACAGAACAAGCCCAGGGGAAAGCAGAAGAGAGAAGGAATATTCACTGCTGCAACACGTGCTAGTACCCTCCATTAGCCTGTCACTTTGCTCAGCTAGCCTGTTACACTGGGGTGAGGTGGCATTGGAGCAACATGGATTTACACCAGCTGAGGATCTGGCCCAGATTTTTCCAAAGCCAGGTCATGAGGAATTTGGGCAAAGTACATTAGCTGTAACCCTCAGAGCAGGGAACTTTTTGTGTGTTTGTACAGCATTGAATAAACCAATGGAGTTAAATGACTGTTGACGATCTTCAGCATTTCTTTCCCTGTTGTTTCTTCTTAAACGATCCAGGCAAGAATGAACATTTCACCTCAGACAAACAAACCCAAAACGACAGAATTTAGGAGAGCATACAGTGAAGCATATATCATTGTAGGTGAACCCAAATTAGCAGACTGAACCCAAACCAATCCAGATTTGGATTTTGGAACTATATTCATCTCTTGATATGAACTTCTCAATTTGGGCCTCTACATTTTACTACTGACATCTCAGGGATGGGGCCTTCAGCATCATATCTGTGCACTAAATACTCAGCTGCAATCCAGTCCATGTATTTTAGATACAAATGCGGTGTTAAATACCTTCTGCTTTCTCCAACAGATTCCATTGCAGCTGGTGATGCAGGGACCACCATGCAAAGAAGGGAAGGTGAGGTTGAACCCCTGGAAATTCCACCCCACAACCCAGCAGGGGCACACAGAAGGAAGGGAAAAACCCAGAGGCTCTTAACGGCTTAGGCTGGGATTTTCAAACACATTGAAATTCACTGGTAGCTGAGCCTAATTCCCTTTAGGCTCCTTTGAAAATCCCCATCTTCAGGAAGGAGATGATCAGAGATAAAATGTTCTTCGAAGTGCAGCAGGAGATGAGGAAGGAGTTGGAAATGAAGCAGCAGCTGGAGGAGGAAAGAGTGCAGAAGGAGACGCTGAGCATGTAGAGGGAATTGTAGGATGCATAAGAGAGGCAAATACTGAAGCTGCAGATGAACAAAAAGGCCCAAAGACAAAGCAAACACATGGAGCACAAGCTCTGTATGAGGTGCATAACAGAGCTGAAATGCCAGTTCATCTCAGACAGAAAGATGTGGGCTTTACTGCCATCAGACAAACACAAACAGCAAGAATGTATTAAGGCTTGGCAGCCTACCACCCCTTTATCCACTTCACATCCTAGAGACTGCCTGGTCCTTATCACCCATCCCACTGTACCCTCTCCCTAACCCGCTCCATGCTATGCTACCCCTTCCTCTTACTGTTCTGCTAAATCAGATACTATGCATTGCAGCTCTGCAGCCCTATTGACAGCCCCCTCAGCTTACGTTTGTTTGATTGTTTATTTAAAGGTTTGTTATAAAATGTGCTGGAGTGGGGGGTGGGGGTTATTAGGCAACGAAAAGAGGAAATTGTGCTGCCAGAAGTGATTTAATGAATCTCTGTGTTAGAGAAATCTCACCCAACTGATCATTTCCCTCATACCCCACCTCTCCACTTGGGATGACATAATCAAGTACTGCACATAATCAGGAAGCAGGTATCTAAAAATCAGTTAATACACAGCTTCATTTATAGTCCATCATTACCAATATTTGCTATTTGATTCCAGTTCAAGTTTCTCTCTCTTCCTGTTGCTGCACTTGCTGAGAAATGGCAGAGAGAACCTTGTACCACCAAGCTAGAACTCCTAACATCATTGCTGGACAATTCCACCCCGCAGGCTGGGAGAGAAAACCTTCCCTCTCACAAATGTTGTGCAAACAAAACTCTGGAATAAGATCAGAGATGCAATCAATGGGCTTCACTTTGCTATGATGGCTCATATTTTTGGCTTGTTCACACTGAATACATGCTAGTGGTACACTATATTTGTCACAAGTCCCCATAAACCATTGGCTATTACTCGCCCACGGAGAACTGAACACCCTTCCAGAGAGATTCTTGTTCGAATGTAGGGTCATCCTCCATACAGAGCTAATCACAGAGCTATCCTCATTCAGACATTCTTTAGCTGCTCCCTGCACCCCCCATTTCCTGCATGATAAGTGGATTTGGGGGCCTGCTCCCAAATCTGTGCTATACTTGGACAAGAATGATAGCTGTAGAGCAGGCCAAATGGGTGTTAATCAGGCTGCTGGAATTGCTGCATGTCTCAGGGCTTGTCCTGAGACCGTGCCATAAGCCACAGGCCACAAAATTCCGTTCCCCCACCTGTCATGCCCTAGCAAATTCCACTCCCAGCAGCCGTGACTCTCTCCCTGGCCACCCAACTGCATTTGAAATTGGAGGCCACTATATAAAGCATTCATGGCTTCTCTGCAATGATCTACTCACTTACCTTTGATCTTGCAAGCTATTCTGCACTTGAAAAGGGACTGTGCAAAGCTGTTCTGCTCCAGCGTTGGTGCAAGCAGAGGCCACACTGAACACAAGTAAGGCCCAGATCCTCAAAGGTATTTAGGCACTAATTCCCATTGAAACCAATGGGAATTCAGTGCCGAAATGCCTCTGAGTAGCTGAGCCTAAGTGTAAGCCTCTGTACAGAGCAGATGTATCCAGACCCTAATAAGCCAGCTCCTTGATGGGAAATGGTGTGCATGAGGAGGCCTGGGTTTATGCCATAGACTTCAAAAGGCCATAGCTGTGCACTCCCCTCTTTAGCCTTACTCGTATTTCAAGACAGGAGTAATTACAGGCATTGCAGCAGTTTTCTCCGTAAGTTCTCCAGTGAGCTCTACCCTGTTCTTCACTTTCTCCCTTGTCTTTATACACATAGCACGCTGCACCTGTGTTCTGACAACGTAAGCCTTTACTGCAGATGGAGCCTATGGGTGAAATTGTAGTTCAAGCCGCAACTCACTCAACCTTTCTTGACCACCAACTAATTGTTGGTGATGGTAGCCTCTGCTCCATGGATGCATGTCCACTAAGGGTATGTCTACACACTGGCTTCCCCACGGGTTAACCTTAGCCAGACAGATCCAGGCAGAAGGTGCTGACCTGCATCTACACTAACGTAAAGGTCGTAAAGTAACGTAAACCTAAAGGTCAGGAATAGGACAAGAATAGCTGACACGTTAGCTAACCACAACCTACTATCACTTTTCCTACAACAGAAAAACCTTAAGAAATGCACTTTTGCCAATTCATTCCACATAAGCCACTGAACATTCAAAAGATAATAATTACATACTATCCTGGGCTTTGGAGTCTTTAAAAAGCCGCCAAGGAACAGATTTCATGTTAAAGTCTAACCTCCTGCAAATTTTCATTTGTAAAAACAAAGCCAATAAGCCACATTCTTGTCTAGTGTTGCTCTGCCCATTGGTTAGTATGAGTTACAGCATATGAAAACAAAAAAGGTGTGGAGCCACCACCAATTAAAAATGTTCAAATGGATTTCAACCAGATTTTAACAAAACTACTAATCTCAAGCGGTGACAAGCTTCAAACTGAAACAACTTTTAACAGCTAATTTATACGGTTGAAAACCCAATAAGCAAAATATTTGAGGATGAGGGAAGGTTATATAAATGGCAATCACTAACACAGCCTTTGCTGTGGTCACCTTGATTCACAAATAACACAAAAGTTTTCCCCTGGAGATTTAAGGCCTTGCCTGCACGGAAGTCCAATGACAAGTGGTCTTTGATAACATTAAAGCAAGCAACACTGGTGGGGTTAACCTTGTTAGTCACGGATGAGGATTTTTTATTTTTTTTTTTTTAAACAGAAGCATAATATTTTTCATTGCTGATTCTGCCACTCATTAAATTAATACCACTTAGACAGATACTGGATCCGATGGAAGAAGAAAATTATGCTTGGCACCCACTGCATTACAGATTGCTCTGGTGAAATTTACAGTTACAGCGATAAGTCCAGAGAGCATGGTAAAAGCAGGAAGCTGCCTAGAGAAGACATTTACGTTTATTAATAATTTGGAATTAGGAATAAGCAAAGACTACTTTGTGGCTATCAGTGACCTACTTCCTGAACAGTTGTGTTCATTGTGCACCATAAAATCAGAACTCAGGGCAGGAATACATTGCAAGCTCTTTGGGCAAGTGCTGTCATTTACTATGTGTTTGTATAGTGCCTAGAACAGTGGAGCTCAGCCTGATTGGCCTCTAGGTGCTACCACAATATAACTGTTTATAATAATCAGTAACTTACAGAGGGCTGTGTTGCTAGAGATGTGTAAAACCAGCAGTGGTTTTGTTTTTACTTTTGCAAAACATCAGCTGTCAAGTTTTGGTTTTGCAAAAAGAAAAATCAATAACATGGGTGGCCTGGAATGAGCTTCCTCTCTCTGAACTCCCAGAAAGTTTAGGGAGCTTTGGACATATATTTATTATTTTGTCCTTACTCTATTTATTGCACAGAATTGCTTTCAAAATGTCTAACCACTATATAGTTGAGTGTCTATTACTATATTAAGTTCTTAGGACTATACATAGGTAACCAGAAGAACAGCGGGGTGGAGTGTGGAGAGAGAGAGAGAGAGAGAGAGAGAAAGTGGTAACATCCATTGTTGGAAGGATAGGTGTGAGAGACTTGTGTATGTAATGAATTCAAAATCTGCTCTTTTTGTGTGTAACTCAGATTTGTATAGCATATGATGTACTCAGATGGAAAAAGAACAATAGGCAGTATTTCAAGAAACTAAAAGCAAAATGCATTAAAAAAATCACCTCACAATGTTGTATTCAGTGTTACCAACTCTTGCGATAGCTTTTCCTTAAAAATTCCAATTCCTAGAGTCATGTGATTATGTGATAATATCAGCTCTTATTTTAAAAAGTAAGTTTCTTGTCTTCATGTCTGCAGAGAAAAGCTTGAAAACATGAACCCTCTGGTTCAGAAAACAGAAGTCAAATTTTTAAAAAAATGCAAATTTAATTATTTTTAAAAAATCTCTTGATATTTAAGCCAATCTCATGATTTTGGGGCTTAAACGTGTGATTTTTGAACATTTGGGATTGGCAATAACATGTACCAAAGATCCGTCAAGTCTAAGGCCAGAGGGGACCATTGTGATCATCTAGTCTGACCTCCTGTACAGCACAGGCCAGAGACCTGCCACAAAATAATTCTAGAAAAACCTCCAATCTTGATTTAAAAATTTTTAGTGATGGAGAATCCATGACAACCTTTGGTAAATTGTTCCAATGCTTAATTATCCTCACTGTAGCGAAGTAGAGACTCACTGGCGTGGCGCCTCCTGCTGGTTGCCTTGGGAATTAGCTCAATTCCAGCTCGGAGCACCCTCTGCTGGCCGATGGCTCACCTGTCTCAGGTCCCTGTGACCCTCCCAGGCCCTGGTGCCTTTACCCTGGGGTTCTGCCCCAGCACCGCTCTCACTCTCTGGGTCTCCCCTCCCGGGGAACCCCAACCCTCTAAGCCCACCTCACCTCAGTGGCTACTGCCAGTCATCATCTAGCCCCTGTTCACTGGGGCAGACTGCAATATAATGGCCACTCATCATTGGCAAGGGGGGTTTGGACCCGCTGCCTATTCCTGCCGCCCAGTACCTCTCTAGGCCTTCCAGTCAGGCCACAGCCTGGGAGGTCGCCAGGCCTGAGCTCCCCAGTACTGCTCTGTCCACGGTACCCTTTGCTCCTTCAGGCAGCTAAGTCCATCTCTCTCCAAAGCTAGAGAGAGACTCTCAGCTCCTGGCTCACAGCCCTTTTGTAGGGCCAGCTGTGGCTGCTTCCCCAATCAGCCTAGTCTTTCTACACTCACTGTCAAAAGATTACACGTTATTTCCAATCTGAATTTGTCTAGCTTCAATTTCCAGCAATTGGATTGTGTTAGATCTTTCTCTGCTAGGCTGAAGAGCCCATTATTAGATATTCGTTCCCCATGTAGGTCCTTATCGACTGTCATTAAGTCACCCCTTAACCTTCTCTTTGTTAAGCTAAATAGATTGATTGAGTCTATCACTATACGGCAGGTTTTCCAATCCTTTAATCATTCTCATGCCTCTTCTCTGAACCCACTCCCATTTATCGACATCCTTCTTGGATTGTGGATATTGAATCTGGACTCAGTATTCCAGCAGTGGTCACATCAGTGCCAAATATAGGGAGCAGAACATAAGAAAATAACCTCTTTATTCCTACCTGAAAGTCCCCTATTTAGCTCTAGTCATTTCTCATTTGGTTGCAGCATCACACTGGGGGCTCCGGTGCAGTTCATTATCCACCACAATCCCCAAATCCTTTTCAAGTCATTCCGTAAGTGTGGCCTATGTTCTTTGTTCCTAGATGCTATATTTACATCTAGCCGTATTAAAACTCATATATATAAAACTCATATATAAACCTTCGCTTGCGCCCTGTTGACCAAACAATCCTGATTGCTTCGAATCACTGACCCGTCCTCTTCATTATTTGCCACTTCCCACATTTCTCGTGATATATGCAAACTTTTTCAATGATTAATTTATGTTTTCTTCCAGGTCATTGACAAAAATGTTAAATAGCAAAGGGCCCAGAACTGATCCCTGAGGGACCCCACTGGAAACACACCTGCCTGATGATGATTTGCCATTTACAATTACATTTTGAGACCTATCACTTAGCCAGTTTTTAATCCATTTAGTGTGTGCCATGCTAATTTTATACTGTTCTAGTTTTTTAATCAAAACGTTGTACGATAGCAAGTCCAAGCAGAAGTCTAAGTATGGCATGACAAGACTATTATTTTTATCAACCAAACTCATAATCTCATCAAAAAAAGTTACCAAGTTAGTTGACAGGATCAGTTTTCCATAAACTCATGTTGATTTGCATTAATTACATTGCCCTCCATTAGTTCTTAAATTAATCCTATAACAGCCTATAATAGCCGCTCCATTTTCTAGCTCAGGTTTGATGTCAGGCTGACAGGTCTGTAATTACCCAGGTCATCCCATTTAGTCTTTTTAAAAATTGGCACATTAGCTTTGTTCCATTCTTCTGGAACTTCTCCAGTGCTCCAAGACTTATCCAAAATCAGCATTAACAATCCAGTCAGCTCCTCAGACTGCTCTTGTAAAACTCCTGGACCTGTTGATATTAAAATATCTAACTTTAATAGCTGCTATGTAACATCCTCCTAGGATACTAGTGGAAAGAGAAGAGTGATGTCATCACCATATGGCACACTACGGCATCTGATTTTTCCCAAAATCCACAACAGAAATATTTATGGAACACATCTGCCATTTCTTTATTATTATTGGTAATTCTACCATTTCCAACCAGTAAAGGACCAGGACCATTGTCAGGATTCTGTTTGTTCCTACACATCTGTAGCACAGGGCATAATTTGCATAATTATTGCTCCAAAACAGATTTTTAATCTGATCAAATGCATTTTAGTAGCTCTTGATTGCTTATGGGGCATCAGGTGACAAAAAAGGAGTGTGTCTTATATGCAGGATGGGTGGTCACCCTGCTTGGAAGCCAGTGGGCATTTACAGGGAAGATCATGGACTGCCTGTGCCTGTCCTCAGTATTACCAGCCTCTTGAGTTCAAACACCAAGAATCAGGCCTCATAAAAGACAGGCGACTTGCTTTAAAAGCATGAGATTTTTTTTAAAATTATAAACGTGGGGTTCTCGCTGTTTGCCCTGGTGTTTGAGCCTTCAGGGTGCACGAGTCTTGGTTTCAAGCTTTTCTCCACAACCAGGCAGGAAGGCTGGGAACTGTTTCCCAAGTACTCCACTGCCTCCAGCAAACTGGGCTTTAAATAAAGCAACCCTCCTGACACCCCTGCGAGAAGGCGCAAGAGCGGGTCACACGCTTGGGCGAGAGAGTGGGTGTGTTGCACGTGCGTGTGCGTTCACCCACCCGGAAGCCTCCCGGGCACACGCCCGCGGGTTCCCCGCCGGCAGAGGGCGCTGTGGAGCGGGCACGCTCTGCGCCCCGGCTTGAAGCTGCGCAGAGGCCCGCGGAGGAACAAAGGGAGCGGGGCCCGGGCCCGAGCTCTTTGTGCCGCGGCCGCTTCTCGGGGGAGCCTGCGGGGCTCAGCGCCACCCAGCCGGCGGCCGGCACTTGCCCCCTGCAAAACCCGCCGCCGCCGCCGCCGCCCGGAGCTCGCCGTGCGACGGGCAAGGGCCGACCCGCTGCTGCGGCCGCCTGGGGGAGGCGCGGCGCGGCGCGTGACGCTGCGGCGCGGGAGAACCAGCCACGCGCCGGGGCCGCCACCTGCCGGCAGACGCCGGCCCCGCGGCTCCGGGGTGGGGCAGTGGGAGGCCCGCGGGGAGCAGCCCCGGCCACGTGGCTCCCTCCTGCCGCGGGGGAGAGACCGGCCGGCGGCGCGCGCCCGGCTGCTGCGCTACTGCAAGGGGTAGCCCGGGCCCCGCTCCCGGCCTCTGCCTCTGCCCCCGGCCCGGCCCCGCTCCCGGCCTCTGCCCCCGGCCCGGGCCCCGCTCCCGGCCTCTGCCCCCGGCCCGGCCCCGCTCCCGGCCTCTGCCCCCGGCCCGGCCCCGCTCCCTGCCTCTGCCCCCGGCCCGGCCCCGCTCCCTGCTGCGGGGTCTGCCCCGGCCCGGCCCCTGCCTCTGCCCCCGGCCCGGGCCCCGCTCCCGGCCTCTGCCTCTGCCCCCGGCCCGGGCCCCGCTCCCGGCCTCTGCCTCTGCCCCCGGCCCGGCCCCGCTCCCGGCCTCTGCCCCCGGCCCGGCCCCGCTCCCGGCCTCTGCCCCCGGCCCGGCCCCGCTCCCTGCTGCGGGGTCTGCCCCGGCCCGGCCCCGCTCCCTGCTCCCTGCCTCTGCCCCCGGCCCGGCCCCGCTCCCGGCCTCTGCCCCCGGCCCGGCCCCGCTCCCTGCTGCGGGGTCTGCCCCGGCCCGGCCCCTGCCTCTGCCCCCGGCCCGGGCCCCGCTCCCCGCTCCCTGCCTCTGCCCCCGGCCCGGGCCCCGCTCCCGGCCTCTGCCCCCGGCCCGGGCCCCGCTCCCGGCCTCTGCCCCCGGCCCGGCCCCGCTCCCTGCCTCTGCCTCTGCCCCCGGCCCGGCCCCGCTCCCTGCCTCTGCCCCCGGCCCCGCTCCCGGCCTCTGCCTCTGCCCCCGGCCCGGCCCCGCTCCCTGCCTCTGCCTCTGCCCCCGGCCCGGCCCCGCTCCCTGCCTCTGCCCCCGGCCCCGCTCCCGGCCTCTGCCTCTGCCCCCGGCCCGGCCCCGCTCCCTGCCTCTGCCCCCGGCCCGGGCCCCGCTCCCTGCTGCGGGGTCTGCCCCGGCCCGGCCCGGCCCCTGCCTCTGCCCCCGGCCCGGGCCCCGCTCCCGGCCTCTGCCTCTGCCCCCGGCCCGGCCCCGCTCCCTGCTGCGGGGTCTGCCCCGGCCCGGCCTCTGCCCCCGCCCTGGCCCCTGCCTCTGCTCCCTGCTGCGGGGTCTGCCCCCTGCCCGGCCCCGGGGATGCTGGGTCTGTGCACAGACTGGCCCTTGCTGCTGGCCCCGTGGCCAGTCCTGCTCAGTGCCTGGCCATGGCACCGCTGGGTTCACCTGCCCCACCTGGCCCTGCACTCTGCCGACGCTGGCTTCATGCCCTGCCTGGCCCCTGCGGCCTCTGCTCCATGTGCTGCCTGGCTGTGGCTCTGCTGGCTCCATGCCCTGCCTGGCCCATGCTGGTGGGTCTATGCCCTGCCCACCCCTGAGGCTGCTGGTTCCAGGCCCTGCCTAGCCCTGGCGCTGCTGGTTCCGTACGGAGGCGAGCCCACGCTGCTGGGTGTGTGCCCGGCCGGCTCCATGCCCTCGCTGGCCATGGTTCGGCTGGGCCCGTGCTCTTAACTGGCTCCTGCTGCTGAATCTCTTCCCTGCCCGGCCATGACTTTACTAGGTCCTGATCTTCGCTAGTCCCTGCTGCTGCTGGGTCACTGCCCTGCCTCATGCCTGCTGCTGCTGGAAGGACAACTCTGTGCTTTGAGCTCAATTTCCACCTCAAGCCATTGTGCGGGAGGGGTTTTGCCCTCATAGTTCTACATGGCTCGAGCGGGGGGGGGAGTTTACACGGGCCCCCAAGGGGCCACTTCGGTTTTACTTTTGTGGAACATTTTAAGGACCAGTGCTGGTAGCAGTGGGCTCCAACATAGGGCAGCCATTTTCTACAGCACCCAATAGCCCACATCTTACTTGGTTTAAACCTACCCGAGGAAGGTGTAGTTTCCAAAATAAACTTTACAGTTGTTTCCCCCACCCTCTTCACTTTTGGGGGGAGGCGCAAAAGGGAGAGAGTGGAAGCCAGACAATTACACGCTATGTCAAAACACACAACAGCTTACCCATTGTAATCCAATAGGATAACTCATCTTTCTAAACTCTTCTACAAAACTTGCAGAAAGAAAAGGAGTACTTGGGGCACCTTAGAGACTAACAAATTTATTTGAGCATAAGCTTTCGTAAGCTACAGCTCACTTCATCGGAAAGCTTATGCTCAAATAAATTTGTTAGTCTCTAAGGTGCCCCAAGTATTCCTTTTCTTTTTGTGTATACAGACTAACACAGCTGCTACTCTGAAACCTACAAAACTTGGGGCATAGTCATGCTGTGACATATATTTGAATCTCCCCCTTCCCGCTGTTGCCTCCCTATAATGACGCATCTCCATGCTCATGGCGACATACAGAGATGGGAGCAGCAAAACAGGAGTTGAGAAAAGACCACCACTCAGGACTCCCCGCATCTCCACTGTTAGGACCCAATCCTCTGAAGTGCTGACGGAAGCCATTGCAAGTGGAGGCTTCTCAAAACTATGCAGGATCAGGCCCTGGAAGCAGCTTAGCTGAGTCCAAACCTGATGCCAAGCTCTGGCACAGATACCCCTGACTCTTGTCCAGCAAGTCTCTCTGCAGTGCTGAGTTTCAATCCCAGAAAAGAAACGCTTGGGCCTGAATTCTCAATTACATTAAGGTGCAAAGAGACTTTAAAGTGCATGTAAATGTACCTTATACCCACCTTAAGGCTCCTTCAGTTATCGAGCAGTACAAAGAAACCTTAGTGTAAATGAGAATCACACCCTTGTCATATAGCGCACAGTTTGGCCGGGGCAGGAGGAGAAATGTCCACACTTTCCCTTTGCTGCCACTTCTTCAAAGCAACATGCTCCCCTCATCCTTCTGTGGCATAGTGCTAAGGTGAAGACAAACGTATGTTTTCTCACCTTCATATCACAGATCACTTCTAATCTCTTTCTACTGCAACCTTTTCTCCTTGTCAAGCATGTCGAAGAGATAATTAACGTGCCACTGTTTCCAGCAATACATTGGCCCAGCCAGGAGAGAATTATGTAGACTTTTCCCGTGAACAGAGGGGTTTCTTGGTGTTCAGGTGGATTAGTGTAGCCCAAAAAAAAACATTCCAGAAAGTCCACAGGGGTTGGTAACTTTCCCCATCTCTCTCCCCCCAAGTTGCTTATATTCCAAATCCAAACTTGGTTTTTGAGTTGTTCTTTGTGTTTTGTATTGCAACATTGGCTAATGCTTTAATATGTGCTCTAATTTTTTTAATTCTTTTTTCCCCATGCTTTCTTTCTCTCGGAGAGGTTTCAGAGTAGCAGCCGCGTTAGTCTGTATTCGCAAAAAGAAAAGGAGTACTTGTGGCACCTTAGCGACTAACAAATTTATTTGAGCATAAGCTTTCGTGAGCATCCGATGAAGTGAGCTGTAGTTCACGAAAGCTTATGCTCAAATAAATTTGTTAGTCTCTAAGGTGCCACAAGTACTCCTTTTCTTGTCTCGGAGAGTCTCTAATACACGTAGTCCCCCTTTTCATTCTTGGCCACCTAGGTGTCCAATTTAGTGAGGTTATGTGAAAGAACTTCAGTTTTGCCATCCAGGGCCATCAGAGCCTTTGCCAGCCTGTTCGGCTAAAGAGATCTTCAAATATTTGTAATCATGGGGTCCTTAGTTTCAGCATCTGAAATCAGGTTGATAAGGCCAAAGATGACAGTGGTTGTACTCTAAAATCCTCTCCTCTTTGGCTTTGGGTTTATTTTTTGGCACTGGTTTTTCTTTGTAGGTGTAAGAGCTCTGGACTTTAAAGTACATAAATCCTGAAGTCTCTCTTTAATTTTTCTTTTCTTCCAGTATTACATGATCACTGAGCATGAGCAGGTCTGGAGCAAATCTTTCTCCACGTTGGATGTTGAACTCTCGCTCTCTCTCAGTAGTAAACATTTTGGACTTGTTTTGTTTGTTTAAAAATAAGTATTTAAAGCATTTTGTTTTCATTCCAGTGATTTATAATCAAACCACATTCTGTAAAACTAAGCCAAAACTAGGTGAGAACTAAGCATGGGGAAATTTCAGCAAAAATAGGTTATTTCTGCTAAATTTATAACTGACTGATAGAAACACCATCTATGAAGAACCTCTGTAAAGCCTCAGCCTTAATTACAGTAGCACTAGTACAATGCCAAAACAAATGAGAAATTAATACTATGGGCCAGATTCTCAGGTGGTGTCAAGGAGCCTAGATCCTTCGTCAGCTAAGGATTTGGCCCTATGAATTTTAGAACGCATCTTTCATTATTCTGTTAACTATTTTTATGTTTTATACTATTCTGATAGAAAAGTATAGGCTTTTGAGATCCCGCCTACATGCTGGTTTGCCAGTAATGCATTACAAAATATCCCCATGCAGAATCATTTCTATAAACAATTCTTTCATGCCACCGTCTACATTCTTGGAATTGATAGTGTATTTTTTTTTTCCTTACGGGCATAGCAGAACAGATGAGAATACAGCCAATGAAGTCTTCTTCAGGTGTATAGTTCCAACTGGATAGTTGTGAAAGGCCTGAGGTTAGCCAAAATGTAATATTTTTCTTAATCTTCTATATCTTCCAGCTGTGGCCAGAAAAACACACTCACGTTCAGTTGGCACCAACTGTAAATACTCCACATTTGTCTCTCCAAAATGATGGGGGTACTACAATGGTACTTCCTAGTTCTAGGTACAGAAAGATACCATGGTTACTGCAGGCATCTCTGAGAGTAAAGGTTGAATCTTTAATGGCACCCACACAACCGTGTCTAACATTTACAGATGTGTTAGCCATTGTGTGTAGAGTATCCATAATAATGAATTACCTTCTGTGAATTTGTTTCAGTGGCAATGTCTGTTCTTTTCAGAGCCAAGATAACACAGTAATGGGCACCGTATAAAAACCTAGATTAGATAGGTTCATTGTATGTCTAGGACCAGCTACATCCAAGTGGACTGAAGTCTGCTGCTGAGGATTATATTTTTAAATGTATTAGAGAATTGTGAGTACACTGGGGCAGGGGACTAGAAGTAAATGCCCCTGCATGCGGTAATTGTAAGTTTGAAGGAACAGCTGATGAGTGGGGTGGGGAGTTAAGCATATTTTGATGAAAGTGAAGCAAGGAGGCACAGAAGCAGTGGTTTAGCCACATAGAGACCTGGGAGAACCTTGGATATTCTGAAATCTCCCTGCTGTATTTTCCAGCGAATGCATCCGATGAACTGAGCTGTAGCTGACGAAAGCTTACGCTCAAATAAATTTGTTAATCTCTAAGGGGCCACAAGTACTGCTTTTCTTTCTTGGATATTCTGTCTCCTGTGATTATAGAAACCGAAGGCAGCCCCTGAGTTCATATGTCTAGGGATGGGTGCCAGATATCCTAACCTGAACACAGTGTGCTGGCCAGAAATAGCGGAACAACAGTGCTGTTCTCTCAGGGTGAGGAGCACATTCTGGTCTACTGGTTCCGGAGTCGATGATGAAACAGCAAAAGGAAAGTTGCTGAGCTCAGAACAAAGCACCACCTGTCAGCTGATCTGTTTATTCTTCGCACGGGCAGCAAGCAGCCAGCTCCCCAAGCCAAAGGAAGGGACCTTGCAGATTGTCGCCACACAGGAGACGAGAGGAATAAAAAGTGCACGTGGCAGGAGGAGGAGGAAGAGGTGAACTCTCAGAGTGAAGAATCAGGTATTGATGCTTGAGAGGAAGAGGTGTGAAATAAAAAGAAAGAGCAAAGGGAGATTTAAATCAGAACAACACTGCAAACTTAGCCAAGTACTTTAAGTAAGTAACTTTTTACTCAGATTAAACAATATCTTGAGGCCTGTGGTCAAATTTTTAAATGTATTTAGGTGCCTAAGATCCATTGAAGTCAGTGGGTGCCAGGCATCTACTTTAAAAAAAAAAATCTGGCCCCTCGTTTATGAATGCACCATTCAGGCGCACAGCCCCCAAAGCAGAGGGTTCTAAGTTAATTCTACTTCAGTGCAGTGCTTACAGGTTAGAGCGGATGGGGCAGTCAGGACTCCTTTGTGGATTCAGTTTCTAGCTCTGATTTAGGACATTAGCCACAGCCCACTGAAGTCAAATGGAGTCTTTCCATTGATTGCAATGGGCTTTGGATCAGGCCTTTGCTGTGAAACCTTGGGCAAATCAATTGAACTCCCTGTGCCTCAACTTCTTAATGTGCAGAGTACAGTAATAATTCTCTCTCTCATAGGGGGGTTGTTTAAGCTTAATTAATGTGCAAGAGGCACTTCGAGCAGCTCGGGGAAAGGTGCCATGTGTGTGCAAAGCGTCAGGGTGCAAGTATTTCTAGGAATTCAAAAACGCATATGATCAAGATTGCTACTTGTTCTCAAAGTACCTGCATATGAGCTATGGTGCACAGAACAACTCCTCATCTCTGGCCTCCTGCTCCAACTTTTCAATCACACTGATAGCCATAGGACACATACATTCCTTTGCAAAGAGAAACACGGGTTAGAGCCCAAGCCCCAGTTTCAGAGGTATCTTCCAGAGACTCCAATGAAGGCAGGTTCTCCTCCTTCAGATGATCAGAACTGTTGTAAAAGATTTTTTGGTTGGTTGGTTGGTTGGTTTATGGCAGGGTAGTCCACATTTTTAAAGTGACAGCACTATATTAGCAAAGATTGCAGATCATATCTGGAGATTTCAAAAGATTTACTTTGAAGTTTCCTATTGTCATTACTGGTAACCATAGACTGAGAGCAAGCCAGCTGTGCAACAGCTGGAGACACACGGAACGCCAGTGGCACAGAAGTTCTTAAAATTATTTGTGGACAGCATACAAATCCCGGCTTGACAAAGGTATATTTACTTTAAATATAGATCCTTTCTGTGTTTGGAAAACAGGCGTGCAGACCTTTGGGTGGATTGACTCCTTGCCTCAGAAACAAATTTCTGTAGCCTCAAAAGGAAACAAGTTTACAATCGTCTGAATCAAATGTCAGTTTGTACTTCTGGGTGTTGGGAGAAGAGGGAATCTTTATGAAGTCTCTGACATTCTCTGTTAAATACTTGCACACAGTTATGCATCGCTTAGCCAAGTTTGTGGTGACTGGCTCAGCCCAGTGGGGAGCTAGCCAAAAAAACGTGACCTGCCAGGTTTTGCAATGCAGATGGCCTCATATATTCAATTTGGTGATGAACAGTAGCCATAAAGTGTTTGTGGGGACTAACACAATAAAGGAAGGTGTAGATGTAGTTTGAAAAATAAACCACAATATTTATATATGCAGTGTGCCTAAAAATCAAATATCACAGTCTATAGGCATAGCCCAGATTCAGTTATCAGTGACACCAGTATTATCAAATAAATCTCAACTGTATTTTAAACAGAGCACAGAGAAACACAGGGTGTTTCTTTTTAGAATGTTAAGACAAATACCCTGTTTTTATATTTATTTATATTTTTATACATACATATGTACACACACATGCTTTATTCTCATTTCGAACATAAGGATGCAGAGTCAAAGCCTCTTCTAATTACAGTCAAACAGTATATGTAATTAGTAACTAAAGTGAATGCATTCGTCTACACATGCAAACCAAACTGACAACAGTGATACAGAAGGTATTCTGACCATTTTCTCTTAGTCTGTCATTTGAATTATATATGAGCCTTGTGATTTAAACACATTTTAAGCTCATTTACCAGTAGTTACTAGAAAGGAAAGATGGCTCTGAACCAGAATTGCAGATTTGAATGTGGCAAGCTCTTGAAAAGTTCTGCAGCACAATCTAGACCTGAATTTTACTGCGGGCTGCTACCTCTAAAATGGATCCAAACACTTCTTGAGAAAGTTTTGGTCTGGACCAACATTTCACAACTGGCCCCTTATCTCCATAATTGCTTCAACCAAAATCCCAGATTCAAGCCCCGCACACCCTTGGGAAGATTGGATCTATATACTGATCCAAACTTTGCCGCTCAAGGCCAATTTTAACCAAAAATTGCTAGAAAGGGAGTAGGGAAGCGGGCAGGGTAGATGAAAAGCAGGAGGCATAAGATATTTGCAGTATAGAATTTATTGAGACATTTCAATAGGTCTTGGAGGAGTTTAAAACAGTGAGGATGAAAGAAATAATTTCCAATAGCGCAGCAGAAGGAAATAAAAGGAAACTTGAGGGTAACGAGCAACAGAACAACATCTGACAGATACCTGCATGCTGCAGAGACTAAACTGATTCTGAGAGCTGATCATAACTGAACAGTAATGACACAGGGCCTACTTCTGTTGAAGCCAATGGGAGTTTTGCCATTTACTTTAATGGGAGGAGGATTGGGCTGTGGGGATCAGAGTTGGTAACCCAAGTGCCAGAGATTTTGAAATGGCCCCTTGGAATGATTCCCAGTTGGTGTAAATCAGGTTGGCTCCACTGGCTTCAAAGGAGCTATGCCAACTTACATTAGCTGTGGATCCAACCTCCTGTTTACTTACTGAATAGGATCATCATTAGGCATAACCATCAAGGGAAATAGCACTGGAATGAAAGGAACTCATCCCAGAATGCTGCCGTCTCCAGGCATCTATAGTAGCAGTGTGTCCTTATCACAGCGTAATGTTACACTTGTAACATACTATAGCAATAGGATTTCCTTGTAGAAATACCGCCTAGATTTTATATAATGCTTTTTATCCATAACACAAATATTTGACCCAAAAAGACACCAACTTTGGGGACAATTGTTCACATTTGCCAGGTGCAAATATCAATTTCATCATTCAGTGATTTGATGTAAAGTGATAGCTTTGCTCTCAGGCTGCGTCTACGCCATGAGCTAGGGGTGCAAGTCCCCTATTCATGTATACACATTGGTGCTAGCGCTCATGGAGCTAGCATAAGTATAAACAGCTGTGATGCCAGAGTAGCACTGGTAGTGGCTGTGCCAAGTACAAACCTGCCGGAAACCAGTGGGTCTGCACTCAGCACAGCTCTGCTGGGCCTCTACTGCACGGGCATTAGGCCCTGTAGGTTGTGGTGTATTTATGTGGTGCTCAAAGAAAAGCATGAGAGGTGTGTGTGTGTGTGTGTGTGTCTCTCTCTCTCTCTCTCCAGTCCAGAGGGGATGATTTTGCAACCTTGGCTTATGCTGAATAGTTCTTACTGATGTAGAGTAGTACATACTCAGTTACAGTGGGACTACTCACATGAATAAATACTAATAGGTGTGAATAAGGGTTGCTGCGTTTGGCCAAAAATGTCTCCATTTATCGTGGGACTCTCTTACATAATACAAAAAGAAAAGGAGTACTTGGGGCACCTTAGAGACTAACAAATTTTTTTCCACCAAATGCATCCGATGAAGTGAGCTGTAGCTCACGAAAGCTTATGCTCTAATAAATTTGTTAGTCTCTAAGGTGCCACAAGTACTCCTTTTCTTTTTGCGAATACAGACTAACACGGCTGCTACTCTGAAACCTTACATAATACAGCATCCTGTTTCTCCTGACACAGATTTTAAGACAGAAGGGTGCATCAGATCTTCTGGTCTGACCTCCGGTGTAACACAGGCAACAGAATTTCATCATATCTAAAAGCTGTCTTCCAATAAGACATCCAGTCTCGATTTGAACCCTTTAGGAGATGGAGATCCACCATAGCCTTAGATTGTTTCTTCCTATGGTCAGTCACCCACTCTGTTAAAAAATTGTGCCCTACATGCACCACATGGGTTTCCTCCCTGTGCTGCCCCTTCGTTTTTCTTTCAAATATTTTCACCAACAGCATCTCAGCCCTATGCAGAACAAAATATTGGATCTTAAAATCTTAAACCTGTTCCCCCTCCCTGGCCTCTGTCACATATTTTCCAGCACTTGAATGCTATAAATAGGGGCAGATAGAGAGAGAAGTGGGAACATGTGCCTTTTTATTCCTTTAAATTAATTGGACTAAAAGCTTTCAGGCAGAGCAAAGTGGAAGAATGATCATTATTTTGCTTTAAAAACAGGGACTTGCTCCTCCTCAACAAGAACAGTTGATATGTAAAGCAGTTAGCTATTTAAATACCATCTTGGAAGTGACCAAGGAGCTGCTGAAATACTAATTCCTTTTGACAGAAGCACTCTAAGATAGCTCCAGTTACCACTGGAACTTCCCAAATGCTGCACTTCATCCCTGGCACATATTATACATATGAAGACACAGGCAAGTGGGCCTGATGTCTATGTAATATTGCCACTTAAGGGCTCACAATCGGCATATGCAAACAGGTTCAGACAAGGCAATCATCAACATGCACACTTGGCCAAATTCTCTGTCATACCAGAGCTATCCCATTGAAATCCATGAGGGCTGCATGGGTATAATCCTTATGGAAAAAATCCTGTGGAATTTAATAGGGATGAGACTGAATAAAAATCATTCTGACGGTCTATAGACTATCATAGGAAATGATCTTCTTTCTATGGTCCTAATCCTTCATCCAGACCTGGTAGTGCACTCATCTGCACCTGAATGGAGTACCACTGAAGTCAATGGGATTTTGCGTCAATGCTCGGCTGATCCAATGCTACACTGGGCCTATAAAACGGAGGGATGTGTTTTTCTTTTTTAACTATCAGATAGATCAACAGAATGGATATAGTTAAAGGACGGTACAAAAGAAAGGGGGGTCGTTTCCCATTAAATTCTAGAACTCTATTCCAGAAGGGTAACTTAGAGCAGAGTGAAAAGGGGGACTGACTTGTGGCACCTTAGGGACTAACAAATTTATTTGAGCATAAGCCATGGCATTCGATGCAGTGAGCTGTAGCTCATGAAAGCTTATGCTCAAATAAATTTGTTAGTCTCTAAGGTGCCACAAGTACTCCTTTTCTTTTTGCGGATACAGACTAACACGGCTGCTACTCTGAAACCTGTCATTAGAGCAGAGTCTGGCCCATTGTCTTTCCAGAGGAAATTGCGATGGCACAAATAGACGATAGTGAAATGCGTGTTTGCTGCTACATGAGATAGGCACTAACACTGAGCCATCAATTTTTATGCCAAACTCCTCATTGAAATCAATGGTGAAAAGAGCTTTAAAATCAACCAGCACCTCTCTGGTTGTTGAGACTTTCTGCTTTGCTTGTTGTGTAGCAATACAACAGACATCTTAAATGTGCAAAGTTGAATGTCAGACTTCTATTCCCCATCATTTCAGAGCTTCTCTTGCTATAGGGACTTCACCCGTTCCTGGTTCAGGGAAAAAACAAAAAGACAAAAGGGTTTTCCTAAATACTTTAGCTGAGATCATCAGCTGGTGTACTTTGGCATTGCTCCATTGAAGTCTAAGTTGGTTTGCATTTCACTTTATAAAAGAGATAAGAATAAGCATGAATTCATCTTTGATCACATCAAAGGAAAGAATATGTACAAAGTTTAATAAAATTATACCTGCGTGGGATTTGAGCTCACTATCTTTTACAATACGGATCTGGTATTTGGGGCCAAACCTTCTAGCAGCAGCTTAACTCCATGCTCAATGAAAAATGTGCACAAGTCTGCATATGTATATTCCTTTTTATGAACATAGATGTGGTAATTGTGTGCACTCAAGCTGCATGTGAACAATTAGAGACTGGGTTATGGTGCGTTTGTATATCTTCTCACACCGGCTATATTCTCTCTCTCTATATTACTACCTTCTAGGATGAGGGATTGATGATATAAAACTAGCAATAGCCACACAATGTTTTTCATAATGATAATTTTCAAGAGTGGAGGGCTCCCATACAGTTCCATTTTTGAGAATTAGTTTAACAACCCCAAAGACAAAAAACAATACCGACAAAGGGCTATTGTTGTGCTCTGGGGTTCAACCAGACCAGGAAGGGGTTGTGTAACCTTGGGTGCTTCTGTGCTGTGCAGCTTTGGCTCAGAGGCCTGACACCAGCAGCCTGCTCAGAGGAGTGACCTCACCCTGCCTTCCACCAGCCTGGTTACTCCATGCAGGGTGATACTAACTGCCCCTCTGGTCCTGTGTCTACCCAAAACTGTCTCCTATGCAGCGCTCAGCCCTCTTGATTGTAGCACTCACAAAACTGTATCAAGTTTGCTTCTCCTTTAGATACACAATACACAGCATCAACCTGTTAGTTTGGCTGAGGATTTTACTCTACAGTTTGTAACACCCCACTGAGATTGTTGTGCAATAAAACAAGATTAAGTTAAACAACAGAGGACAGATATTTAAATGATCCCAAGTAGAAGGAACTGGGATTGAAATGTTACAAACAAACAAAACTAAAAAAAAAAAATACAGTAACCCCTCATTTAAAGTCGTCCCGGTTAACATTGTTTCATTATTAGGTTGCTGATCTATTAGAGAACATACTAATTTAAAGTCACGCAAAGTTCTTTTATAAGGTTGTTTGGCTCACTCTGCTCACCTGGTGCTCCTGCCAGGGAGCCCGCAAGCCCCCGACCCCACTCGGGGCACCAGGCGGGTGGAACAGGGCAAGCCCCTGCGCTCAACCCTGCTAAGCCCCACCTCAACCAAGCTTCACAATCCTCGGTGAGTACAGTATTACATTGTTTTAAATTATTTTTAAAACTGTGTGTGTGTGTGTGTGTGTGTGTGTGTGAGAGAAAAGATTTCCTTGAAACCTAACCCCCACGCCCCCCATTTACATTAATTCTTATGGGGAAATTGGATTCACTTAACATTGTTCCACTTAAAGTTGCATTTTTCAGGAACATAACTACAATGTTAAGTGAGGAGTTACTGTATGCTTATAAGACTATCACCTAACCTAGGAAACTAGAGTTCTTTTGTGCAAAGTAGTTTTCTTACCACAGTCAGTCTTCCAGCATGGCTGGCCAGTCCTTAGCCAGGATCCAACACTGAGCAGGAGGAACTAGGCTCCAGGGGGAGGTCACTGCTGTAAGCAGGCTGCTGGTATTGGGGTTTTGAGCCAAAGCTGCAAAGCACAGACGCATCCAAGGTTACAGGGCAAGCTGTGACAACCCCGTGCTGAGAACCCCCAAAGCGTCCCAGCTATAAATGGTTGTCCTAGTTCATTCTAAGATCTGTGTGTGTAAAATGTCATGAAAATCAGACTGTTTACTTCAATAAAAATACGAAGTGTCGAAGAGAATACTATCCATAAATGCCTTTATACACAACACCTATCCTGTTAAAATGATGTTTATTGTGAATTATATTGGTGAGGTCAATATTAATGCACAAAGAAAAAAGTTGTAATACTTAATATTGTCAGAACAAGTGCCCCATTCCTTTCAGGCACATATAGATAAGACGCAAAAAGAAAAGGAGTACTCGTGGCACCTTAGAGACTAACAAATTTATTTGAGCATAAGCTTTCGTGAGCTACAGCTCACTTCATTGGATGCATCCGAAGAAGTGAGCTGTAGCTCACGAAAGCTTATGCTCAAATAAATTTGTTAGTCTCTAAGGTGCCACCAATACTCCTTTTCTTTTTGTGAATACAGACTAACACGGCTGCTACTTTGAAACCTGTCATAGCTAAGATGATGACTGTTCTTTTTGTGACTTGGAGTTGAGTCACTATAGTACTATGATTCTTTATAATTATGTATTATATAGGCTTAATAGATTTTATAATTTTTCCTCAATGTACAGAGGCAAATTCCTCCATTGACTCAACTGGAGATACACCAGAATAAATTTTGCCCATTGTCTTTAATAATATTAGTAAATCAGCAGCATCTCTCAATACTAAATATAAGCTAAAGGCTACAACGGGTTGGGAATTTTTTGACAAGGGATTTTTTGTTGTTGGGAAACATTGATTCATCTAAACAAACTGTTCGTGGGAAAGGGTTTTGATGAATTTCCCATTTTGAAATTTTTTTTTGAAAAAAGATTCAAAATGGTCATTGACATTTTTGGAATGAAAGCTCCTATTTTCGGTTGAAATGTTTCACTGCAAAATTTAAAGTTAATTTATTACAAAATGTAAAAAAAAGGGGGGGGGCTCAAAAATCAAAACAAAAATGGTTCAAAATGATTGAAAAGAACTATTTCAGTTGACCCAATCTATTTTATTTTGAGTCCACAAAGTATTTCAAGATTTTGACTTTTTGTCCCAATGCAGGTCAGGAAAAATGTTCAAAATCTCAAAAATTCTTGCAGGACAGGAAACCTGTTTGCTGGCCAGCTTTACTTGGGAGATGTTATGACTTCCCACCTAGCAACACTGCTCTCCAGCCCTTTCTTATGCCAATAGTCCTTATTCATGGAATTGCCCCCATTGACTTCAGTGAGACTGCTAACATGGGGGAAGGATGGCAGGATCAAGCCCAGCTCTAATCCATTACATCTTCCTCTCCCTTTAAGCCAGTGCTTGAGTACATCTCACTGTCTAATCCACAAGGCTTGCAGCATTGTACGAGAATGCTCAGCACAATGGTGGGGAAACGTACAATATGACAGAACTGTTGAAGCTCCGAAAACCCAATTCAAGCTCTCTTAAGTCCGATGAAAAACTCCCATTGAACTCAATAGCAGGAGCAGAATTCACAGAATTAGATAAGCCACAGTGAATAAAATTTACCCCACTGGAATGCTCCAACTATGGGGCTCAGAGTGAATGGAACATAGGGAGTTGAAATTAAAATATACAAAAACACACACAGGGCAACCCAGAGCCAAGCTGCAAGTCCTTCACCCCTTCAGATGTGCAAGTTACTAGCTGTTCATGAAACAAATCCTCAGCTCCTCTTCTAAAGTGGTCTAGCGAGGAGAGAAATTCTGCAACGCAAGTGTACACAACCTGTTGATGCCTTGCATGTCCCATCTGCAGGGTTTACAACGTACACAGGACTTTGCACCAGCAGGCAAATTTCACCCAACATGCTTTGCAGCAAAATGAATTAACCTACATGCCAGAATCCTTTGTAGCTGCTCAATTTCAGCAACACCTGCTATCTAATCATTTTTAATTAGCAAATACCACAGACTTTTTAAAATCCCAAACGTTAAAAATGTGAAACATATCTAATTCCAGAAAAGGGTCAAGACGTGCAAAGAATATACCCTTTAAAACAAGAAAACGTGGTTCTAAAGGATTCTGATATCACAGCGATGGAGTCAGAGCAGAATGGAAAGAAAGGAAATGAGGCAAAAAGAAAATAAAAAAACCAAAAGTGTTTGCATTGTATTATTCCTGTCTGTGCCATGAACTTCTTTTATGACCTTAGGTTGAGTCACTTAGGGACAACTTATGGCTGCCTGGGCAAAGGTTTCTGGTGGATAGGTGGAGAAAAAGGGGAAAGTACAGGGACCCCCTTTTACCACTAGTATTTACACACAGGGACAGCCATAATTTGGCGGCATTTGAGTGCCAAAGACATCTAAGGGATGCTGTAGTTAACAGTTCCAAAGGGGTGCCATGGGTTGGAGGGATGGGGACATGCAGCTGGAGGACCCTGTTCTGGGGGCCACACATTCCCAAATATATAGAAATGCCTGCCGGGGTGTGCAGGGCAAGTAATGGGTCTAGACAACATCTCCGTCTGCAGGCATAGTGCCCTTCTACCACCACTGCAACTGGTCCTTCTCCCCAGGATGGCTTCAGCTCTGGGAACCTTAGGCCTCAATCTTGCAAACTTTTGCTTCGCTTCACTTTACTTCAGTTGGACTATTAATATGCTTAGTGTGTTTGCAGGATCAGGGCCTTCATATGGCCTTTACTAGCTCTGTACCTCAGTTCCTCATGTTACACGATAACACCTAGCTCCCAAGGTCGATTTGAGGCTTAGAAGGCACTGGAGAAGGGCAAAGTGATTTTGTTTTATGTAATAAACTTTTTAAAACAGATTTTTATTATTGTCAAAAGACTGAGCCAAGAAAATTGAGAAAAATAATCCTAGAAAGGCAGAAAAAACCGTGGCTTGTTAGGGGAACAAAAGCCATATCTACCCCCAAGGGAAGTGAGCTGAGATACAAATGTCACACAGGAGGTTGAGAGAGCATGGGTTGAGAGAATGAGAGCAGTATGGCTGATACCAGGGCACAGAGCGGTAGGGCTTTATATCATATACTAAATGGGATGATTTCCGAAGAGAGAGTCAGGCACCCAACTTTGATCCAGGCCAATGGGAACTGGGAATCTGATTTCAATTTGTACCTTCAAAAAAATCTTCCTCTCGCTCGCTACAGGCAGCAAAATGTGGAGCCAGGAGTCACTGCAGCAGGGCTTTTCCTCCAGCTGGAGACCCCAGCATGCCCATATGGGCTTGTAGATGTATGTTGGAAAAGCTCCAACTAGAATGTCTGAGCAGTTACATTCTGTTTCGTAAAGAAAACTCACTGGAGAAATAAAGGTTTCTAAAATGCCTAAAATGTGCATTTACACAATAGACTCTAATGGCTTCGCACACATGCATGAGCTGGCTCCCCTTATAAACTAGTACAATAAAAGAGGCATGTACATAGGTACTTTGGGCCAGATCCTGCAAAGTGCTGAGCGCTCTCAATTCACTGGGAGCAGAAGGTGCTCAGCGCCTTATGGGATGCGTTCAGGATTAGAGCTTCAGTCTGAGATTTCCAAAGCTTCCTGAGGGATTTAGATGGACACCCAATGAGAACTGGGTATTGAAATCTCTTAGATGTCTTTGAAAATCTTGCCTTTAGTGTTCAGATTAAAACCCCACTGAGCTTTGGTATGTCTGAGGTCTTCAATGTAGCACAATGCCTAGACATTAAAGAGCATGATTAAGAGGGAGATTCATCTTTTGCTTTGATTTTTTTTACCTTTCATAGTTTTAAGACGCATCTTAAATATAATTTGATAACAGGGGACCAAATTCTTTCCTATCATAAACTATTAAAGCCAATGGGTCACAGCAGCAGAGAATGTAACCCTGGGCGTTTTTTGTGGTTTAGCACTGTAATGCCATTGGCGAAAAGCCTGAGCAACTGTTGCAAGAATTTGCAGTGCAACCTCTACAAAGAATTCAGCCGCACCGTCAATGTTGTTCTGCAAACTACAGTACTGGGGCCCAATGTCAATGTTTTATATTTAAGTGCCCTACTGCTTATTCTGTACATAAAAATAGTAAATTAATGTCTTGGAAAGAAGAGGATTTTGAGAAGCTTTTAGCCAGAGAAATTACTGCATATCTACAAATCAAGTGCAAATGTACAGTCAAAAGATATCCGCAAGATACAGAAATATAGGAGTATAATTTATAGTTTAGATTCTATACAATGAACCATTTTCCTATTTTTCTTGGTATGCACTGAAATGGGCAGCTCTTAATAGGCACCAGAAGGTTACAGTTCCATAGGAGACTGGAAAAAGAAAAGGAGTACTTGTGACACCTTAGAGACTAAGAAATTTATTAGAGCATAAGCCTTCGTGAGCTACAGCTCACTTCATCGTAATGCATCCGATGAACTGAGCTGTAGCTCACGAAAGCTTATGCTCTAATAAATTTGTTAGTCTCTAAGGTGCCACAAGTACTTCTTTTCTTTTTGCAAATACAGACTAACACGGCTGCTACTCTGAAACCTGTCATAGGAGACTGGATGGCTTAGAGCTTTTCTCCAGTTTGAATCCAGACCACACAACTGAGCCAGTTCCCACAGAATGTAATGGCCCCCACTGACTCCAATGGAAGATGGATTGGGCCCCAGCTCAGTAGCAACTTAAAGTTATTATAATCTGCAGGTTGTTCATGGGTCTATGTAAAAAAAAAAGTTGATCATGTTAGTCTAATTTGCAGTGGACATCTGTTCAGATCTCAAAGCACAGTCACAGTGGTCACCGGTCAGCACTGCCTACAGAGGCACCAAGAATTGAATAGACAAGATGACTAACCTACCTTCAGTTTCACCCTACAGATCATCCTTTCAGGTTGTTGTAAAGACACATTATTGGGGCAGAAGCTTGCACTGTGGTTGCTGCTTACTTCATACCCGTTTGTGGCTTGAAGTCGTGGTGCTGTGTAGCCAATAACCTTCGCATTTCATTTCCAATTTGTCTTTCAAACACGTCTGGTTTAAACCACTAGCCCCTTCCTCCTGCTCAGGAGTCAGATTGCTGCCACTCTTGCACAGTGAAAAGGATCGTGAGATTAATATGCACAAGTGTATAACATCAACTCCCAGGCACTGATTAAAACAATGTGAAAAACTGATCGTGCTGGATTCAGTTCCACACATTCTACTTTAGCATCAGATTAGGATGAGAAGGAATACGGGCAGAATAATTTGTAAAATACTAAGGGCTTATCTAGATGGAGACAAAGCGTGTGGCAAGCTGGAGCATGAGTCTACATTGCCCAAGTCTGCTGCACACTAACTGGCTGTATGGACCTTGCTGCCATGCTCCATAGGGAGTTTTGACTTACTGCTGTAAATAAGCCTTAGGGATAAAAATACCATACTCCGTTATGTTCCTGGCAGTGATGCTCCATTCACTTGTTTTTACTGTGGTGGAGGAGCTCTCTGCTGCCTAACGGTGTAGTTACTACCTTTGTTTTCATGTAAGTCATGTAATATTTTTAAAATTAGAATGCAGTTAAAGGATTGTTTTTTTAATTCAAACCATCAATAATATTGCCAATGTAATCAAAATTAGCTGGTCAGAAAATGGATTTTTTTTGCATTTTTTCCCTGCAGAATATTTTGATATTTGATAAACATTTTCACTGAAATTTTTCACAAAATGTTGAATTTATGGCAAAAGAATGAAAAACCAAAATATTTAGTTTGAAACACAAATTTATTATTTGTCAAAAGAAATCAATGTTCCAATGAAAGCAGATTGTTCATTGTGAAGCTGTTTTACAGTTAAAAATTGGGTTTTTAATTGAACTATTTTCTACCAGCCCTAATCAAAAGCATTCAATTTAATCATTAGCGCTGGTTGAAAATACCAGTTTTTCCATGATAATTTTTTTTAATTGATTCTCCCCTCTCCCCCAAATTTCTCACAATATCTTCTTGGTTTTGGATGGAAAAATCAAACCAAATAACTATTTTCTAAAGCTATTTTTGGTTCAGAAAAATCAGTATTTTTAGAAAGTTTTCAAAAATCAAAGTGAATTTTTTTCCTTAAAAAACTGTTACTGGAGGGGAAAAATCCAATTTCAACTTTTTTTTTTGCAAAAAAAGTTTTGTTTTGGTCAGAAATCCACTTTCTGTTGAAAAAAGGTCTTGATGAAAAATATTTGACTAGCTGTATTAATACTTCACATTTCTAATAGTACCTTTCATGTCAGGATCTGAAAGCATTTCACAAACAATTCATTAAGCTACACAAAGCCCCTGTGAGGTGAAAAAAGGACACCCATTTCACAGATGAGAAAACAACAGAACAAAGCGGTTGATGGCCTCATTCTAGAAGTGCTGAGCACTTTCATTTTCCTCTGGCTTCAAGGAGTTATGTGCTGCTGGCTGGCACTTTGCACAGGGATACATTTCATTCCAAATGTATTATTTAAGCTGGTTTTCTGCTTCCTGTATATTAGTAAGCATGTCAAGCACAAATCCATTTTTTAAGTCACTGCAGCCTGGTTCTTAACACCAGGGGGTAAAAAATTCAGCATGATGGAGGGGATTTTTGAAACACATCTTATTAGTAATGTGATATGCTTGATTGCATTCCTGCACATCACACTGAAAATTTCTCCCCAGGGGTCTTACCCTGCTTGACCTCCTTAATTGTTGCTTTTCCTCATAATATTTTGATGTGTTCATTACAGGAACATCTGCACCGACCAGATTCACATTAAAAGAGAAGTGTAGCATCTTCATCTAGGTCAGTAGGGATGAGATTGTATGACAAGCATTAGGATCCATGGTCTTAGTTTGTTCCTGATCACCCCTTCTGGGTTCCCCCCCTTACATGGAGGGCATGCCAATACTGAAGTGAAACATGTCTATCAGCAGTTTCACTAGCTGTTTATCTTTTTTTATCCTCATTCCTTGCATGCTTTCAACTTGTTTCACTTTGGCCTTGCTATCCTTACGCTCTGTATAGTTTGCATTCAAGGAGAGAGATTGTTCATACAGCAAATTGCAGTTTTGACGTGCCTGTTTCATCTAGATTCATATGGTAACTTCTGTCAGTAAAATAAGTAGATTTGTTTGTTGTCTACTTTTTAGTGGCTATCTTGAGTGACAATTTAGCGTTTATTCATATCTTCTAGATTCTTCATTTCAATAAAACTTTCACTGTTTAATGTGTCTTATTCAAGAAGAGGAGACAACTTTTTTTTTAAAATCCCAATGTCTTTCTGGTTTGTTCAGCTTATCAAAACTAGGGGTCTTGTCTGGAAGTCCTTATTCAGGGAAAACACCCATTTGAGATCAATAGATGTTTAGTTTAAGTAAGGACTGGGCAACCAAATCTGACATTAGGTTTTATTTAGGGGGTTTCATTTAAAGAGATGGCCTGGAACCAAAACCCAGATACAAACATGTGAACTGAAGTTTGGATTCCATGTTCAGAACCAATATTGGTCTGGATCAGACCTCTGGGTCCTGTATCTGTGCTAGCTGAAATCAAAGCCTTGGGTTGTGAAACCCACCCCCAAAATTTTGAGGGAAGGGAACTTCCAAATTCTGGACCTGAATTTTGTGGTTCAGCCAATCCTCATATTTTTCCCATACATTATCAGACTTCTAAGTCCGAATCCAGACCCCAAAAGAGTTCATAAGAAAAGCTATACCTATAAAGACATCAAATTCTACAAGGAGGATGGCACAGCTATGAACCGTAAGGTTATAACTCAAAAGAAGAAATAAAACTAAATAGATAACAGTGGAAATGGATAGGAGTAGGAAAATGGAAGATGTAATAAATGTTGGTCTAAATGGTCTTTAAAAAGCTCATCTATGGTTAAAAACTCATTGGACCATCTGTTATGCCTTCATGCATTTTCCACATAAGGGCATGAAACTCCGCAGGTATCTGCTGATGGATTCACTGGTTCCTAAACTGTGGCCCATAGAGCACTTGTTGGTGGGTCCACTGTGAGCTGGCAGATCACATGGTGCTGGCTCTCCATTTCCAGCTGCTACATCACATTAGAGTGCTAAAAATACATTAAATACCATCCTAATAAATAGGATTGAAACCACGGAACCTGACAGCTAGTACAAAACACAGCAGCCCATCTGCTCAGCAACACAAGTCTGTGAGAATACATCACCTCAGAATGCTCCTTCTAGTCATTGGCTTGACATCTGAATACCAGTTCAAGAACTCTCCTCTGCTGTTCAAAGTCTTTCACAAGATAGGACCTAGCTACATAAGAAAACCCTTCCCCACTTGCAGCCAATCTTCCACTGGAACAATTGAACTAATGGCCAATAAGGGGAGGCTTGTAAATTCAGAAAGTAAAGCTCTTGCAGGAGCAGGACCTAGACTATGAAATTCACTTCTGCAAGAGATGAGAGCTACCGTGGAACTAAATGCTTTCAGAAGAAATGCAAAACTCCTTGGATATGGCTTCCCTCAATATTTCCTTCTCATATGCAAACAAGAACCCTGTTGACCAAACTAATGATTTTCACAACCTGAGAAGGAAGATTATTTCTATTTTTAAATACTTGGAAGGCACATAGATACTATAGGGACAGGAACCACACACATCAAATAGGAGTTCCACCAGCATCTTGGACAAAATTTGGCCTTTTTTACAAAGAAATTCTCTTTGATTGACAAAATGTACCACAGTGCACCATCTTATGGTGGTAAATTCTTCCCAGTTACTTACCTGATTTTCAACCAACGCCCACGAAAATCTATGCACTATTTCATTTTTGGAGGCCTTTTAAAAGTACCAAGTGCCACTGGAATTGGGTTTCCAACATTAAGAATTCCAGTACAAGTAATTGTTAGGTTTATGATTTAATGAACTGCTTCTCTGATCATAGAACGTTCTCTGAATTCGTGAGTCCCTCAAGTAAACAGTCTTGACTTTCTTTGCAAGATTCACAGCTCATCTGCTGGTCTCTCCAAAGAAGCTGTAACACATCAGACTTGGTGGAAGCAGAGAGCTAGGTTAGGATGCTGGTTGTGTTTCTGATATGCTGTTCTATGCAGACTACATTCTTCTAATATGTTTGTTCACAAAAGCCACAAGATCCATTTTGAAAGCAGAATACAAGAGTGGGAACATACTATTCTTGAGAATATTTGTGTGTTCCTTCTGTACATCACTTTAAACAATTTACCCTCATGATGGTACCTACCTTTTGATGGGTATTTCCTTGTCCTTGCTGTGGGTAAGCTTGAAATAAAGGTCGTCTGTCTGTCTGTAGTGGCCATTTTATGAACACAAATAATTCCAAGCACTTTGTTATTATTCTATTAAATGCTACTTTTGCTGGTGGCCATTTGTTTGGTTTGTTTAGAATCTAGAGGGATTTATTTTACTCTCCAGTTTCAATTGTTGTTCATAAACCTTGAATTTGTATTTAGATATTAGTAATGGGCAAGACTCAGGGGTTCTATTTATATAGCACGGTGATAAGTACAGTATAAAAACAAATTATTCAGACCTACTTAACCTGGTAACAGAGGCTGGAATTCTTGAGAGATCACATATATGACTTTCCCACTAGTTTCTCGTTTTAGCCAAATTAGAAACAGCAGCTGCCTTTCTTGTGGGCTTTCACTATTTCCACTTCAGTCCAAAAACGTAGTAGTACTGGAAAGAGTACAAAAAGGAAAAATGTATAATCTTCAGAAAAGCATCTGGGTCCAAGTTTTGAGCAATGGTTCTGTTTTGTTACGTTTATGTGAATCACTTCACCCAAACCTTGATATTACTCTATAACTTTCTTCTATTGTCAATTTAGGCCTCGATTCTGCAATCTGATCCATGCAGGCAGATCCCTCTGCCCACACAGAACCTCAGAAGTCAGTGGGGTTCCCATGCAGATCACAGCCTTAGTTTGTATTAGCAAAAAGATGCATTTAATCTGACAAATGAAAGACAGGAAGTAATTCATATATGGCCCTTGTGCTGGATCTGGCTAATCGAGAATACTTGATCCTGAATCTAACCAGCACAGCAATTACATTGAATACAGCGTCCGACCTTGCAGAGAAGCATTTAACAAAGGTACATTAGGGATGATAGCTAAAGAAGGGGATACTTACCTGAACCAATCCACACCTAAGAGAGGGATGGAATTTGGTTGAGTATTTATAAAGCAAAGTATCCCCAAATTAACTTTTCCAGGTCTGTTGAAAAAGTTACTTGACTATGACACAAGAAGATATCAGATTTGAAAGATTAACGAATGAAACAGATGATCAGTAAACTGAAGGACATGCAGGTAGACACCTTTTTATATTAAAAGCCAGAGCTGACAAATGTGAAAAAATCTTGAGTGTAGGAGTAATGTTCATTCTGCTGCTGTAGCTCCAGTATAAGAGTTCTTCCAAGAAACTGAAAATTTTTTCTTGTTATTGAGTATCAACACATGGTAATGCAGCTTTCGCAGCAAGGGTCAGATTTCTCAGGAGTGCTATGCACCAACAATTATAGCCAGATTTTCAGAGTACTCAGCATCCAGAACCTGAGAACAATGGGAGCTGCTGGATATTGGGCATTTTTGGAGTGGCCAGATTTTCATTTAGGTGGAATGGAAGCTGTTGTATGCGGAGTTCTTTTAGAAATCTGTCTTGCAAGATCATTGCAAGTATTTTAATATGAAGAGGTTTCAAAGTTCCTCTGGAATGGGAACACAATTTATTATTAAGTTTTTCAGAAAGATTATACTGTATTTCTATTTGAAAGTAACATTACAGGCTTTGGATTTTATGTTCTTATATTTGTCTAAACATCTAAATAAGAAAAATCAGGAAAAACAACTGTTTCCACTTATTTTATTAAAATGTAATTTTTATAAATCCACACTGAATATAACACCACATTTTTTGCTTCAAATTACTGTAAACTTAAAGGAATTCTAAACATATTCACATATCCATTTGGGCTAAAAATAGGCAGATATTGGCCAGTATTTCACAGTAGTACAATAGTCACCTGGGGGGAAAAAGCATCTCATACCCTCTGTTGCAAGTCTAGGACTATGAAGTATTCCAACACTTGTTCTCAATCTTAATACATCTCTTAGGGAGGTAAGAATTCCTGCACATGTAAAACTTTCAGGTAAGTACCGCAGTTACTGGTGTGTCTCATTTTTAGCTGCCTGTTACTAGGTAATTAGTAGTTCCTTTTAATGGCATACAAATACCCCTATATAACCTAAAATCATATGGGTACTTAATATTCTGGTATGAGGAGATTCAATGCTCCTACCACTTATTACTGGAAAACAAACTGAGCCCCAAGGTTATAAGGCAAGAATCTGACATTATTTCATCCTTTAGGCACTAGACTTATAAGACTTTTACCCAATGATGAGCTGGATTTTATGTATTTGTTTCCATGGTGAAGTAGGTTGTTGTTTTAGTTAATAAGACCTGAAATACATGGCCAGTTACCTGGATACTGCCTAAAATCTAAGGTTTACTATAAAGTTGGGTTCTTATCTGAGAAGAGACTTGAAGTAGCATCATAGTATTCTATCTGCATCTTTATTTCACTATCAGAGGTTCTCAATGCATAGGTGAAGAGGTTTTTTCTAACTGCCAACCCTGCAAATATATCAAATAGATTCAGCATTCTCTCTCAGCTATGTTGGCTGGGACTAACAGGAAGAAAAAGCAGTAAAACAAAAAAAAAAATTTTGGCTACAAGAAAGAGTATATATGACTATGAATACACAAAGAAAAGCTTTGTTGAATAAGGTGCCACATTTGCATATATCCGAACTCAGATTATCTCAAATTCAGAACTGTACCTTACAACTGGAATTTCATTTTCAGATTTTAGATCTGACTCCTGAGCAACTTGGGTAACTGTTTACCCACAATCATTTTTCAGAGTTGAACTGCAGTCTGAGGAGAAATGTACATTTCATTTCCCTTTTGCCATTTTCTCATGAAGGTAGCTGGTTTAATTTAACTATAGAAATGCTTCAAAAGTGTTCACAGTCAGACAAAAGTTAGATTTGTGCAGACTGGTGTTGACAGAAGAAACAAAGAAGAAAATAGTTTTGATGACAAAATGATGACAGGCCAAATGAAAGATGCCACTCACAAAATGCAACATCTCTAAAACACTAAATTACATCGTCGAGAATTTTGAGATTTTCACTAAGACAATAGCTGCTAGAAATGAGTTACCAAACTGGTGTGCAACACGTGCAAGGAACAGGAAGAGGCATTTCAGCAAAAGCTGATGGACAATTACAGCGCATCATACACTAGAAGTACTCTTACTCATTACCATCAGCAAGTAACTGCTCCACCAATGCTAGTACCAGCATAAGTGGAGAATAGACAGAGCACAAGTATTTTTATTACCATATCATATGACCCTAATCTAAAGAGGATTAAATGACAGAGGTATGAACACAGTTTTGGCACCAGTGCTATTGCCATTGCTACCATTGGTGCAGCTTAACCGGTAGCAGCAAAATGATGGGAGATTTTAATAAAAACACTAGTGCAGAAAAGGCAAGAGTGTGGGAGGAGGTGAAATCCATGTATTTATTCTACAGCCAGGGAGAAAGTTAAGGTGATAAACATTTTGAATTGGGAAAATGGGTATTTCTTGCAACATGTAATTCTCTGAGTTCCTTTCACAATGACGGTCTACCTTAGAAAGCAGGAGAAGATGTTAGATATTTGGGATAAGATGCCATGCTAGAACACATCCAATCACAGCAAAATGAAAATGGAAGAAATACTAAAAGCCATATGCTTCAATATAAATGCACATTAACAATTTAACAACAGTAATATTACGTTACTGTCTGATTTGCTGCCTACAGAACAGCAAACATTTAAATCAAAAGTTTTCAGCTGACAGTATCAAAGTGAGTTAGCTGGATAAACATTAGTGCTGAAAATTTTCTATTTTTTTTTTATTTTTTTAAAGTGCAAGAGAATTTACTTTTATTCTGGAAAGTAGAAAATGAAAAATATTCTCTAGTTTATGACTAAGAATCAAGATCAGTGCAACATGAATTATAGTAGTAATTCACATTTTTTTCTAGGGAACAAAGGCTTTGTTTTTGGCACATTTCCACAGTTTTACAGTAAAAACTATTTACAGTGTTAATTTTTTATTCACGTAATGCGAACGTTTGGTAAAATTTTACTCTAACTCCATTGCTCAATTGAACACGACTACACGAGCCTTTCATACCTTAGAATATGCTACTGTGTATAACTATCCATTTTATTCAGCTGAAAAACACTCAAAACAGAAAATATATGAAAAATAAACGATAAAGAAAAAAATAGTCAAATCTGATTGTCATTTTGTTTCCAGCTTCAGGGGGGGTTACATTTAAAAGTTGGTTTTTCATAAATATAAAAACAAAATCACAATAAATCTCTCATTTAATAAAATCATCATCACTATAAAATTTATTATTTAGTACCATTTCAGTTAGAAACGTCTACCATGATACACACATTCCCAACATTTGAGTTACAATTTATAAAATATACTTTAAAGGCTACATGGCAGCAGTGCACAAAGCTCATCACTGCTGCCAGTCTGTCACACGTATTTCCTTACATCCTGTTTTCTTTTCCCCATCATTTGAAATAGAAATGTTTCAAAGTGTTACGGTCACATGTAACAAGATAATTTTTTTGGCCACTTATTCTGTTTTCTTTGCCTGTCTTTTCTTAATGCTTTCACTGGCCTCTCCAGCAGAACGGTCACAGACTGAAGAGGTTCCATTGGAAGATAATCTGGCCTCACCCTTTACTTTAGATGGAGTTTGTTGCCAACCAAAGAGCATACGGCCCAGCACAGACTCAAAAGGAGCAAATGGAGAAACTGCAGATTGAGTCAACATCATGGTTACCTATAAAGAAAGTGGTCAAATTTAAGTTAGAAAGCCTTATCTCTCCAAATAAAAAGGCTATTTAAGAAGCAGAAGAATCAGCACATATGGGCTGATCTGCACACAAACACACACTGAAATACCTAAACCAGTTTTAATTCACACTTGTGTTATTTCAGCACAAGTCTGCATGTGGACACTCCTTTGAATGCATCCGATGAAGCGAGCTGTAGCTCACAAAAGCTTATGCTCAAATAAATTTGTTAGTCTCCAAGGTGCCACAAGTACTCCTTTTCTTTTT
The DNA here is from genome assembly GCF_009764565.3 of Dermochelys coriacea. NCBI lineage: Eukaryota > Metazoa > Chordata > Testudines > Dermochelyidae > Dermochelys > Dermochelys coriacea. The sequence continues at coordinate 134,075,732 of NC_050072.1, read as the reverse complement.
CCTCTAACAGAAGCATCCCATTTCAATTTTACATTAAACTCATCTGCTAAATCACAAAGACCTGCACTGAAATAACAAAAGATATAAATGAAACTTTTTTGGTGCAAGTTTATGTAGACCATCTCTAAGCTTTCAGAACGCTGAATTCCATATATCCCTAATTTGAAGACAGTGTTGTATTTTACATGTTATAAATATAGGGCATTTCTAGCCTCTGGTGCAAATCTTTGTCGAAAATAACTGCATTTCAACTAAAAATAGAAGTAAACAATCCTAAAGTGTAACACTGTTGCAAAAAAAATAGCAAGCATCATTCTGGGATGTATTAGCAGGGGGGTTGTAAGCAAGACACGAGAAGTAATTCTTCCGCTTTACTCTGCGCTGATTAGGCCTCAACTAGAGTATTGTGTCCAGTTCTGAGTGCTGTATTTGAGAAAAGATGTGGACAAATTGGAGAAAGTCCAGAGAAGATCATCATAAGTTATTACAGGTCTAGAAAACATGACCTATGAGGGAATACTGAAAAAAATTGGGTTTGTTTAGTCTAGAGAAGAGAAGAGAGGGGGAACATAGTTTTCAAGTACATCAAATGTTGTTACAAGGAGGAGGGAGATAAATTGCTCTCCTTAACCTTTGAAGATAAGACAGGAAGCAATGGGTTTAAATTGCAGCAAGGGCAGTTTAGGTTGGAGATTAGGAAAAAATTGCCTAGGGAGGTTGTGGTATCTCCATCAATGGAGATTTTTAAGAGCAGGTTAGACAAACACCTGTGAGAGATGCTCTAGATCAGGGGTGGGCAAACTTCGGCCCATCAGGGCTTTAGATCCAGCCCATGGGATTGCCACTCCCATGGTGCTGCGGGGCCCTGCACCACTCCTGGAAGCGGCCTGCACCACGTCCCTGCAGTCCCTAGGAGAGGAGGGGGCAGAGGGCTCCGTGTGCTGCCCTCACCTGTAGACACCGCCCACTGCAGCTCCCATTGGCCGGGAATGGAGAACCACAGCCAATGGGTGCTTCAGGAGAGGGCAGCATGCAAAGCCCTCTGCCACCGCGGCCCCCCCACAGGGCTGTGGTGCTGGCCACTTCTGGGAGTGGTGCAGGGCCGGCAGGGAGCCTGCCCTGGCCCCGGTGCGTGCCACTGCCACCCCAGAGCTGCTCCAGGTAAGCAGCACCAGGCCAGAGCCTGCACCCCAACCCCCTCCTGCACCCGAGCCTCCTGCCGCACCCCACACCTCTCCTGCACCCGAGCCCCCTGCCGCACCCCAACCCCCTGCCCTGAACTCCCTGCCACACCCCACCCCCTCCTGCACCACTGCCCTGAGCCCCCTCATACACTCCACACCCCTCCTCTGCCCCAACCTCCTTGCCCTGAGCACCTTCCTGCACACCACACCACACCCCCCCCTGCACCCCTGCCCCAGCCCTACATTCATGGCCCTGCATGCAATTTCCCCACTCAGATGTGGCCCTCAGGCCAAAAAGTTTGCCCACCCCGGTCTAGATAATACTTAGTCCTACCATGAGTGCAGGGGACTGGACTAGATGCTCTCTCGGGGTCCCTTCCAGTCCTATGATTTTATTTCAACTTAGGTTTATTTCAGTCTAAGTGTACACACAGAAAATAAACTAAGCTTAATAAATGCATGAAGAGTAAGCCAATGAGAAAGATGAAACAGAAGCTTTCTGTCGACAGAGGAAAAAGTCAGTGGCCTGGTGGACTTCTCTTTACAATTTTCAGTACATTGCAAGAATTATTTCACTCATAGTAACGTAAAACCAAAAACTGAACAAAAGCCTTGCTATATTAAAACTCATTATGGATAGATGTTTCTAGCCATAATTAGCAATAAAGGATGAATTATTTACCCTTAGCCTTTTTCCAATTTGTGGGTCCAAATCTGAAATCTCACACTAAGAGGAGACTGTTCATTGAAGTAAGGCTTTGTTGGGTCAGGCCCTAATTAGAAGTCTAAGGAAAACCACATTTCTAGTTCTCTTCTGACCTTGACACATCTCCAAAATAATACTTCAGATCTTCCATACATTTCAGTCTATTCTGCCTACGTAAGCAAGCATTTTCTAACCTGTTAGATATAGATATGTGACCACATGTATTTGCATATAAAGGTGTAATGTAAACTACCAAAATTCCAACTTTATCTTGACCACTGAAATGAAATATGTATAAAACAAAGCAATAAAGTTACTGTAAAATACTCTAGGGCCTTGTCCAGACTCTAATTATTAGTCATCTTATGGGCTAATTGGCAACTAATTAACATCTTAATTAATAAGATTTTTAAATGCTAATACAGACTCTTCATAAGTATTTGTTCCAGCATGAAGATTAGTTCCTGGTTGTAGTTTTCATCCCAAGGTTCAGCCATTCCTCCCCTGCCTGCTGGCAACACAGCCACTGTGGCAGAGGCTGTGGGGAATAAGGCTATGCTGGTTCTACACTACTGAAGACTCCAGGCATTGGGGTAAATCCTCAGCGGGGGGTCTGTGGCTGAACTCCACTCCCTTTGCACTACTTGAGCAGATCAGAAGGAAGGAAGGATCTGCCCCAGAGTGTTGTTTGTGGCCCCTTGACCTTGAATTGCCCCAAGCTGTAAAGGTTGGACATCACTGATTTAGGTAGCATGTATCCTAAAAAAATTCCCACGTTAAAACAAACTTATTGGGAGAACTTCCTCCAGGCCTGGGGGAAAAAGGCCTGCTTAATAGACCCAATATGGTATTTATAACCCAACACTAAAGACCAGAGTAGTACCCTGATTCTGAGAAAGGTTTCAGAAGTGTCTGGAAAGCAAGACACTACTTCATAAGTCTGTGTGTCAGACTTGCATGAACTGTGTCAGTCTAGCAGTGCATTAGTTACTAGCTGACTTCACGCTCCTAATAAGTCACCAATGCAGAACTGGTGCCACAAAGTTGTGTGTCACAATAATATGGGCTTCAGCAGTACATGGAGTCTGAGGCTGCAGACTCCCTCCCCACACCTAACTATCTCCTAACACCACATCCCTTGTATCCTGAGTGCCTCTGATGCTTAGGTGTTAAGAAAAGATAAGTCTGAAGCATTAATGATGATTACTTGCATTACTGTAGCAGCCAGGGGACCCAATATCTTAGTCAGATTTTAGAAACATAACATTTTTAGGGATGCTTTATGGGAGGCAGGCAGTTCTTTTTAAACCCTCCTCTACAGTTCACCCACTATTTTAACATCGCCTCAAGAACAGAGTGGCAACCTTCAAGATTGTTACAGCTCAGATGATACCGAGATTCCAACTTTGTCTTTTTTAGGGTTAACAGTCCTGAATATAGCCCAGCTTTTTGGGAGAAGATAAATGCAGAATATGATAGATTAGAGTTCAAACATAAGAATATTAAAGGGAAGAACAGTAAGTGTGCATATATCTCGCATGTGTACACATGCATGTGTGTGGATATACATATCCACACTTTTTATAAACAAAGAGATAGTAAACACTTTTCATATTATTTTTCTCTTCTCCTTCACCATTATTTTCTATATAGTTGAAAGATGTGTCCAAAACCAAAAACTTTTAAAAAAACAGCATGAAGACAAACAGAGCATGTTCTATCCACTTATAAACATATTCGGTGACTAGAAACACTTGGCCTTTGGCTGCAGTTCATTTTTGCTCCGCATGTATTAACAGGCTGGCAAGACAACCTGTTGTGTCTTAATTGTATCTCTCTCTCAAATAATTTAGTAACTTGAAATATCAACTCCCTGTGCCAAATTTCTGAAATATTCTTTTAATACAACTAGTAAAGGTCACAATGCAAAGAGCTTCCTGTTGGTCTGCTTCAGATATGGAAGAGTTACTTAAGACTCATGGGGGTCAGAGCTTCCACTAGTATTGGGGTAGCTCCACTGACTTCCGTTGAGCTATGCCATTTTCACCAATTGAGTTTGACCAGATCTCTCCAGAAAAAGAAAACTGAAATTAGTATTCTGGTGGCGGGTATAAAGAGAAATATTCAACAATATACATCTTGCTTTAGAAAGTACAGTGAAAAATATTGCTGTATTGCATATGTTTAAATAATTACACATTTCTGAATTCTTACCTTTGTGACCACTAGAAAGGTGGTGTAAAGGAACATAAGGTTGTGTCTTGCTATCGGTAGGTTCTGGGCATGTTGCAATGTGAAGAGTACTGCACCTACCAGAGTCACTTTTACAGGGCTGGAAACCAAACAAAATAAAGACAAGTGTGTGGATTCTCTCTCCTCCCCCTCCTATGCTGATAGAATATTTCAGCATACAAAAATATAACTATAATATTTGCTTGGCTGAAAGTAAATGATACAAAGCTTGCGGTAACGATATGGCAACATGTTCACAGGCTAATTACATGCTTTGTATACTTCTATCAGTTTTTAGTTTGCAAGCTTTCAATTTCTTAGATCTTTGTTCCTGAATTTAAAGACCACCATCCAATTTGTTTTCTCCATACTATTATTTAATTTATACATCTGATATATCCCTTTATTAGTCACCTCTAAACTAAACTGTGCCAATATTTTCACTCAGTTTTCTTATGGAAGTTTTTGCCACACCTCTAATCATTTTGTGATACTTTCTTCCCCTTGAGGATTTTCAGCTTAATTTTACTGTAGTTACTATTACTTAGTGATTCAACTTAAATTATTACTTCAGTCAACTCCTATGTGTTACTTGGGACTGAGTTAAGAATAAGCTCTCCTCATTGTGCTATAGAACAAGCTGTTCTAAGAACCCATCATTCAAGATGTCAAGAAACTGCTCGTCTAAATCTTAGACCGCTGTGACATTTGACCACTTTATAGGAGGCTGATCAGGAAGTCAGTAGTATAACTCTACTTGTATATTTTTATGATTTGGGATTCGTCAAGTTTCATTTCTTATCATACCTTTAATTAGATTCATGCGTTTAGCTTTACAACCAAAGGAGAACATTTGAAAAAAATTGTCAAGGGAATTTTTAACCAAAATAATTTCAGAATGTGAGGACAGTGATCTGTGTCCAACACCTGTCTGTTCTGGTATATTGCAATCTCAGCTTTTACTCTTCATGAGACTAGATGCAATACCACAATTTTTAACATTTAAAACTCATTCTTCCTTCAGCTAGGACATTTTTTTTTAAAGAAAGTGACTGCAGTGTTTTAAACTAGCAGAATTTACTTGTTTCACTAAGTTTGAAGTATTTAGGTGCAGCTGACACCATAAGCCTCACAATCCTTCCTTTTGGAAATAGTGTTGCTCATAATTTTTGTATTTTTCTTCTGTCATTCTTTATTACCCTGGACAGTTACATGAAACCAGCATCCCTAAATGTTTATCACATCAAAAGTCATAACTCTGTTTTTGAAATAATCATTTCCGCAGAAACCAGCTGGAAAGTCACATGGAAGGGCAAAGTGGGCATTTTAAATCCCCTATGAGCTTGTCTCCCTTTACAGCAGTAGTTTGTGGCCTGCCAGCCAGTTCCAATTCTCTCTTTTGCAGAAGCTAAACTGGGTGCTATGTAATACTCCCAATTTAGCTTCTGCGAGACAAAGAATTGAAACCTGAAACTCAAGTAGTATCTTCTATCTTGCAATGCACCAGAGACATGTGTTGATGTGTTTTAATGCTATATATTTAACAGATGGCTCGCATGTGTGTTCAGAAGAGTGCAACTGTTTTGTTTTTTTTGTTTTTTAAAGTATTTAGCGTTGGTAGAATATATCCACTAGAATGACAGTCCTAAAGTCATCTAACTACCTTCAAAATGTGTACCAGCACATGCAGGAATGCAAGTTTCCACTCACATTACCCTGCCACAATGCACTTCATTTCTGCCTTGGATGAACCAAAGCTCTGGGAGAGCTGGTTAATTTTTCTTGCCCATTCAAATGATTGTCCTCTTTGCACAAGTTGCCAACACGTTTAACAATTAGTTCCAATCCTGTGGTAATTTTGTAGTGGAGACAATTATTCATGAGGAAATCATTTAGACTAACAACTCATTCCACATAAGTCAAGCCAGGCATCACATAGTAAAGATCTGGACCCACTTTGAATTTATAAGCAGTCTACTAGCACCTATTTTTAAACGCTGCACCACAAAAATTACTCATGTAGGTATTTGAATGCGAGAGCCAAAGAGAACAAAGTTATTACAATTATTCCAGTTGTACTATGGTTTACACAAACTTACTAGGACATCTTCAGAAGTTCATTGCTTTCAGGTTTCCAAACACCTCTCACCAACTGCTCAAAGTTAGAGATTAAGCCACCACCAGCTCCTGAAAATCCAATAAATTATAACATGTCTCAATGGTATAGTCTCTTAGCGACTAAGGCCATGTCTACACCGGCAATTGAACAACAAAACTTTTGTCTTTCAGAGGCGTTAAACACCCGCCCCTCCCCAGAAAGACAAAAGGTTTGCCGCAACAAGTATCAGTATGAACAGTGCGCTGTCGGCAGGAGAGCCGACAAACAGCAGCTACACAGCCCAACTTTTAGCGGCACGGCTGTAGAGATACAGCTATGTCACTAAAAGCTGTGTAGTGCAGACAGGGTGGATAAAAATCAATGACTAAAAAAAATAAAATCTGATATTTTTGATAAAATGCTTAGAGGGAAAAAAGCAACCTAAAGATCCATTATAGCTCAAAGATATCATCATGGAATAGGGATTATAAATTCTAATTCTATAGTATGAGACAACATATTCATGTAATGTTTTAAAAAAGTATTGTAAATGAGTTCCAATAGTTAATGGATTAGGGACCCAATCTTATGGGATTCCAGAGGCTTCTGTATAGATTATTTATTTCTATCTACCCAATGGGACTCAGTGCTCAGTCTAGAAGATACCATCAGAAATGCTTAGTTTTGCCATTTTTAAAATGGATTTGTGACTCCAGAGATAACATGCTTGTTAACAGCAAAAAATGTTTTTAAATAAATAAATAAATAATTAGGAGGCGAGAAACAGACCACAGCCTTATTGTCCCTCTGCAAATTTGTGTACACAGGGTTAATCCCTTATCTCTCTCTAAAAGTGCAAAGTTTTAAAAAGTTCAATGAATAGAAGATTGTTAGGGGCAGAATAGATCTGGACAAGGAGAAGTCTGGAAATAAATGTGAGAAGGGAGGGACAGACATTAGAAACAAAAGTGAAACTGTTGGAGCAACAAATTCCAGAAGTCTTGAGGTCTTTCTGAGTGTAGCCTTCATTGATCTACCATACCATTCTCTCACTAGAAGGGAAAACCTATAATGACAGCAGGCCTTAAGACCCAGTTTGGGAATATTTTAATGAAATTCCCCTACCTGTGGGTCAGACAGGCATGTGTGCAAAATGCAAACAGTGCAACAAAAATTCAAGGCCTGAATGAAACATCATGAGAAGTGTTCCTTCTCAGGAGGAAGCTGCGTTGAAGATGATGAAAGGATCTGAATATGAAGGATCTTCAGATTGGTAAACTTTTTTATTTCATGCTTCTTTCTTAAGGACTGCCTGTCTTCCTTCTGGACTATTCTTGAATTCTCATGTTTGAGCAAAAAAAATATAGTTGTTACTCTATGGTACTAGCATTTTAGATGCAGTTGTGAAAAAAATAAATAGCTGAAATAGGCAGATCTTCCTTTTACAATTGCACCTTTAAAGTAGTGCTGAGTGTCAGTGAATGCAATGAGGAGTATTAAATGAGCAGTATGGCAATAATAATTAAACAACTGCATTGACTTATTTTGTTTAGGAGAATCCATCCTCAACATACAGGATTCTGAAGACTATCCACCTTCAAGATCACCATCATTTTCTATAGTTTCAGAGTTATCTGCCAATGAAAGTATTTCAGTCACATCATGTATGTCACATAGCCACAGTATATCACCTGTAGCAAAAAGAAAAAAAAAATCTCCATCATCCAGAGAAAACCATAGGTAAGTTTGTGATAAGAACCAGCAGATTACAAAAAGATGAAGAAATTACCTGGTTTGTTTATGCAACAAACTCTCCTTTCTGTATGATTGAAAACCCACACTTCATTAACATGGTTCAGTCATTAACAGCAGGATACAGTCCACCCAACAGAGCAGATGCTGCAGACAAATTGCTGGATAACGTGTATGAAAGAAATTGAGCCGTGTGCAAAAGGTCTAGAGGGTAAAATTGTTAACCTGAGTCTTGATGGGTGGAGCAATGTCCACAATGATCCTGTTGTACGTGCTTGTGAGACAACAGAAGACGGGAAGGTCTTCCTTCCAGAAATAGTTGATACAACAGGAAATGCACACACAGCAGAATTCTTACAGGAAGTAACAGTAAAAGCTATAACAAACTGACAAAAAAATTCAAATGTCTACAACACAGCTTGGTCACAGACAATGCTGCAAGTGTATCCAAGATGAGAAGGAATTATTTAAAAAAGAGTGAAGAGAGTCCCAAGCTAACAACATACAGTTGCAGTGCTCATTTGATGCACCTCCCAGCCAAAGACTTCAGTTTTACAGTAATGAAAGCTAATGTTGTTGAAATTGCAAAATATTCCGTAACAACCACTTTGCAGCAGGTGCTCTGAAAAAAGTGGGAGGAACCAAGCCAACTCTCCCACAAGATGTGCGATGGAAGTGGACTGTTTTGAGCACTGTATCAAGAACTGGCCTAATCTGACGACAGTGTGTGAACAAAACCATGAAAAAAATAGATGGCCCTGTCACAGCCAAAGTTCTCAACACCGGGCTTAAGAGAAATGTTGAACACATGCTGAGTACCCTGAAGCCTATTTCTGAAGCCTTGAACAAAACGCAGGGAAATAGCTGTTTTATTGCTGATGCTGTTGAAATCTGGAAGGAACTGAGTGAGATCTTAAAAAGAGAAATATGCAATGACAAAGTTAAAATTACAAGCATTAAAAAAACAAATGGGACAAGCACCATCTCCAGCTCATTTTCTTGCAAATATTCTCAGTACTTGGTACCAAGGTCAAACCTTAACTGCTGAAGAAGAGGAGTTGGCTAGGACATGGACATCCAGCAAACATCCCTCCATAATGCCAACTATAATGAACTTCAGAGCCAAAGGTAAACCATTCAAGAAACATATGTTTGCTAATGATATTTTAAAGAAAGTCACCCCAGTGAACTGGTGGAAGTCACTTAAGCACTTGGATTCAGAGACTGTTGAAGTAATAATCTCACTTTTAACAGCAGTAGCTTTTTCTGCCGGGGTAGAAAGAATATTTTCTTCCTTTGGACTAATTCATTCCAAATTGAGAAATGGTTTTGGACCTGAAAAAAGCAGGAAAGCTTGTTTTCTTTTCCAGATTATGAACAAACAGGAAAATGAAGGTGAAGATGGCTGAGTTAGCTGCAGAAGCCAATATTTTAAGTTTGTCAGCCAGTTCTACACGAGAGAGTCCATTTCATTTTTTGTTGTTTTTTTTTTAAATTTCATTTAACTATTTTAGTTAAAAACAATTTTAACAAAAACAAACCTGATTTTATAAAACTTGAATGTTTAACTAAATTCAAAAATTCATATGCTTGTTTTGTTAAAATATTATATGTTTTCTGTTCAAGAAAAAAATCCAGAATACATAATGTTGTTTTAGTTAAAAAAAAATTTAAAATGTTTGTATGGTGATGTTCTCCTCCTAATACAGCATAGCAAGAAAATCCTCCAAATATTAATGATTAACCTGTTGAATTGGAGATCGTTCACCTCCCAATGACTTCATAAAAATCTGCTTCAATTACCTTTGCTAAATGAAATAACCAAACAATCCTTCATTTTCTGATATAGCTGTAAAACTAATCTGAAAAGTTTTCAAAATAAATCACTTTAAGATGTATCGTGTGTAGCTTCTAAAAACAAAACCTACACCCATCTCTGAGTTGTAGAAGACTATATATTAAGGTTATAACCACCAATAAGAATGCACTTTTATGTAGAAATCCATGATTAAACAGAGTCTTCCTGACTAGTGATTTAAATCATGATTTAAATCAAATCCACCCTGAGTGTAGACAAGCCCTCACAGTTCAGTGTGCTCTTCCTATGGCTCTGCAAACTCCCTTTATTTCAATGGGGGCAGGATCTGACTCCAAAAGTACAGATTTGAACATAGTCTAAAACTTTCAGTAGTGATTAGTGACACAGGTGACCTACCTGAGACACCTTAAAGAGACCTGATTGCCAAGCAGCTGCCATCTGAAAATCAGGCCCTGTTAAGGTGCCTCAAGTTGGGTACACAAAGCTTAGACACCAAAAATTTAGGCAATGTATTCTTGTCTAACAGGAAACAAAAATTCAGCATGGGAGAGGGGTAAGGAGAAGGGTTTGAGGTTTATAAAAACTGGAGAACCTTTTTGGAAAGGAGAAGCCTTTTCAGGAAGGGTGAGCTCCACCCAAACTAAAACAGAACCAGATTGCTGGCTTATAAAATTAAAAATGTTGTTGAGGAGGTTTTGAACTAAGAACTGGGGACAGCTGACCGGTATGGAGGAGCATGCACTCAGACAGAACCATCCTGTAGGGAGGCTCTAGTCACAGGGATTCTCTATCTCAGTAAAGAGTAGATGACAAAAGTTGACAAAGCACAGGTAGGAACTGAAAAGAAGCAGTCAATTGAGACAGTCCCATTCAATCACATCACATAATGGCAGACAATTAAAAAATGACAAATTTTGTAAGTACTCTTACACAAATACTAAGATGGGTGACCTTGAGTACCTGGTATTAAAATGAGGATATTGATACAATAGGCATCACAGAAACTTGGTGAAATGAGGATAATCAATGGGACACAGTAATACAAAATATATAGGAATGAAAATGTAGATTGTGCAGGTGGGGGAGTGGCACTGTATGTGAAAGCAAGCATAGAATCAAATATACTAAAAATCTGAAAGCAAAGAATACTATAGAATCTCTATGGATAAAAATTTCATGCTTGAATAACAGTAGAAATATACTACTGACTATCCGCTCAGGAAAGTGATAGTGACTGTGAAATGCTCAGAGCGATTAGAGAGGCTACAAAAATACAAAACTCAGTAATAATGGGAGATCTCAACTATATCCATACTGACTGAGTACATGTCACCTCAAGATGGGATGCGGAGATAAAGTTTGTAGACACCATTAATGACTGCTTCTTGGAGCAGCTAGTCCTGAAACCCACAAGGGGAGAGACAATTCCTTATTTAGTCCTAAGTGAAGCACACAATCTGATCCAACAGGTGAATATAACTGAACCATTCGGTAATAGCAACCATAATATATTCAAATTTAGCATCCTGTGGGAGGGAAAAATATCAAAGAAGCCCAATACAGTAGCATTTAACTTCAAGGGAAAGAGGAACTACTCAAAAATGAGGAAGCTAGTTACACAGAAATTAAAAGGTACATTCGCAAGAGCAAAATACCTGCAAGCTGCATGGAAACTTGTTCAAGACATTATAATGGAGGCTCAAATTAAATGTATATCCCTAATTAAAAAAAATAGTAAGGTGACAAACAAGTGCCACTATGGCTAAACAGATTAAAAGAGATTAGAGGCAAAAAGGCATCCTTTAAAAAATTTGAAGTCAAATCCTACTGAGGAAAATAGAAATGAGTATAAACTCTGGCAAATCAAGTGTGGAAGTATAATTGGGCAGACCAAAAAAGATTTTGAAGAGCTACTAGCAAAAGGTAAAATATTTGTTGTTAGTTTTTGTAAGTACATTAGAAGCAAGAAGTCTGCCAAACAATCAATCAGTGAAACCACTGGACGATCGAGGTGCTAAAGGAAGACAAGGCTATTACAGAAAAGCTACATGAATTCTTTGCATTGGTCTTCACTGCAGAGGATGTGTGGGAGAGTCCCACTCCTGAGCTCTTCTTTGTAGATGACCGATCCGAGGAACTGTCCCAGATTGAGGTATCTATAGAATTGGTTTTGGACCAAACTGAAAAATTGAACAGTAATAAGTCACCAGGACCAGATGGTATTTACTGATTAGTTCTGAAGGAACTCAAATACGAAATTGCAGAGCTACTAACTGTGGTATAAAGAAAAGCAGGACTTGTGGCACCTTAGAAACTAACAAGTTTATTTGAGCATAAACTCTCGAAAGCTTATGCTCAAATTTGTTAATCTCTAAATCGCCACAAGTCCTGCTTTTCTTTTTGTGGATACAGACTAACATGGCTGTTACTCTGAAACCTAAACTGTGGTATGTAATCTATCACTTAAATCAGCTTCTGTACCAGATGACTGGAGGATAGCTAATGTGATGCCAATTTTTTAAAAAGGCTCCCTCTAATTTTTGACAGGTCGCATGTGCAAAAAATTTCTTCTGTGCAGTTTTGTGCGCATGGTGTTTCACCATGTGCATGGGGTTTAGGATCTGTGTTCCTAAATCCTGGCAATTACAGGCCTAACTTCAGTACCAGGCAAACTGGTTGAAACCATAGTAAAGAACAGAATTACCAGACACATAGATGAACATAATTTGTTAGGGAAGAGCCAACATGGCTTTTGTAAAGGGAAATCATGCCTCACTACTCTATTAGAATTTTTGAAAGAGTCAAACAAACGTGGACAGGGGGATCCAGTGGGTATTGGACTTTCAGAAAGTCTTTGCAAAGGCCCCTCCAAAGGCTCTTAAGCAAAGTAAGCAGTCATGGGATAAGAGGGAAGCTCCTGTCACGGATCGGTAACTGGTTAAAAGACAGGAAACAAAGGGAAGAAATAAATGGTTAGTTTTCAGAATCGAGAGAGGTAAATAGTGGGATCCCCCAGGAGTCTGTATTGGGCCCAGTGATGTTCAACGTATTCACAAATGATCTGGAAAAAGAGGTAAAGGGAGGTGGTAAAATTTGCAGATGATACAAAATTACTCATGATAATTAAGTCCAAAGCAGACTGCAAATAGTTACAAAAGGTTCTTACAAAACTGGGTGACTGGGCAACAAAATGGCAGATGAAATTCAGTGTTGATAAATACAAAGTAATGCACATTGGAAAACAATCTCAACTATGTATACCAAATGATAGGGTCTAAATTAGCTGTTACCACTCAAGGAAGAGATCCTGGAGTCTTCGTAGATAGTTCTTTGAAAACATCCGCTCAATGTGCAGCGGCACTCAAAAAAGCTAATAGAATGTTAGGAACCATTAGGAAAAGGATAGAGAAGACAGAAAGTGTAATAACACTATATAAATCCATGATATGCTACACCTTGAATACTGTGTGCAGTTCTAGTCAGCCCATCTCAAAAAAGCTATATTAGAATTGGAATAGGTACAGAGAAGGGCAACAAAAATTATTAAGGGTATGGAACAACTTTCATATGAGGAGAGATTAATAAGACTGGGACTTTTCAGCATGGAAAAGAGACGGTTAAGGAGGGATATGACAGAGGTCTATAAAATCAAGAATGGTGCAGAGAAAGTGAATAAGAAAGTGTTATTTACCCCTTCACATAGAACAAGAACCCAGGGTCACCCACTGAAATAGGCAGCAGGTTTAAAACAAACAAAAGGAAGTTCTACGACACACAATGCAGAATCAAGCTCTGGAACTTGTGGCCAGGGGATATTGTGAAGGCCAAAACTGTAACTAGGTTCAAAAAAGAATTAGGTAAGTTCATTGAGGATAGGTCCATCTATGGATATTAGCCAAAATGATTAGGGATGAAACCCCATGTTCTGAGCGTTTTAAGCCCCTAACTGCCAGACGCTGGGAGTGGAAAATAGGGGATGGAGCAGTCACTAATTGCCCTGGTCTGTTCATTGCCTCTGAAGCATCTGACATTGGCCACTGTCAGAAGACAGGACAGTGGGCTAGGACCACCACTGGTCTGACCCATTATGGCCATTCTTATGAGAATCCATTTTCTTCCAGGATCATAGATGGCAATTTATATATAGGCATATACATATGGGGAAGAGAGCAAGTGCGCATCCACACATCCCAATACACAATCTAGAAGATTTCCATTATAGGGAAAACAATCAAAGATTACTAGAAGTATACGTGTGTGAGTGTAGAGGAAATAAGGCATAAGAAGAATGTGGCACTCTCTGTTCAGTAAATTCTATAAGAAACCCAACACAAGTTAGAATTACTTCTGTTAATGTGTCTGTGGGCTCCCAAGCAGAGTGGAAATAAACCATAAAGCAGAGCTAAAAAAGTAAAGCCAGAGTTGAGCCAGTGGTCTCTTTACTTTAGTGGGATATAAAGTACAAAAGTAAAGCAAACACTGCTGCTCTGAAGTGTACAATACATTTCTAGATATAATATGTTGTAGTTATTTAATTTAGGCGACAACTCGATTAAATGAGATTGAACACACTAGAGGCATTTTATCTGATTAAAGTACTGGGACATGCAAAAAAATTAGAAAAGTAACAGTCCTGCTATATAGAACAACTTCTGTAAGAACAGTTCCATTGGAAAGTTAATGATAAGGATCAAGTTATATAGTAGCCTTGCATGAGGATAGGCATCTTTCTTCCTAAGGGCTAGACATGGTTCCCTCCAAAGCCAGTCAATGCCATCCTTCATCTAACCAAAGAAATTGCTGCACAGACACACAGACTTTCCCTCCTCGAGGGAGACCAGTTGGAATGGTAGCCTTAAATTCACACACGGTAGATCATGGTGTTATTGCTAAGACCACATGGTTCACAATTTAAATACCACTTTAAACTTCACAATTCATCAGAACAAGAGATTTTACACATTACCTCTGGCCCAGCCAACAGCTACCATGATAAGCCAGGCATTTTTGTAGTGGCTGTTTGCATGTGCAATTCCAGCTGTTATTTTCCAAGTCCTAGTCACTTCTTTCATTCCTGCAACCATCAGTCGAAGAGGCAGAAAGGAAAAGCATCGGTAGACCATGTCGTGTGGACAAAAAAATACAAGATACCTGAAATTTAGAAGAAAATTTCTATTTAAAAATCTCTTGGCAACAAAGTTACACTCCTAAATCATCTTTTAAAAATAAATTTTGGAGCATCACTAAGAGTTCTTTAATATTATCCCTATACTTCATATATCTTTTAGTGCTTTAGGTCCAAAATGAAAATTAGAATATTTCCTTTTTAGAATTTACCTCATTAAATCTCTTTCTGGATATTTATACTGCACCCATCACCTGATATTTGAGCACCTAAAATATAAGGTCATTACACAAAATATATATTCCCAAACATCATAAATTGTTTATCAAGGCTTCCTTAAAGTACAATAGAACAAATTGAACCCATCCTTGAAATGGAACACATTTCTTTAAGCTTATAGATCACCAGGACTCCTCTCTCAAGTTGCTATCCAGCTTGAATGTTGGTTTATTGTTTAAAAAAAAGTAAACTTTGTATAAACATTTGAGCTTCTTTGGATTGTTAAAATAGTATTGGAGCAGAATGGGAATTCACTTATATTCGGACACAGGACACTCATACTGCCAGTGACACAAAATTATACAACTTTAGCAAGACTGCCATCCTTGTTAAAGTCAATGCCAGTTGTGATTTAAAGCTATTTTCAAATACATTTCACTTCTTACAGTGAGCAGTGCTTTTAACTTTTTGGACTTTCAGATTACGGGGCTAAGCAAACTGGTGTAGTTTTCTTTAAAAGAAGAACGCTGGTATACGGTGTTCAGAATTTAAGGACTCTACAGCCATGAGCTCCAATTTATCCAAAATGGGCTCTTTTACCCCACTTGCCATTTCCACCCCAAGCGGGCTGGACTTCAAGATGGTCCTCTGTAGTCTCATGTTTTAACAATTCAAGGACACTCATGTTCAAACAAATTTACTTTTTATAACAATACCAAATTTGTAACAAAAATCTTATATCTTTTACTTTGATAGCCTTTTCATTTTTAGATTATACTACCCATTTTTGATTTAACTGGGTTTGATTCACAGTCATAGGTCCAGTGCCTTAAACTGAGTGCACTATTGTTGTGGACTGTATACTTAAATCAGTCTTTACAGTTTCATTGCTGCCCAAGATGGGCTATCATATACTGGATGTGAACTGCAGCCCCTTAGCCCAGCCCTAGCCCCTTGGAAATCAGTACAGCTGCTCCAACACAATAGGACAAGAATCAGTTGGTGTGTGGAGCTCTGTTTTGTCCCTACTCAGTTCTTCTGGGGAGCGAGTCTTTTGGCTAGGCCTGGAAAGGAGTTAGCACCCTCCTTGCAAAGGCTAAGATCCATCAAGTCTTACTATTTCTTGAGACTTATGAAATTTGACTCTAGTACCATTGCCTGTGACTATTCTGAAGACAAAATGCCACATGAAAGCTGTGCTCAGAACTTGCTGGCAAAGAAGCAGATCTAGGTCTTTGCAGGAATTAAACCCATGTCCTTGAAATCCCAAGAGGGAGAAGAAGAGGAATAAAAAAGGGAGGAAACAGTGATAGGGAAGTTGAAACTGTTGAGGCACATATTCAAAATATCTGGATCTGCCCCCTATAGTTTTGAATGCCTTCCTCCAGTGCAAGAGTAGACGCCCTTTCCCAAACAGAACTGAAGTTCTGGATTCAATAATTATGACTGTGACTGTATGCAATCATTGAATATATCTGAATAGCAACATAGGATTGAGGATACTTTAGCATAATCTAAACCTTTAAAAATGAGACATGAAAGGACTAAGTAAAATAATTTGTATGATTTCATCTGCGCAATAACCCATTTCTTATGTGCAACAGATGTCACAAGTTGCATTACTGCATGATTACTGTTCAAATAAGAGGTTTCAGAGTAGCAGCCATGTTAGTCTGTATTCGCAAAAAGAAAAGGAGTACTTGTGGCACATTAGAGACTAAAATTTATTTGAGCACAAGTTTAGTCTCTAAGGTGTCACAAGTATTCCTTTTCTTTTTGTTCAAATAAGAGCACATCTGCATACACTTTTTTCTTTTGCACTGACTACTGATCCGTTTTCCCTCCTCTTGTATATGAAAGCAATTATTGAACTTAATTGTTCCATGGTATATAAGAAAAAGACTGATCAGGCATCAGTGCATGACAGTGTGGATGCAGATTATATGTGCAAAAAGAAAAGGAGGACTTGTGGCACCTTAGAGACAAAAATTTATTTGAGCATAAGCTTTCGTGAGCTACAGCTCACTTCATCGGATGCATGCAGTGGAAAATACAGTGGGGAGATTTTATATACACAGAGAACATGAAACCATGGGTGTTACCATACACACTGTAACGAGAGTGATCAGGTAAGGTGAGCTATTACCAGCAGGAGAGAGAGAGAGAAAAAAAACTTTTTGTAGTGATAATTAAGATGGGCCATTTCCAGCAGTTGACAAGAACGTGTGAGGAACAATGCGGGGGGAGGGAGGAAAACAAACATGGGGAAATAGTTTTACTTTATGTAATGACACATCCACTCCCAGTCTTTATTCAAACCTAGGTTAATTGTATCCAGTATGCAAATTAATTCCAATTCAGCAGTCTCTTGTTGGAGTCTGTTTTTGAAGTTTTTTTTGTTGAAGAATTGAAATTTTTAGGTCTGTAATCGAGCGACCAGAGACTTAAGAGTTCTCCGACTGGTTTTTGAATGTTATAATTCCTGACGACTGATCATCATCATCATCAAGGATCTACAACCTATCCTGAAGGACGACCCATCGCTCTCAGAGATCTTGGGAGACAGGTCAGTCCTTGCTTACAGACAGCCCCTCAACCTGAAGTAAATACTCATCAGCAACCACACACCACACAACAAAAAACGCTAACCCAGGAACCTATCCTTGCAACAAAGCCCGTTGCCAACTCTGTCCACATATCTATTCAGGGGACACCATCATAGGGCCTAATCACATCAGCCACACTATCAGAGGCTTGTTCACCTGCACATCTACCAATGTGATATATGCCATCATGTGCCAGCAATGCCCCTCTGCCATGTACATTGGCCAAACCGGACAGTCTCTACGTAAAAGAATATATGGACACAAATCAGACGTCAAGAATCAGTTCAAACATTCAAAAACCAGTTGGAGAACACTTCAGCCTCCCTGGACACTCAATTACAGACCTGAGGGTGGCTATCCTTCAACAAAAAAAAACTTCAAAAACAGACTCCAACAAGAGACTGCTGAATTAGAATTAATTTGCAAACTGGATACAATTAATTGAGGCTTGAAAAAAGACTGGGAGTGAATGTGTCATTACACAAAGTAAAACTATTTCCCCACATTTGTTTTCCTCCCTCCTCCCACTGTTCCTCACACGTTCTTGTGAACTGCTGGAAATGGCCCACCTTGATTATCACTATAAAAAGGTTTTGGGTCCCCCCCCCCCCCCCCCGCTGGTAATAGCTCACCTTACCTGATCACTCTCATTACAGTGTGTATGGTATCACCCTTTCACCCTTTGTTTCATGTTCTCTGGGTATATAAAATCTCCCTACTGTATTTTCCACTGCATGCATCCGATGAAGTGAGCTGTAGCTCACGAAAGCTTATGCTCAAATAAATTTGTTAGTCTCTAAAGTGCCACAAGTACTCCTTTTCTTTTTGGAGATGCAGACAAACACGGCTGCTACTCTGAAACCTGGAAGATTGTATGGTGCAACTGCTATTTACAATAGCAAATTAAATCTCTGGATATTGAATATATAAACTCTGGCCATTGGTAAATTGTAGTCACATATCGGGGGCAAGAGTTCGATCCAATACTTAGGCTTCTTTTAACCTGAAGTGTTCTGAGAAAGGCTGCAACTCTGCATGCCACTATGGTCAGTCATGCAAAATAAAAATCACAACTGAACTGAAATACTGAAGTTAAGAATGTTAAGTGGTCAGTGAACAACTGAAAAACAAGGAGTTCTCAGATTAGTCTTTTTAATATCAAATTAATAATTCAGTGACACTTATTTGCATGTATGTGTGTATGTTTAAGAATTTGTTCATTAATAAGCCAAGCACTACCTATTGCAAGTGTTATAGGTATTTTTAATCCATTTTATAAAAATCATGGTTTCGTCCATCCAGCCCAAGGGAACATTTTAATATTTTGTTTCACTATGCAATTTGTAAGTGATCAGTGTAATAATTACAAACAATTACATATGCAAAGTATTTGTGGCTGAATATTGAATTGCTAACATTTACTTTCACAGCATTCTCCCATGCTAGCGGTTCCTTCATATAAATACTACTGTAGAGTGACAATATCTACACGGGACAAAATTAATTCTTTTGTAAGCAGGTGTTGCAGTAAATGGAATTTCACCTCCCTACTCCAAGGGATTAATTTGCCTTAATATTTTTGTACTACTCAGCCTGCTTAATAATTAACTTATTAATGGAAGTTATTAAAAAGCCCATAAATTGTGGGGAAATCTAAATGGATTTTACCAGTTTTAGGTGTTTCGTGTTGGTGCTGTAATTATGAAGCATAGTATTTGCATTTTCAATATCAAAAACAGAAAAAAATAGTTATTGAAAAACTAGACTGTGCATAGCATTCTGTGGAACAATGGCAGAATCATCCACAGTTCTCTACTTTGTTATTTTCTACTATCCTCCAAACACTTATTTTATGCAACTACCAACAGCTACCAGTAGATGTTACTATTCCACATAATGATTTAAAATGTTATTGATGCTGAATTACCAGAGAAAAAAGTGTCACATTACCAGTTTATATATTAAGATATGAATTCTGCTATAATTTACTTTAAGACCAAATAGGAATCATATAATAAGTCAATGTAAAGTTCTAGCAGTGAGCAAGAATGACAGGTTTTTTACATAACTAATAGTTCTAAAGGTTTCATAATGTTTGTATTGGGTCATGAGCAATACACACCATTTTCACTTAAGTCTGATTTAACAGGACATTTGGTTTATATACCATCGTCTTGCTCTTTAACATCTTTTGGTGCATCGTCAACATTAAAAAAGTCATTTGTGGAAAAGGTACATCTAGTTACATGTAACCCTCAAGATTACAGAATATACATTTCTCTATTTCTTTCCAGTTTGTATACCATTTTACTGTTTTCCCTGGATGCACCCGAACAGGAATCTGTCCTTTATACATCTCATTCAGCAAGAGTATGAATTTTTTAAAATAAAAATCTGATTTTATAACAGGCTGCAATTATAAAGCCAGTAGGAGGACTGAGGGGAGACCTAGTACCCAATACTGTTTAGTCATTTATAATTGAGTAGATTTCAAGGAGATCCTGTCCTTAAAAAAAAAAAAAAAAAAAATCAAATAGTTAACTTTCTTGTAACCAGTTTCTAAAAGTAAATTCTATATAGGGATTTGTGAGTTTGAAGTTTTGTTCAGAAAATATATTTTAAAGGAAATTAAACTACAGTATATACTCGTTCATTAGCCCATTCTTTATAAGCCGACCCCCCAAGATGGATAGGTAAAAATAGTAAAAACCTGTATGACTCTCTCATAAACCGACCCTATATTTCAGGGGCTGGCAAACTTTGGTTCCTGGCCCATTAGGGTAAACCGCTAGCGGGCCTGGATGTTGCCACTTCCCGCAGCTCCCATTGGCTGGGAACGGCAAACCGCAGCCACAGGGAGCTGAGGGGCTCCATGCCTGCACACGCTCCAGGTAACAAAACAACCATGTATTAGATATTCAATTCAATGATTCCATAGAGTTTAAAATCATCAAATTTTGGTGTAAACCGGTTTAAGCCAACCCCCGCTCTTTGATGAGTCAGTTTACCAAAAATATTCAGCTTATGAACGAGTATATACGGTAACAACTGTTACAAGACTACATTCAGAAAGTAGTTTTCATCTCTTCCACCTGAGAATGTCAATAACACTCATTTCATTTAACAAAACGAGCATAAAATAGAATCATAGGACTGGAAGGGACCTCAAGAGGTCTAATCCAGGTCCCTGCACTCATGGCAGAACTAAGTATTATCTAGACTATCAGATGTTTGCCTAACCTACTCTTAAAAATTTCCAAGGATGGAGATTCCACAACCTCCCTAGGCAATCTATTTCAGTGCTTAACTACCCTGACATTAAGTTTTTCCTAACGTCCAACCTAAACTGCCCTTGCTTCAATTTAAGTCCATTGCTTCTTGTCCTATCCTCAGAGGTTAAGAAGAACAATTTATCTCCCTCATCCTTGTAACAACCTTTTATGGACTTGAAAACTTATGTCCTCTCTCAGTCTTCTCTTCTCCAGACTAAACAAACCCAATGTTTTCAATCTTCCCTTATAGTTCATGTTTTCTAGACCTTTAATCATTTTTGTTGCTCTTCTTTGGACTTTCTCCAATTTGTCCACATCTTTCCTGAAATGTGGTGCCCAGAACTGGACACAATAGTCCAGCTGAGGCCTAATCCGCATGGAGTAGAGTGGAAGAATTACTTCTCATGTCTTGCTTACAACACTCCTGATGACAATGCCAGAATTATGTTGTTGGTTTTTTGGGTTTTTTTGGCAACAGTGTTCACCGTTGACTCATTTAGCTTGTGGTCCGCTATGACCCCCAGATCCCTTTCTGCAGTACTCCTTTTTAGGCAGTCATTTCCCATTTTGTATGTGTGCAACTGATTGTTCCTTCCTAAGTGGAGTTCTTTGCATCTGTCCTTATTGAATTTCATCCTATTTCCTTCATACCACTTCTCCAGTTTATCCAGATCACTTTGAATTATAATCCTATTCGCCAAAGCACTTGCAACCCTTCCCAGCTTGGTATCGTCCACAAAACTTTATAAGTGTTCTCTCTATGGTATTACTGAAATCATTGAAGAAGATATTGAACAGAACCGAATCCAGAACTGGTCCCTGTGGGACCTCACTTGATATGCCCTTCCAGCTTGACTGTGAACCTCTGATAACTACTCTCTGGGAATGGTTTTCCAACCAGTTATGCACCCACCTTATAGTAATTTCACCTCAGTTGTATTTCCCTAGTTTGTTTATGCGAAGGTCATGTGAGACAGTATCTAAAGACTTACTAAAGTCAAGATGCATCACAAATACCACTTCCCCTGATCCACAAAGCTTGTTATCCTGTAAAAGAAAACTATTTGGTTGGTTTGCCATAATTTGTTCTTGACAAATCCATGCTGTCTGTTACTTATCACTTTATTATCTTCTAGCTGTCTGCAACGTGATTGCTTAATTATTTGCTCCATTATCTTTCCGGGTAAAGAAGTTCATCTGACTAGTCTGTATTTCCCCAGGTTGTCCTTATTTCCTGTATTTGCCCTTTCCCAGTCCTCTAGAACCTCTCCTGTCTTCTATAACTTTTCAAAGATAATTGCTAATGGCTCAAATATCTCCTCAGTCAGCTCCTTGAGTATTCTAGGATGTATTTCATCAGGCTCTCGTGACTTGAAGACATCTAACTTGTCTAAGTAATTTTTAACTCGTTCTTTCCCTATTTTAGCCTCTGATGCTACCTCATTTTCACTGGCATTCACAATGTTAGATGTCCAATCGCTAACCAACCTTTTTGGTGAAAAAAGCAAACAAAAATGTCATTTAACACTTCTGCCATTTCCACATTTTCTGTTTCCCTTCTCATTGAGTAATGGGCCTGCTCTGACCTTGGTCTTCCTCTCGCCTTTAATGTATTGTACAATGATTTCTTATTACCCTTTATGTCTCTAGCTAGTTTAATTTCATTTTGTGCCTTGGCCTTTCTAATTTTGTCCCTACATACTTGTATTATTTGTTTTTATTCCGATTTTGTAATTTGACCTTGTTTCCACTTTTTGTAGGACTCTTTTTTGGAGTTTCAGATCATCGAAGATCTCCTGGTTAAGATAGGGTGGTCTCTTGCCAGACTTCCTGTCTTTCCTATGCTGTGAGATAGTTTGCTCTTGTGCCCTTAGCAATGTCTCTGAAAACAGCCAACTCTCTCAAACTGTTTTTCCCCTTGAACTTGCTTCCCATGCGATCTTAACTACCAACTCCGAGTTTGCAAAAGTCTGCCTTCTTGAAATCCATTATCTTTATTGTGCTGTTTTCCCTCCTACCATTCCTTAGAATCATGAAGTCTACCATTTCATAATCTGCTAAACTGCCTTCCACTTTCAAATTCTCAACCAGTTCCTCCCTATTTGTCAAAATCAAATCTAGAACAATCTCTCCCCTTGTTGCTTTCTCCATCTTCTGAAATAAAAAGTTACCGCCAATACATTCCAAGAACTTGGACAATCTGTGCCCCGTTGTATTATGTTCCCAACAGATGTCTGGGTAGTTGAAGTCCCCTGTCACCACCAAGTCCTGTGCTTTGGATGATTTTGTTAGTTGTTTTTAAAAAGCCTCATTCACCACAAGTAGGTATATGGGACAAAGTTTCACTACATCGTATGGTAATTAAAGAAAGTCAAGGGTAAACAAAACAAAAAAGTCTCAGAAGCCAACACAAACCCCATTAAATTGATTCCAAGGGTCATCTGGCACTTTGGTTGTGAAGTAGCCAACCATGTTAATTAAATCAGACTCTAAATATTCACAAGTTTTTCAAGTTCTCCAGAAAATAGGATTAGGATTTAAATTTTTGCTGTCCAGTAGCAGTTTATCGTTTCCATACACAAATATTGTGCTTTCCAAGTTTTGTTAAAAAAAATACATTTATAAAGTGCACTTTTCTTAAAGGTTTCAGAGGGGTAGCCATGTTAGTCTGTATCAGCAAAAACTAGGAGTCCTTGTGGCACCTTAGAGACTAAAAATGTATTTGGGCATAAGCTTTCATGAGCTAAAACCCACTTCATCAGATGCATGGAGTGAAATATACAGTAGCAGAATATATATTATAGCACATGAAAAGATGGGAGTTGCCTTACCAATGGGGGGGCGGGGGGGGATCAGTGCCATTTAAAGAACTAGTGCCATTTTATAATTTGTGAAAGGTTCCAATCCATTTCCTGTTCCAAAGTTTAAATGAAACTTGCATTAGACCCCCAGAAGATTAAGTGTATTTTGCTGATGATTGTCTGCAATATCAACTACACCTCTACCCCGATATAATGCGGCCCTATATAACGCGGGTTCGCATGCAACACAGTAAAGCTCCGACACGCTGCTCTGAGCAGCGTGCTAAGGGTGCCGGGCCAGAGGTTGGATAAGGGGCAGAGGGTCTCAGGGGCGGTCAGGGGCCCTCCCTCCTCCAGATCCGGGAGGCAGGAGCTGTGGGGGGTACTTTTGGGGGCCCCACAGTCCCAGATTTGCCCAGGGGGATTAGCAGGGGGCCGGGAGCAGCCCGCTTCACTTCCCTAGGCCCAACCCCAGCTGTGTCGCTTGGGGGAGGGGGCTTGGGAGAAGGGATCCCCCCGGCACTCACCGGCAGAAGCAGAGCAGCCTGGCCCCAGCTCGCTCCACTCCATCAGCTCCCAGCCACAGTGCTCCGCTTCCCGCCGCCGGTGAACGTCCTTTCCCCAACCCCCGCACTCACCGGCGGTGGGAAGCGGAGCACTGCGGATGGGAGGTAGCAAGGTGGAGTGGGCCAGGGCCATGTTGCTCTGCTTCCCGCCACTGCCAGTGAGTGCCTGTCAGGGGGAAGGGGTGTGGATAGGGGTCGGAGCAGTCCGGGAAAAGGAACAGGGGGGCCAAAGCAAGTTTGATATAACACGGTCTCAAATATAACGCGGTGAGATTTTTTTTGTCTCCTGAGGACTGAGTTATATCAGGGTAGAGGTATATAAGGAACAGAAATTGATGCTACAAGTCAAGGTTTAGTTTTTGCAAAAATCCAAACAAGTAAAAGGATACTATCTCTTAGTTTGAGAGATACTGCTTCCATTTTTTTTCTCTCTTTCTTGAAAGTGGTCCAGTTAGGTCTGCATTCCTCAGCAACAAAATGGTTCAAACCCTATATCTGATAATGATGCATCTCTCAGCAATTTAGATATACAATATAGGTTAAGAGTAGCAGCCGTGTTAGTCTGTATTCGCAAAAAGAAAAGGAGTACTTGTGGCACCTTAGAGACTAACAAATTTATTAGAGCATAAGCTTTCGTGAGCTACAGCTCACTTCATCGGATGCATTTGGTGGAAAAAACAGAGGAGAGATTTATATACACACACACACAGAGAACATGAAACAATGGGTTTATCATACACACTGTAAGGAGAGTGATCACTTAAGATAAGCCATCACCAACAGCAGGGGGGGGAAGGAGGAAAACCTTTCATGGTGACAAGCAGGTAGGCTAATTCCAGCAGTTAACAAGAATATCAGAGGAACAGTGGGGGGTGGGGTGGGAGGGAGAAATACCATGGGGAAATAGTTTTACTTTGTGTAATGACTCATCCATTCCCAGTCTCTATTCAAGCCTAAGTTAATTGTATCCAGTTTGCAAATTAATTCCAATTCAGCAGTCTCTCGTTGGAGTCTGTTTTTGAAGCTTTTTTGTTGAAGTATAGCCACTCTTAGGTCTGTGATCGAGTGACCAGAGAGATTGAAGTGTTCTCCAACTGGTTTTTGAATGTTATAATTCTTGACGTCTGATTTGTGTCCATTCATTCTTTTACGTAGAGACTGTCCAGTTTGGCCAATGTACATGGCAGAGGGGCATTGCTGGCACATGATGGCATATATCACATTGGTAGATGCGCAGGTGAACGAGCCTCTGATAGTGTGGCTGATGTGATTAGGCCCTATGATGGTATCCCCTGAATAGATATGTGGACAGAGTTGGCAACGGGCTTTGTTGCAAGGATAGGTTCCTGGGTTAGTGGTTCTGTTGTGTGGTGTGTGGTTGCTGGTGAGTATTTGCTTCAGATTGGGGGGCTGTCTGTAAGCAAGGACTGGTCTGTCTCCCAAGATCTGAGAGAGCGATGGCTCGTCCTTCAGGATAGGTTGTAGATCCTTGATGATGCGTTGGAGGGGTTTTAGTTGGGGGCTGAAGGTGATGGCTAGTGGCGTTCTGTTGTTTTCTTTGTTGGGCCTGTCCTGTAGTAGGTGACTTCTGGGTACTCTTCTGGCTCTGTCAATCTGTTTCTTCACTTCAGCAGGTGGGTACTGTAGTTGTAGGAATGCATGATAGAGATCTTGTAGGTGTTTGTCTCTGTCTGAAGGGTTGGAGCAAATGCGGTTATATCGTAGCGCTTGGCTGTAGACAATGGATCGAGTGGTATGATCTGGATGAAAGCTAGAGGCATGTAGGTAGGAATAGCGGTCAGTAGGTTTCCGATATAGGGTGGTGTTTATGTGACCATCGCTTATTAGCACCGTAGTGTCCAGGAAGTGGATCTCTTGTGTGGACTGGTCCAGGCTGAGGTTGATGGTGGGATGGAAATTGTTGAAATCATGGTGGAATTCCTCAAGAGCTTCTTTTCCATGGGTCCAGATGATGAAGATGTCATCAATGTAGCGCAAGTAGAGTAGGGGCATTAGGGAACGAGAGCTGAGGAAGCGTTGTTCTAAGTCAGCCATAAAAATGTTGGCATACTGTGGGGCATGCGGGTACCCATCGCAGTGCCGCTGATTTGAAGGTATACATTGTCACCAAATGTGAAATAGTTATGGGTCAGGACAAAATCACAAAGTTCTGCCACCAGGTTAGCCGTGACAGTATCAGGGATACTGTTCCTGACGGCTTGTAGTCCATCTTTGTGTGGAATGTTGGTGTAGAGGGCTTCTACATCCATAGTGGCTAGGATGGTGTTTTTAGGAAGATCACCAATGGACTGTAGTTTCCTCAGGAAATCGGTGGTGTCTCGAAGATAGCTGGGAGTGCTGGTAACGAAGGGCCTGAGGAGGGAGTCTACATAGCCAGACAATCCTGCTGTCAGGGTGCCAATGCCTGAGATGATGGGGCGTCCAGGATTTCCAGGTTTATGGATCTTGGGTAGCAGATAGAATACCCCAGGTCCTGGCTCCAGGGGTGTGTCTGTGCGGATTTGTTCTTGTGCTTTTTCAGGGAGTTTCTTGAGCAAATGCTGTAGTTTCTTTTGGTAACTCTCAGTGGGATCAGAGGGTAATGGCTTGTAGAAAGTGGTGTTGGAGAGCTGCCTAGTAGCCTCTTGTTCATACTCTGACCTATTCATGATGACGACAGCACCTCCTTTGTCAGCCTTTTTGATTATGATGTCAGAGTTGTTTCTGAGGCTGTGGATGGCACTGTGTTCTGCATGGCTGAGGTTATGGGGTAAGCGATGCTGCTTTTCCACAATTTCAGCTCGTGCACGTCGGCGGAAGCAGTCTATGTAGAAATCCAGGCTGCTGTTTCGACCTTCAGGAGGAGTCCACCTAGAATCCTTCTTTTTGTAGTGTTGGCAGGAAGGTCTCTGTGGGTTAATATGTTGGTCAGAGGTGTGTTGGAAATATTCCTTGAGTCTGAGACGTCAAAAATAGGATTCTAGGTCACCACAGAACTGTATCATGTTCGTGGGGGTGGAGGGGCAAAAGGAGAGGCCCCGAGATAGGACAGATTCTTCCGCTGGGCTAAGAGTATAGTTGGATAGATTAACAATATTGCTGGGTGGGTTACGGGAACCATTGTTGTGGCCCCTTGTGGACTTTACAAAAACTAGACAAGCCATTTACAAAACACACTTTGATTCTCTACAAAAGAAAAAGGACACTAAGCTATCTAAACTACTATATGCCACAAGGGGCCACAACAATGGTTCCCGTAACCCACCCAGCAATATTGTTAATCTATCCAACTATACTCTTAGCCCAGCGGAAGAATCTGTCCTATCTTGGGGCCTCTCCTTTTGCCCCTCCACCCCCACGAACATGATACAGTTCTGTGGTGAACTAGAATCCTATTTTCGACGTCTCAGACTCAAGGAATATTTCCAACACACCTCTGACCAACATATTAACCCACAGAGACCTTCCTGCCAACACTACAAAAAGAAGGATTCTAGGTGGACTCCTCCTGAAGGTCGAAACAGCAGCCTGGATTTCTACATAGACTGCTTCCGCCGACGTGCACGAGCTGAAATTGTGGAAAAGCAGCATCGCTTACCCCATAACCTCAGCCATGCAGAACACAGTGCCATCCACAGCCTCAGAAACAACTCTGACATCATAATCAAAAAGGCTGACAAGGAGGTGCTGTCGTCATCATGAATAGGTCAGAGTATGAACAAGAGGCTACTAGGCGCTCTCCAACACCACTTTCTACAAGCCATTACCCTCTGATCCCACTGAGAGTTACCAAAAGAAACTACAGCATTTGCTCAAGAAACTCCCTGAAAAAGCACAAGAACAAATCCGCACAGACACACCCCTGGAGCCAGGACCTGGGGTATTCTATCTGCTACCCAAGATCCATAAACCTGGAAATCCTGGACGCCCCATCATCTCAGGCATTGGCACCCTGACAGCAGGATTGTCTGGCTATGTAGACTCCCTCCTCAGGCCCTTCGTTACCAGCACTCCCAGCTATCTTCGAGACACCACCGATTTCCTGAGGAAACTACAGTCCATTGGTGATCTTCCTAAAAACACCATCCTAGCCACTATGGATGTAGAAGCCCTCTACACCAACATTCCACACAAAGATGGACTACAAGCCGTCAGGAACAGTATCCCCGATACTGTCACGGCTAACCTGGTGGCAGAACTTTGTGATTTTGTCCTGACCCATAACTATTTCACATTTGGTGACAATGTATACCTTCAAATCAGCGGCACTGCGATGGGTACCCGCATGGCCCCACAGTATGCCAACATTTTTATGGCTGACTTAGAACAACGCTTCCTCAGCTCTCGTTCCCTAATGCCCCTACTCTACTTGCGCTACATTGATGACATCTTCATCATCTGGACCCATGGAAAAGAAGCTCTTGAGGAATTCCACCATGATTTCAACAATTTCCATCCCACCATCAACCTCAGCCTGGACCAGTCCACACAAGAGATCCACTTCCTGGACACTACGGTGCTAATAAGCGATGGTCACATAACACCACCCTATATCGGAAACCTACTGACCGCTATTCCTACCTACATGCCTCTAGCTTTCATCCAGATCATACCACTCGATCCATTGTCTACAGCCAAGCGCTACGATATAACCGCATTTGCTCCAACCCTTCAGACAGAGACAAACACCTACAAGATCTCTATCATGCATTCCTACAACTACAGTACCCACCTGCTGAAGTGAAGAAACAGATTGACAGAGCCGAAAGAGTACCCAGAAGTCACCTACTACAGGACAGGCCCAACAAAGAAAACAACAGAACGCCACTAGCCATCACCTTCAGCCCCCAACTAAAACCCCTCCAACGCATCATCAAGGATCTACAACCTATCCTGAAGGACGAGCCATCGCTCTCTCAGATCTTGGGAGACAGACCAGTCCTTGCTTACAGACAGCCACCCCAATCTGAAGCAAATACTCACCAGCAACCACACACCACACAACAGAACCACTAACCCAGGAACCTATCCTTGCAACAAAGCCCGTTGCCAACTCTGTCCACATATCTATTCAGGGGATACCAGCATAGGGCCTAATCACATCAGCCACACTATCAGAGGCGCGTCCACCTGCGCATCTACCAATGTGATATATGCCATCATGTGCCAGCAATGCCCCTCTGCCATGTACATTGGCCAAACTGGACAGTCTCTACGTAAAAGAATGAATGGACACAAATCAGACGTCAAGAATTATAACATTCAAAAACCAGTTGGAGAACACTTCAATCTCTCTGGTCACTCGATCACAGACCTAAGAGTGGCTATACTTCAACAAAAAAAGCTTCAAAAACAGACTCCAACGAGAGACTGCTGAATTGGAATTAATTTGCAAACTGGATACAATTAACTTAGGCTTGAATAGAGACTGGGAATGGATGAGTCATTACACAAAGTAAAACTATTTCTCCATGGTATTTCTCCCTCCCACCCCACCCCCCACTGTTCCTCTGATATTCTTGTTAACTGCTGGAATTAGCCTACCTGCTTGTCACCATGAAAGGTTTCTCCTCCTTCCCCCCCCTGCTGTTGGTGATGGCTTATCTTAAGTGATCACTCTCCTACAGTGTGTATGATAAACCCATTGTTTCATGTTCTCTGTGTGTGTGTGTATATAAATCTCTCCTCTGTTTTTTCCACCAAATGCATCCGATGAAGTGAGCTGTAGCTCACGAAAGCTTATGCTCTAATAAATTTGTTAGTCTCTAAGGTGCCACAAGTACTCCTTTTCTTTTTGCGAATATAGGTTAACTATTGGAAAATTGAGGAATTGGGTTCTGAACTGAAGTACTAAAGAAGAGTACATCCTCTGCTTTCCCCTCTCTACTGGAACTCTGCCTTCCTCCCAGCAGCCACTCTTTGGGTATACCACAAATAAAAGGTACATTCTTAACTTTGGTTAGCTAACCCTCATTAGTGAACTTGGTTAAAAATAGCAGTAAGACATAGCAACTCTGCTTTTAACTTGAGTTAGCAGCTTAAATTCAACCCCAGACTTCCCTATAGGCTTTAATTTGAGCTGCTAACCAAATTAAAAGCTAATTTGCCATGTCTTCAATGCTATTTTAACCTGAGCAAGCTAACCTGAGTTTAGAACACACTTTTTTGCAGCACTGACAGACCCTTAGGAACAAAACAAGATCTCCTTCACCCTTCAATCTCAAGCTCTGGAACCTATCCCTTTCCCACAGCAAGCCAATTCACAGCCTCTTTCTTACCTGCCTTCCCATTAAACTTGCTGCCAACATCCATGTAAATTTTTCCCTCACCTTCATTCCCAAAATGACTCACGTCTCCTGTTAGTTTCAGAAAGTCAAGCTGGGAGCTGGCAGTAAATAAAGTAGATCACTGCCAGGACGCACAAGCTGAAGGAGAGGGGGTGAAATCAGTCCCAGCAAACCCTACTTTCTAGCAGCAGAAAAACACCTACCTCTTGGTTTAATCTGGATGTCCAATAGCTACCTCAAAATCCTTTAAACAGACAGGCCCCATGTCTCATCTTTCTAGGAATTAGCTTACTTCTTAAAAGTAATGATAATAAACTCTGCTTTGGACAAACTTACCCCTCTAGTTTCTTTACAAAACTTTGAAGAGTGACTTATCCACTGACCCACTTGCCAATAATAAATAGAAAATGCCCAAGTCAAATGAATGGCCCTACATAAGAGGGCCTTCCAAAGACAGAGAAAGAAAGATAATCTTGCCCCATCAAGAAAGGCAAAATGCTTCCATTAATTCCAATAAGCATTAACTCTGAAGCCGCTCTGACTGTGTCCACACCAGGGGTTTTGTATCTAGGGAGGTTTTTTGCTACAGTTACCACATTGTCGCTTACTATCGGTGGCGCTCTAGCAGTTGCATAGGCACACCACTTTATAAGTGTGCACACAGTACAAGTATGATTTTACTAATACTAAAAACAAATGTACTTATTTTATACTCTTGTGCATGCTTACCAGACTGAAGATGCCAGGAATATATTAGTGCCGTTTGCAAGGAACCCTACAGGAGGCTCTGCAAGCATCAAGGAAGACAGAACAGACCCACCAAAGCAGTAAAGCATAGCACTAAACCAACATGCAATTGGACTCTGGCGTGAAACTTCCACTGCTCCTGAAATAAAACAAAGTAAAAAGGCAACCTGTAAATGACATATTTGTAAAAGACAAGTAAGAAGGTATCAAATATACCAAATTTTAAAACTTCTTAAAATATCAGTAACATCCAAATAATTTTGACACGGGCTTAGTTTGTTTGATAAGATTACACATCATTGAAGATAAGCACTGAATAGCAGGTAATATGAACGATGTTGCAAAATTCTACACATCAATCCCCTCCAAAAGGCAAACCTGCTAAGGAAAGATCACGAAAAGAGAAACACCTGTGCATGAGACCTGGATCGTCAAAATATTGCTATGAAACCTACCAGCAACAACAAAGCTCTGTACAGTACTCAGCAGTGCCTTTTACAAGATCCCAAAGCACTTTACAACGGGTAGTATCTTCACCGTGCAAATGAAACGCAGAAAGTTTAGACACTAACAGTAACACTGGACTGACCTAGTATATCAAGTCCTGTGATCCATCTAGCCTGATATCTAGTCTTTCAGTGGCTAGTAATAGATGTTTCAGGGAAAGGTGAAAGAAAAGTTAACCCTTAAAAATATTTACCCTTTAACATTACTCTGGATGTTACTATTCATTTTAATAGCTAATCCTTGGCTTCACAAGTATCTTGCATCCACAAGTTCCATAGGTTAATTAGATGTTGCATAAAAGGGGTTTAGTCAGTTTAAAATCTTTCAAAGCCTTGTGTGTCCCCTTATTCTATTATAATGGATAAAAATGAATGCCCTTTTATACGTCATTTATTCTTTTATATCTGATGCCCTCGCATTCATCTCTTCTATGAACTATATACTTTTTTAAAACTCTGAGAAACCTTGCAACGCCTCTAATCATTGTCATTCCTCCCTCTCCCCCCCAGGACCCTTTCTATTTCTGATGTATCTAGAGCTGGCCAAGTTTTCCAAAGTTACATTTTGATGACATTTCAAATCTTGACATGGTTTTGCCTTTTCAACCAGTTCTAATTATATACTTTTTAAAATGAGGTGACCAGAACTGAACAATACACACCAGTAATTTATATAATTGGATCTGAATATTTTCAATATATACTATACTCAATACAACTTAATGTTGCCTGTTTTTCTGCCTCCTGCTGAGCATGGAGCAGATGTTTTCACTGAACTATTCACAGTGACAAAGATCTTTATTCATGAATAGCTAAAGCTCATTTAGAACTTATTACTGAGATTAGTTCAAATTATTACTTTCAACATGCACCACCCTACACTTAACTACACTGAATATCATTTGGCATCATGTCACCAAATTGCCTAGGTAAAACAGGCCATTCATTAATTCCTCATTGAATTCTTGTCACGACTAAGCTAAATAACTTTATGCCTCCTTTTATGATGACCTAAATTGGTTTTACAAGCAGCTTCAATAGAAACAAAATTAAACTTAATTTGCCCTCTTGCCAGGTCAAACATAAAAAAGGTCTGATACATCTTCAAACCTCACAGAACCAGACATAATAGTTTAATCCAGACATCGTAAAAGCAATTAGGAACCTCTTATGACAACTGCATACATTTCTTTAGTGGCCAAGATGACATTTGCAAGCAAATGTAACATTCCTGCACAACACGGTCTACTAAAGAGAGATACCATAACCAACACGATTGCTTCACAGATATAGTTCACTGTCAATTCAAAGCCATGAGCAGCATTCTTCATGCACCCTGAAGACAATGGGTGTGTGACAAGACAAAAGAGTTACCCAGCACCAAAGTGCAGGGCAGCTCTTGAAGCATCAAAAATGCCTGCTGAAACAAGACATTAAGGCGTGGTCTACAGTACACGGTTATTTCGGAATTAGCCGAGTTACCTCTAAATAAAACTGGTTCCGTCCACACGACCAAACCAGTTTTTTCAATTTAAAGGTTTCAGAGTAGCAGCCGTGTTAGTCTGTATTCGCAAAAAGAAAAGGAGTACTTGTGGCACCTTAGAGACTAACAAATTTATTTGAGCATAAGCTTTCGTGAGCTACAGCTCACTTCATCGGATGCATTTGGTGGAAAAAACAGAGGAGAGATTTATATACACACACACAGAGAACATGAAACAATGGGTTTATCATACACACTGTAAGGAGAGTGATCACTTAAGATAAGCCATCACCAACAGCAGGGGGGGGGAAGGAGGAAAACCTTTCATGGTGACAAGCAGGTAGGGCTAATTCCAGCAGTTAACAAGAATATCAGAGGAACAGTGGGGGGGGGGGTGGGAGGGAGAAATACCATGGGGAAATAGTTTTTACTTTGTGTAATAGCTCATCCATTCCCAGTCTCTATTCACGCCTAAATTAATTGTATCCAGTTTGCAAATTAATTCCAATTCAGCAGTCACTCGTTGGAGTCTGTTTTTGAAGCTTTTTTGTTGAAGTATAGCCACTCTTAGGTCTGTGATCGAGTGACCAGAGAGATTGAAGTGTTCTCCAACTGGTTTTTGAATGTTATAATTCTTGACGTCTGATTTGTGTCCATTCATTCTTTTACGTAGAGACTGTCCAGTTTGGCCAATGTACATGGCAGAGGGGCATTGCTGGCACATGATGGCATATATCACATTGGTAGATGCGCAGGTGAACGAGCCTCTGATAGTGTGGCTGATGTGATTAGGCCCTATGATGGTATCCCCTGAATAGATATGTGGACAGAGTTGGCAACGGGCTTTGTTGCAAGGATAGGTTCCTGGGTTAGTGGTTCTGTTGTGTGGTGTGTGGTTGCTGGTGAGTATTTGCTTCAGATTGGGGGGCTGTCTGTAAGCAAGGACTGGTCCTTGTAGGTGACTTCTGGGTACTCTTCTGGCTCTGTCAATCTGTTACTTCACTTCAGCAGGTGGGTATTGTAGTTGTAGGAATGCATGATAGAAGTCACCTACTACAGGACAGGCCCAACAAAGAAAACAACAGAACGCCACTAGCCATCACCTTCAGCCCCCAACTAAAACCTCTCCAACGCATCATCAAGGATCTACAACCTATCCTGAAGGACGAGCCATCGCTCTCTCAGATCTTGGGAGACAGACCAGTCCTTGCTTACAGACAGCCCCCCAATCTGAAGCAAATACTCACCAGCAACCACACACCACACAACAGAACCACTAACCCAGGAACCTATCCTTGCAACAAAGCCCGTTGCCAACTCTGTCCACATATCTATTCAGGGGATACCATCATAGGGCCTAATCACATCAGCCACACTATCAGAGGCTCGTTCACCTGCGCATCTACCAATGTGATATATGCCATCATGTGCCAGCAATGCCCCTCTGCCATGTACATTGGCCAAACTGGACAGTCTCTACATAAAAGAATGAATGGACACAAATCAGACGTCAAGAATTATAACATTCAAAAACCAGTTGGAGAACACTTCAATCTCTCTGGTCACTCGATCACAGACCTAAGAGTGGCTATCCTTCAACAAAAAAGCTTCAAAAACAGACTCCAACGAGAGACTGCTGAATTGGAATTAATTTGCAAACTGGATACAATTAACTTAGGCTTGAATAGAGACTGGGAATGGATGAGTCATTACACAAAGTAAAACTATTTCCCCATGGTATTTCTCCCTCCCACCCCACCCCCCCACTGTTCCTCTGATATTCTTGTTAACTGCTGGAATTAGCCCTACCTGCTTGTCACCATGAAAGGTTTTCCTCCTTCCCCCCCCTGCTGTTGGTGATGGCTTATCTTAAGTGATCACTCTCCTTACAGTGTGTATGATAAACCCATTGTTTCATGTTCTCTCTCTGTGTGTGTGTGTGTGTGTGTGTGTGTGTGTGTGTGTGTGTGTGTGTGTGTGTGTATATATATAAATCTCTCCTCTGTTTTTTCCACCAAATGCATCCGATGAAGTGAGCTGTAGCTCACGAAAGCTTATGCTCTAATAAATTTGTTAGTCTCTAAGGTGCCACAAGTACTCTTTTTCTTTTTTCAATTTAAAGAGCTCTTTATTCCGATTTCTGTACTCCACCTCGGCAAGTGGAGTAGTGCTAAAATTGAGATCGCAGTTCCGGGCTACAGGTACTGTGGACGCAATTCGATGATATTGGCCTCCGGGGGCTCTCCCAGAATGCTCCCTTGTGATCGCTCTGGACAACACTCTGAACGCCGATGCACTGGCCAGGTAGGCAGTAAAAGCCCTGGGAACTTTTGAATTTCCTGTTTGGTCACCACCATCACAGGCGACCATGCAGAGTCCACCATCACAGGCAACCACGCAGTCCCGGATTCACAGACGAGCTCCAGCATGGTCCGAACAGGAGGTACTGGATCTCATTGCATGTTGGGGAGACTAATCTGTTATGGCAGAACTACGTTCCAAAAAAAGGAACGCAACTATGTATGCTAAAGTCTCCAGGACCATGATAGATACAGGCTACTCCGGGGACACAGAACAGTGTCGTACAACCGTCAAGGAGCTCAGGCAAGTGTACCAAAAAGCCAGGGAGGCGAACGGGTACTCTGGGTCACAGCCCCATACATGCTGCTTCTACCATGAGCTGCAAGCAATTATGGGGGGGCGACGAAACCACTACCCCATCACTGTCCGTGGACACCTACAAGGATGGGGGCGGGGGGGTAGCATGGAACGAGGAGGATGAGTTTTTGGAGGACGAAGAGGACAACAACGACTACACTGCACAGGCGGCAAGTGGGGAATCAGCTTTCCCCCCAGCCAGGAACTATTCTTAACGCTGGAGCCAATAGCCTCCCGCTACTCCCAAAGCACACTCCTGGGCCGTGACCCTGGAGAAGGCACTTCTGGTGAGCGAGAGCTTGATCGGAGCCACGCGGTGGGGGATGGGGGGAAATCCAGCCGCGCTGGGCTGTTCACGTTTAGTTTACAGGGCTCATCCCTGCTCAGAGCCTCATCGAAGCTCCACGGTGTGAGGGGGGGAAGAGGGAGGGTGTTGTGTGAAGTGATCATCCCAGAGAGCCTGCAGGCTGCCTGCAAGCTGAATTCTGTTGCCTGGCCGCTGCCTGCAAGCTGAATTCTGTTGCCTGGCCGCATGTGATGGCTTACTCACACCAAGGTGGCAGGCACTTCAGTATAGGAGGCAAAATGAGACCTTGTACAGAAAGAACACGTGCTGTGTACGATGAATTGCCTGTTTCACTGAGAAACAGTGTCCCCTTTGTTCTCTAAAATGTATCTTTTAAAATACTACCCTCCCTTTTTCTCCTCCTGCAGCAGGTGCAAATGTTTCAATGCAGCCCCATCTACTCCGTCCCAGAGGCTGGTTCAGATTAGAAGGCGGAAAAAATGAACTCTGGATGACATGTTTGCCGAGCTCATGCAGTCCTCCTGCACTGATAGGGCCCAGTTGAATGCGTGGAGGCAAACAATTGTGGAGTCGCATAAAGTGTTACATGAATACGAAGAGAGGAGGGACGCGCACGATGAAAGCAGGCATGGTCAAGCTCATGGGGGAGCAATCTGACATGCTCCACTGTATGGTGGATCTAATGCGGGAAGGCAGCAAGACCACAGACTGCCGGGGCAGTCCGTGAATAACCGCCCTCCCTCCTCCCCAAGTTCCATAGCCTCCTCACCCAGATGCCCAAGAACACAGTGGTGGGGAGGCTACGGGGACCCACACAGTCAACCCCAGAGGATTGCACAAGCAGCAGAATATGCTGGCATATCCTAAATTTTTATTTGGTTTCTGGACTTGTCCTTCCCTCATCCTCCACCCCCAATCCAATACTCTCCTTCCCCCGTCTAGCTTCTGATTTCTCTCAATGTTTTGTGCAACAAATAATAAAGAACGGTTTTTAAACAATTGTGACTTTATTTCCTTTAATACATATATATAGGGGTGGGTAACTTTAACAGAAACAAACTCCTCTCACACCGTACCCTGGCCAGTCATGAAACTGGCTTTCAAAGCTTCTGATGTGCAGCGCACCCTGCTGCGCTCTTCTAATCACCCTGTTGTCTGGCTGTGTGAAGCTGGCTGCCACGCGAGTTGCCTCAACCTCCCAACCCACCATAAATGTCTCCCCCTTATCTCACAGATATTGTGACGCACACAACAAGTAGCAATTACAACTGGAATATTGGTTGTGCTGAGATCTAACCGAGTCAGTACACTGCGCGAGCGCGCTTTCAAACGTCCAAATGCACATTTTACCACCATTCTGCACTTGCTCAGCCTATAGTTGAACTGCTCCTTACTACTGTTCAGGGTGCCTGTGTACAGTTTCATGAGCCATGGCATTAAGGGGTAGGCTAGGTCCCCAAGGATAACTATAGGCATTTCAACATCCCCATCAATAATTTTCTGGTCTGGGAAGTAATTCCTTCCTGCAGCTGTTCAAACAGACCAGAGTTCCTGAAGATGCGAGCATCATGCACCTTTCCCGGCCATCCCACACTGATGTCGGTGAAACGTCCCTTGTGATCCACCAGTGCTTGCAGCACCATGGAAAAGTACCCCTTGTGGTTTATGTACTGGCTGCCCCGGTGTTCCGGGGCCAAGATGGGGATATGTTTTCCATCTATCGCCCCACCGCAGTTAGGGAACCCCAGCACATTAAAGCCATCCACAGTGGTCTGCACATTTCCCAAAGTCACTACCCTTGATAGCAGCTGGTCAATGATTGCATTGGCTACTTGCAGCACAGCAGCCCCCACAGTAGATTTGTCCACTCCAAACTGATTCCCGACTGACCGGTAGCTGTTGAACGTTGCAAGCTTCCACAGGGCTATGGCCACTTGCTTCTCAACTGTGAGGGCTGCTCTCATTTTGGGGTCTTTGCGCTTCAGGGCAGGGGACAGCAAGTCACAAAGTTCCATGAAAGTGGCCCTACACATATGAAAGTTTCTCAGCCACTGGGAATCATCCCATACCTGCTACACTATGCGGTCCCACCAGTCTGTGATTGTTTCCCGGGCCCAGAATCGGTGTTCCACAGCATGAACCTGGCCCAACACCACCATGATCTCCCAATCGCCACATGCCATGCTTCTAGGAACGTCTGTGTCCATGTCCTTATCACTATTGTAATCGTGCTGTCGTCGCTTCTTTGCCCGGTTTTGCAGGTACTGCACATACTGCTGGATAATGCGCGAGGTATTTACAATGGTCAAAACTGCAGCAGAGATCTGATCGGGCTCCATGGCTATGGCGCCTGCACGGGTAATCCAGGAAAAAGGGCACGAAATGTAGGAGTGTGGAGTGGCTGCGGAAGCTGTGCTGTTCGATTCACGGTAGCCAAACAACGGCTGAAAATGTTTGTCTTCTGTGGCTTTCACAGAGGTGGGAGCCCAGGACAGACAACGTGGAGAAGCTCGGAAGCGTGGCAATAGCGGAGAGCAGAGCTGGCAGCAGAAGCTGTGCTGCTCGGTTCACGATGGCCGACCACAGTTGAGTTGGAGAGGTGGATTCACAGTAGCAGGAGAGCAGCGGTGCACCGTCTGCTGAAAGCAGTATACCATCTGCACGCCAAAAAGGAGCAAAACAATTGTCTGCCGTAGCTTTGACGATACACACCCAGAAACACCCACGAGAATGTTTTTGCCCCATCATGCACTGGGAGCTTAACCCAGAATTCCAATGGGCGGCGGGGACTGCAGGAACTGTGGGATAGCTACCCACAGTGCACCGCTCTGATATTCGATGCTAGCCTTGGTACCGTGGACGCAATCTGCCGAATTCACACGCTTTAATGGGGACACAGAAGACCGAATGTATAAAATAGCTTCCGAAAATTTGAATAGAATAATTTCGAAATAATTTCATACTGTAGACGTACCCCAAAGCACATTAACTTCGGTGTTGATACTCTGATAAAATAGTCTCCCAACCTCTCCTCCAGAAGCTGAAATATTCAGGGTCCAGTAATCTGGTAACATCAACATTTTAATGACTGCATACCATCATTTCCCTCTCCTGATACTTCCCAAACTACTGAAGTAATGGAGTTTTTCTTCCAGATCCTTGAATGCCTGACATCTGAGTGGTGCAGGCTTGAGAGAGGCTTTCCCAATAAAGTAATCCTTAATCTACTGAAATTAGTTCTGGCGGTCCCATCTCAAAAGAGATACAGTATATTATAATTGGAAAAAGTACAGAGAAGGTCATCAAAAATTATTAAGGGTACGAACAGCTTCCATATGAGGAGAGATTAATAAAACAGACTTTTCAGCTTGGAAGAGAGATGATTAAGGGGAGATTTTATAAACCTCTATCATATCATGAATGGTGTGGAGAAAGCAGATAAGGAAGTATTATTTACTCCTTCACATAGCACAAGAACCAGGAGTCACCCAATGAAATTAATAGACAGCAGGTTTATAACAAACAAAAAGGAAACACTTCTTCACACAACATACAGTCACCTTGTGGAACTCATTGCAGGGGATGTTGTGAAGGCCAGAACTGTACCAGGGTTTGAAAAAGAATAAGTTCATGGAGGATTGGTCCATCAATGGGTATTAGCCACGTTGGCAGGGCTGCAACCCCATGCTCTAGGTGTCCTTAGATTCTGACTGCAGAAGCTGGATGGAGAGGAGATGGATTACTCAATGATTGCCTCTTCTGTTCATTCCCTCTGAAGCACCCGGCACTTGCCACTGTCAGAAGACAGGATATGAGCTAGATGGATCATTCGTCTGATTCAGTATGGTGGTTATTCTGTTCTTAAAGTCTGCCACTTCCAAAGTATAAAACAGCATGTGAAACCTATTTTGCTCCCATAAGCCCCACTAAATTCACAGCCTCTAGCTCAAGTAAACCCTAGAAAGCATTCACCAATCTCCCCCCATTCTCACAAACACACAGCTTGTGTCTGGCAAGTCTACTGAATGCATCCGATGAAGTGAGCTGTAGCTCACAAAAGCTTATGCTCAAATAAATTTGTTAGTCTCCAAGGTGCCACAAGTACTCCTTTTCTTTTTACACATATAGTTGACACCAAATCACTCTTCCCAACCAGCTGTCTGCCTGCAGCCTATATAGATGCACAACGGGTGACAGACCACCAGCTAGCTATATCACTTTCAAGACAGCATGAACTGCAGTGAGAAACTGACAGAGATGCACTTTTAGTTGCTGATTCTACAGACATCCCAAAACAAAATAAGCAGCAGGGAGAGGGAGAAAAAAAATGCAAAGTGAAAAAGAAAAAGGTTGCAGAGAAGAAAAAACATGCGCCAAGACAAAGCAGAAAGATCAGTTGCAGTGGTAGGTGTTCATCATCCAACGAAGTGAGCTGTAGCTCACGAAAGCTTATGCTCAAATAAATTTCAGGTTTCAGAGTAGCAGCCGTGTTAGTCTGTATTCGCAAAAAGAAAAGGAGTACTTGGGGCACCTTAGAGACTAACAAATTTATTTGCATCCGATGAACTGAGCTGTAGCTCATGAAAGCTTATGCTCAAATAAATTTGTTAGTCTCTAAGGTGCCACAAGTACTCCTTTGCTTTTTGCGAATACAGACTAACACGGCTGCTACTTTGAAACACTTCAACAATGAAAGTGATCTGATAAACACAACCTACCATACAACAGTTTGTTCAGAACGGCAATCTAACCTAAAAGTACATTTGGAATAAAGGAGGCCTGGAGAGGGAAAAAGGATAGCTACATTCATCAGAAAAAGAAGCAGCGATGGAATCCTCTCCACCCTACTACATAATTTTACACTTTTGAAGCCGTTTACTCCCAAACTTTCCTAAAACCCTGAGGTAAAGAAAGCTCCATTTGTATAGGGGACTACAGAACAGTCTGTCTGAACTAGCATTTCTTGTACTGTTAGAATTCATGGCATGCACTAGAAATCATGGAGGAATTCCTCAAAGGCTTCTTTTCCATGGGTCTAGATGATAAAGATATCAATGTAGCGCAAGTGACG
Organism: Dermochelys coriacea; assembly: GCF_009764565.3. Taxonomy (NCBI): domain Eukaryota; kingdom Metazoa; phylum Chordata; order Testudines; family Dermochelyidae; genus Dermochelys; species Dermochelys coriacea. Next base: position 134,034,293 of record NC_050072.1, on the reverse strand, counting down.
CTCCTACTCTACTTGCACTACATTGATGACATCTTCACCATCTGGACCCATGGAAAAGAAGCTCTTGAGGAATTCCACCATGATTTCAACAATTTCCATCCCACCATCAACCTCAGCCTGGACCAGTCCACACCAGAGATCCACTTCCTGGACACTACAGTGCTAATAAGCAATGGGCACATAACCACCACGCTATACCAGAAACCTACTGACCACTATACTTATCTACATGCCTCCAGCTTTCATCCAAACCACATCACATGATCCATCGTCTACAGCCAAGCTTGAAGATACGACCGCATTTGCTCCAATCCCTCAGACAAAGACAAACACTTACAAGATCTCCATCAAGCATTCTTAAAACTACATTACCCACCTGCTGAAGTGAAGAAACAGATTGACAGAGCCAGAAGAGTACCCAGAAGTCACCTACTTCAGGACAGGCCCAACAAAGAAAGTAACAGAACACCACTACCCATCACCTTCAGCCCCCAACTAAAACCTCTCCAACGCATCATCAAGGATCTACAACCTATCCTGAAGGATGATCCCTCACTCTCACAAATCTTGGGAGACAGGCCAGTCCTTGCTTACAGACAGTCCCTCAACCTGAAGTAAATACTCATCAGCAACCACACACCACACAACAGAACCACTAACCCAGGAACCTATCCTTGCAACAAAGTCCGTTGCCAACTCTGTCCACATATCTATTCAAGGGATATTATAGAACCTAATCACATCAGCCACATCATCAGTGGCTCGTTCATCTGCACACCTACCAATGTGATATATGCCATCATGTGCCAGCAATGCCCCTCTGCCATGTACATTGGCCAAACTGGACAGTCTCTACACAAAAGAATAAATGGACACAAATCAGACGTCAAGAATCAGAACATTCAAAAACCAGTTAGAGAACACTTCAACCTCCCTGGACACTCAATTACAGACCTAAAAGTCGCAGTTCTTCAACAAAAAAAACTTCAGACTCCAACGAGAAACTGCAGAACTGGAATTAATTTGCAAACTGGAAACCATTAAATTAGGCTTGAATAAAGACTGGGAGTGGATGAGTCATTACACAAACTAAAAACTATTTCCCCATGCTAATTTTTCCCCTGCTGCTACTCACACCTTCTTGTCAACTGTTTGAAATGGGCCATCCTGTTTATCACTACAAAGGTTTTTTTTCCGCCTGTTGATAATAGCCCACTTTAATTGATTAGTCTCGTTAGAGTTGGTATGGCAACACCCATTTTTTCATGTTCTCTGTACCTATACATCTTCCTACTCTATTGTCCACTGCATGCATCTGATGAAGTGGGTTTTAGCCCAAGAAAGCTTATGCCCAAATAAATTTATTAGTCTCTAAGGTGCCACAAGTACTCCTCGTTCTTTTTTCTGAAGACAGCTATACTTGCCCTACATCTGCGCCGAGAAAACATCCACCATGTACATCTGTGGTCAGTTTTGGAATACTTGCTTTAAACACTGATATTGCCCAGACCATAAATTTGTTGCTCCTTAAAAATAGAGCTCATTTGGTATGAACTCATACCCACAGCAGGTCTACACATCATAACAAGAGATTCAGCTGATAGAATCATAGACTATTGGAGTTGGAAGAGACCTCAGGAGGTCATCTAGTCCAATCCCTTGCTCAGAGCAGGGCCAACACCCACTAAATCATCCCAGCCAGGGCTTTGTCAAGCCAGGCCTTGAAAACCTCCAAGGATGGAGATTTCCACCACCTCCCTAGGTAACCCATTCCAGTGCTTCACCACCCTCCTAGTGAAATAGTGTTTCCTATCCAACCTAGACTTCTCTCACCGCAACTTGAGACCATTGCTTCTTGTTCTGTCATCTGCCACCACTGAAAACAGCCTAGCTCCATTCATTTATTGGCATCGGATTTACTCTTATTGCTTGTACTTTTGCTCTATAATGGCTTTGCCTAGTTTTGTATTTAAAAAAATAGTCTTAAATGTATATCAGCAGACAGTGTTAAACTCTTGATTATTAGTCCCAGATTATGAAACAAATTACTCTGATTACTACAACTCCCGAGTATGAGATGGTTCTCAAGTCTATAATCCAGTTCTGACAGCTATAGTCTGTATCATAATGGCAGCCAGCCTAAGGACAGTAGTTTGATAAATACTCAAGATATGGATACTGGGCTTAATGGAAATTCTTGATATTGCAAGTATGCAACTAACAGGGAAAATGATGAAAGCATCTTTGATTAAAAGGACCAACAAGTATATGGAGGTAAGCACGCTGCATATCTATGGATGTGATAAAATAACTTTGATTGCTAGAAGGATTTATGGATTTTTATCAATTCTACTTTGAAGCATTGCTAGCTCACACCTTGGTTTAGTCACATCAGCCCTAAAAGGACAAAAACAATCACTCCCATCCTGCCCCATTTTTGTAATCAAGTTAAGGGCATTCATGCACTACACTCTCAGACTGAAATGTTGGGACTACTGCCCCCTATTACACACTAAGGTATTCCCCCTCCCTTTCCTAGTTCGTAGAGAAGGGAGGCAAAAATTTAATCCCACCTTCAGATCGTGAAATCTTCCCTATAGAGATGCATGAGCATTAATGGAGACAGTTTTAAAATCGTTTTCCATGCAACTATATGGACATAATTTGTCTGCAGGGATATGGGAGACTGACACTGTGTTCTGACAATTTTTCAGAGGGTGATTCAACTTAAATGTGTATTTGACTACTGGAGGATGGAAGGGAGAGGAGGAGAAAAAGAAGAAGAAGAAGAAGAGTATATTTTTGGGATGGGGTGGAGACTAATCTCACTCTCAGCAAGTCTCAGATGGTCAGGATTCAAAGGTACTTTCAAGTTACTATTCAAAACATTGCTTTGCTAAACTGGACAGATGAGATGACTAACGATACACCCCATATTCTTCATAGAAATATGTCTGATATGAATATGGCATAACTAAAATATACTTTATGCAAGATGACTCATGTAAGACATCATTGGAAAGGTTATGATTTACTATGAATATACAATTTGTATGCATGTATCATTTCTGTATTTAAAAAGTTAGGAATAGACTATATAACAATTACAACTGTATATACTTGGGGAAACGCCCATCAGACAGTAAGCAATCAGACTTAATGGGTCATTAGAAAAAAAGACAATGAGTCTTTGAAGATGTGGATCTCCCATCTGCCTGGAGTTCCTTCCTGTGGACGTTGCAAATAGACGTTTCATAGTTGCTTTGACACTGCAAGGTCAGGTGATAAGATAACCGGATCCAAAATACCACCTTGAACACTGCTGGTACTTTTCCTCTGTAGAGGGATGGGGATTAAACAAAAGTTTCCCACCTTTGGTAAATCCTTTTTAAGGCTGGTGAGGGGGTTAATCTAGACTCTCCTCCATTGCCTACCCAAGAAGGACTTCTGAAAGTACCTGAAGGGATGAAGGGACAAAGGAACTAACCTGAGGGGAAAGGCAGGGGTAAGTACAGATTGAGAAAGGGGTCCAGTCTGTAAGAAGAAATAACTGGAACTCCAAGCTACAGAAACTCTGCAACTTGCCTAAAACAACATTTAGGGTGAAAAATTACTTCTTGAAAACAGTCTAAGATCTTAAGCTTAGTATGCATGTTTTCTTATATTTGCTCAGTAACCTACTTTGTTCTGTTTTCTATCCCTTATAATCACTTAAAATCTGCCTTTTCTAGTTAATAAATTTGTTTTGTTTATTAAACCCAGTTTGTGCAATTTTTAACTGGGTGGGGGCAAGAAGTTGTGCATCTCTCTCTCCGCATTGAAGGAGAGGGCGAATTTTTATGAGCTTGCCCTGTGCAGACCTTTCTATACAGCGCAAGACAGTATTATTTTGGGTTTATTCCCCAAAGGGGGTGTGCATGTGAGTGCTTGGCGAATCCTCTCACAGAGCTGACTTTAGTCTATGTCTGCAGCTGTGTGTGCCCCTGCTGCAAGAGGCCGGAGAGCAAATGCAACACAACAGAGAGAGGGAATCCAGGCTGCTGGAGCAGGAGGGGCTCAGTGAAACCCCAGTACATCAGCTGTCATCCCAGAAAGGGGGTCCAACCCATTCCAATTACCACAACTTCCTTCCACATTTTACCTTTAAGTCAGTCTACAATTTCCATTGCAGCTTCTAAATATTTCTGAATTAAAATCAAGTTTTGTTTTTCGCCTTCCTCCTCTTGTAAGCCCTAAACTACATTTGGTAAAGTGAACAGGAGTACTTGTGGCACCTTAGAGACTAACAAATTTATTTGAGCATAAGCTTTCATGGGCTACAGCCCACTTCATCGGATGTATAGAATGGAACATATAGTAAGAAGATACACACACACGGTGGAAGTTGCCATACAAACTGTAAGAGGCTAATTAATTAAGATGAGCTACCATCAGCAGGAGAAAAAAAATGTATATACATCTTCTTACTATACGTTCCATTCTATGCATCCGATGAAGTGAGCTGTAGCTCACGAAAGATTATGTTAATAAATTTGTGCCACAAGTACTCCTGTTCTTTTTGCAGATACAGACTAACATGGCTGCTACTTTGAAACCTGACATTTGGTAAAGTGAAAACGTCCCTAGAGATGTACAAACAAGAAAGCAAGCAATATTAAATTTAATCTCTGCTCTAAGCATAGGAAAAGGAATGGTTGCCAAAGGGAGAGAGAAGAGTTATACTAAGAGAAAAAAGTACATTTCCAGCCCACAGGTTATTACAAGCAACTGAAATTCAGAAAATAAAGATGCCCTCTAATTATCCTTTTTAAACTATCCTTGAAACATGAGAAGACACCTATTGACATCAAAAAATGCACAAGTGGATCAAAGGCAACACACAGCCCTTACTGTATTCACTTAATTGGAATATTCACAAAAGGCAGTATTTCTAATCATAGATTCAAGCAAATATCCAGTAAAGTCAGTTTTTAATATCTGAACTCCAGCACAAAAGGCAAGTTTACAAAACTGACACCAACTAGTATCTTGGAGTTTCAAATTTAAACATAAAATACAGACTGTAAAGATTTAATATGTATTGCACGATTTGTTTTACAACACTGCAATAATTATTAATGTTAAAAATCAGAGGATATCTGTTCGGCTTGAATACTATTATCACTGCTTTGGACATTAAAGTTGCAGTTAATTAAGTTTAATTGTAATTGACAAGGTTAACGAAGGAAATAATGATCTGGGTGAACAATCAGGTTCACTTAATGACACATGTGAAGTGTATAAAAGGGTCATTAGATCCAGATCCCCTAAAATAAAATGAGGATACACATACAGGAGTGGAAGACGTGCAGAATATGGGGTAGTTTAGGTTTTTTAAATATTTATTTGGATTTCTACGATAATAAAAGGGGCACCTATCCAGAGCTCTGCCCCCCCCCCATACATTACAAAACCAGAAATAAATTAAACAGCAGCTTACCCCTCTGCCAGCCAACTGGACTAAACCTCCAACAAAACTATTTCCTTCCCCCTGCATTAAAAGGTACAAATAGAGTAACCTTGCAGCATGCCCTTCACACCAGAACAAATGGCTATTTAAGATTGAGGAAATGAACCTATAACAGAGCTGAGGGACCCTCACAGAGAATACACTACCATCTCTTTTAACCATGCTTCACCTCTTAAATTAAGGAGAATCCACCTAGCACACCCCCACTAATCACAACTGTGGCAATATGGCACAAGGAGAGAGGTAGTATCTCAAGCAGCACGTTCCCAAGTTATTGAGGGCTTTATAGATCAAACACAACATTTAAAATTCAATCAGGAAACCAAAAGGTACCCCATGTAAATCACTGAGTATAGGTATCCTGTGCTGCAACTGGGAAGTACCATTCAATAGGCAGACTGCTGTATTCTGCACTAATCTTGGTTTCTGGACTGATTAAAGTTACAGCCCCATGCAGAATGTATTGTACTTATCCAGTCTTGGAGTGACAAAAGTATGCATCACGATAACAGGGTCCACATCCAAAAAACCCTGTGAGTTTTCCAGCCAGGTACAGACAGTAAAGAAGCATTCTTGGACACTGCTGCCAATCATCATCTAACAATATCTGGGGAGGCAGTAACACCACTTCACAAATGGCAGGCACATCCTCTCAAACATAGGTGTAGCAATAATCCTTGGCATATCTTCCAATAGCTCTCTTCAACCTACCCTCACCACGTCAGTTTTAGCCAGATAGTGGCATGGATAAGAGCTAGCAATCTCCCTCAGACACTGGAGCAGGTGTTCAACAATACTATCTGGGCCTGGTGCAAACTTAAATATAGATAGAAGTTACATTATATTAGATGTATAAAAGATCTAAGAAATGACCCCCTAAGCTGTCAAACAGAGATCAGAGTTTAGTAGTTAAGGCTCCTTTCCTCATTCCTGGGCTGGAAGGGAAAGTTTTCCAGCTGATATGGTGTCTTAGATTTTAATAATCTTTGCTTTTTATATTTTGTACCTGCACCTAGACATAGTGATAGAGGTAATTAATAAAAATCAACAAAACAAACCTATACAGTAAAACTGCCTGCAGTACGCAGCAGCAATAGTTTTTGAGGTGCGGTGGGGGTGTCACCAAAATAAATCACATTTCTGACAAAAAACTGTATGTGCTATTTGTTACTGTAAACAAATAAGATTATAACTGAAAGCTTAGATAAACATTTTTATTTTTTCTAGTTTACTTTGTGCATTTCTGACAGCATTTTCCACGTAATCTAATTCACTGTCCTATATTCTCAGTTTTCTGTTTGGTAGGCTTTCCAATAGCAACAGGAGGGCAAAAAACATTTGAGGGTATTTCTAGCTATTTAATGCAGTAAGTATGTGCGTGTGTGTGTGTGTTTGGGGGTTTTTGCTGTTTTTTAAGAAGTTAATCACACTCCCTCTTTTGTTCCTCTTTCCCAACCCCCTCCATATGTTTCCCTGACAACTGGCTGAATTCTCCATGGGCTAGTCTACACTGGCACTTTACAGCCCTGCAACTTTCTCGCTCAGGAGTGTAAAAAAAAAAAAACCACACGGTTCAATGCTGTAACATTCCAGTATAGACAGTGCATCAAAGCTGGTAGCCATGCTGGTAGCTACACCCCCCGTGGAGGTGGGGGTTTTTTTTGTTTTTTTTTTTTTGGTTTTTTTTTTTTTTTTTTTTTTTTTTTTAAGAGCACTGGCAGAGCTCTCCCCCATCCCTGTGACGTGACTATAAAAGCCACATTAAAGCGCTGCTATGGCAGCATTTTAAGGTTGCGAGTGTAGACAAGCCCCGTGACATAATTTCTCCACACTGGTGCTGGTGAGTTCCAGTCCTAAAGGCGATGTCCACACTAGGAATCTTCAGCAAAAGTTTCCCAGTAGTAGCACCAGTAGAATCCTAATGCAAACAAATTTTCAGCAGTTTCTTGTATTTTTATCATGTGTTAATTAAGAACTGCTTAGATGCTGTATTAACAACAGTGTTTAAGACTCCAGATGCTGCTGGAATCATATCTACATTAGGGCTCTCACCAATAGTGTCCAAAAAAAATCCACTAATATTAAGGTTCCTTAGTATAGAAACAGACTAGGGCCATGTCAACAAAAATTACGTCAATCTAATTTACGTTGGCATACAGCCAACAGAGTTATTAAATCACTTGTGTGCATGCATGTCACAGAGTCACCAGGACGATGCTCTGGAACTGCTCTGTAGGAAGCCAGTCAGGACTCTGGGGTAGCCTCCTCTCTCTGAGCATACTATCACCAGGGCAAGCAGCTTACACAGCTTCGACCTTCTTGGGTCTGACCTCGGAGCATTCAGCATCCCCTTCCACACCGTGCACTTCCCACAGTGAGTCCATCCGGATGGGGTTCCTGGGGAAGCCAGAGGGCCTAGCACCCCAACTCCGCAGTCAGACATGACTCTCAGCCAGCCGGTAAAAGAGAAGGTTTATTAGTCGACAGGAACACAGCATAGGACAGAACTTGTTAGTCATTGAATTCTGTGCTTTCAGCCTAGTCCATCTTGGGGGAAGGGGAGCCCAGAGCCAGGGCTCTGGCCCTCCCCCTGCATCCCAAGCCAGCTAAGACTGGCTCTCTTCCAGCTGCCTGGCCCCCTATTTGGTGGAGCCACAGCAGGGCGAGTGGTCCGGATACACCATGAAGCATCGCCCAAATAGATCCAGCTTCAGCCTTTTAAGAGCCCACTCCATGATAAGGCATTCCTTCTCCATGGCTGCAAAGCCCTGCTCCCAGGGCAGCAGCTTTCTGCTCAGGTACATGATGGGGTATTTCTCCCCCTTTGCATTTGCCTGCCTCAGCACCACGCCCAGCCCTGTGTCTGGGGCATCGGTGAACACCATAAATGACTTGTCAAAGTCTGGGTTTCCCAGCACCGGGCTCTTGACCAGATCCTCCTTCAGCATGCACAGAGCCCTCTGGCACTGCACAGTCCAGACCAGCTTGTCTGGCTTATCCTTTTGCATAGCTCAGTGATGGGAGCTGACAGAGCTAAAGTGGGGCACAAACCTCCAATAGTGCCCCACCATCCCAATAAAGGCCTGGGCCTGTTTCTTAGTCTGGGGAGCAGGTCAGTCTCTGATCACCCCCACCTTGGCCAGCTCTGACTTTAGGCAGCCGCTCCCCACCTTGTGGCCCAGATACAATACTTCTGCCATCCCCACCTTGCACATCCCAGCTTTTACAGTCAGCCCTGCATCCTGGAGGCGACTCAGTCCCCTCTTCACCTGGGACACCTGGTCCTTCCAGGTCTGGCTAATGGCACAAATATCATCAATATACACTACGGTAAAATTCTCCATCCCCCTCATCCACCTGGCGCTGGTAGGTGACCGACACCTCCTTGAGCCCAAAAGGTAGGACCAGGGACTTGTTCAGCCCCAAAGGGGTGACAATCAGGTTTTAACATGGCATCTGGATCCAAAGGCACCTGCCAGTAGCCTTGGGTGAGATCCCTGGTCATGGGGTACTGAGTCCCCCCTCAACTTGTCTAGGATCTCATTAGGCCTAGGCACGGGCAGGCACCAGACATGGTGATGGCATTGAGCTTCCGATAGGAAAAATGGGTTGATCCGATTCTTTGTGGCCTGAGGTCCAGAACCACAGGAAAGACCCCCTGAGGCTGGTGGATGGCTGCATCACCACTAAAGCCAGCATGTCTCTGACCTCTCCCTCCAGGGCCTGGGCTGTGTTCCCAGTTACTCTGAATGGGGCACACCTGATGGGTGGGCCAGCTCCCATCTCCACCCAGTGGACAGCTCCAGCTCTTAGTGAGCCCAGGCCAGTTGGAAAACAGCTGTTGGTAGGAATGCAGCATCTCTCTGATCCCTGCCTCCTGGGCAGGGGTTAGCTGGTCAGAGAGGGGAACTGATTCCAGCAAGGAGCTGGCTCCTGTCTCAGGGAAGAGATCCACCAGGGGATCTTCCCCCTTCTCCCACTGGCCACACACGGCCAGTACCAGACTCTCCCTGTCACAGTACAGCTCCATCATGTTGACCTGGTACCCTCGGTGGCTGTGAGCCTGGTTGGGCAGTTTCACCAAATTATGTCAACCTAACTTGCATCAGAATACAGCCACCGCAGTTATTAAATCACTTGTGCGTGCTCACACTTGGCTCCTTGTGTCAGCACTGCACATCCTCACCAGGACCGCTTGTATAGATTATCTTGTCAGTGTGGGGCATTGTGGAATAGCTCCTGAAGGCTAGTAACAGTCAATGTAAGCAGTGCAGTGTCTACTTGGACACTACGGCAACCTACTTACATCAACCATGACTCTTCACCACTCATAGGTGGCGTCACTAAATTGGCGTAGCGAGGCACTTACTTGGTGGAAGTCAAATTTAAGTGAAGACACTTGTACAGCTAAGTGAACACAAGGCAGCTTACATCGACCTAACCGTGTAGTGCTGACCAGGCCTAAGGATGGCTCCTATTTAGTCTCCTCCTCATCCACAGCAGCAGTCCCTAGTAGAAGTAGATAAACTGACTGCTTCTTCCCTGTTTCCACCTGCTTTTTCATACTTCAGCTCTTCTTAGCAATCTTTGATGACAGCAAAGCAGCTGGAAACTAAATACTGTATCACATGACTAGCCTGCTCCCCAAAAGCCAGCAGAGATCAAAGTTCAGGAATCTCTGCACTAAGCAATAAAAAGTTTAAGTATCACAAACAAATCAAAACTATAAAGGTAGCCAGCCTAGCAAAGATTATGCTAGGCATCATTAGAACTCTCTGGGCGCTAAACACTGGTGTTTTGCAATTCAATCATTGTTTTCTTGCTATAGTGCTGACATAGCTAGAAAGCTTGTTGCTTCAGTGCTAACTGTCCTTTAGCATTACTATTGCTAACAACATTATGGGTGGAATAAAGCCTTCAAAAACACAGAAATTCAATTTTACGTAGATCATCCACTTACAAATTAACTGGTTTCAGAGTAGCAGCCGTGTTAGTTAATTAGGATGCATGCATCCGATGAAGTGAGCTGTAGCTCATGAAAGCTTATGCTCTAATAAATTTGTTAGTCTCTAAGGTGCCACAAGTACTCCTTTTCTTTTTGCGAATTAACTGTCATTTATGTTTGTCCCATGAAGCACCCTTTAACACTAATGAGGCATCATGAAATCATGCAGAATGTGACGTGCGCAAAGCCAATTCGTCTGCAAATACTGTAGTTTAGAGGTGAAGTTTTGGTTTCAAAAGCAGAGGCTGATGCAGAATACAAATTTTCAGTTGTTTTTTCTAAAAAAAAGTTTGACAATAAATATTCTTGTAAAAAAGTGTGACAAAGCCCTGCTTTTTAATACTCTCCCATCATTTCTTCCTCACTGTCCTCCCCAACCTACAAAATTAATGATTAATATCACACACCATGCTTGTCTTGATTATACACCTAAAGGGTGAAATAAAAAACCCTTTTAAAATAAAATACTTTTAAATACTATTCAAGATTACTTAGTTTCCATATCAGTAAGAATACGGTTACTAACAACAACAACTTAGCACTAAAAAGAGGATTAGATTCACTTATCAAAACCCTGTGCCAAGGATTCTCTGATTCTCCTAAAAAAAAAAAAATCAGCTTATGTGGAGAAACCTACAAATAAAAAAATTCTACATTAAACATGACTAACAAGTGACACCGGTACCTCACTCATGAGCACTACATTTCCCTTCACAATTTAAGGAAAATGTTTCTTATGTCACAAAGTGTATCAAAAAGTATAGTAAAGAAGTTTTTTCTCTCTTAAAAAAAGCTCATACTTTAACAGGTAACCATGCCATTACTAAAAAAAAAAAAGGTACAGTTTCCACAAATTATCCCTAAAGAGTACTTAGAAAAAGAATAAATTTGAAGTCCTATATAATATAGATGGTCCAAAGTTTAAGTTGTGAAAACAAAGAAAGCATTTCAAAAAAGTAAAGTCATTTTCTAAAAAGAATGCAGTAAACCCTCAATGTAATACAATATGATGCAAAATGCAGGCTGCTGACTGACTATGCTGTGACACAATGGGACACCACATATACTGCAAGTCTACTGACTGAGTTACAGCTGGAATGATTTTGACCCATTCACAACTCCAATATTTATGTTACAGTTCTTTTTTTTGGGGGGGGGGGGGGGCTCAACGCCCCTTCCCCCACACAAAAAATTACCAATTCCATGCTCAAGTTAGAAAGTGAGCTATACTTAAACCTAGATAAATATTACAAACACAAATTTATGTATTTTAATTGAAATTTCTAAGTGAATTCAATGTGTGCTCAAACCGATTCTATGGTCATTTACAGCATTGTAGTTTGCTGATAGGAATATGTGTAGAAGCAACAAAAAATTAAGCAAATACTGGAGAATATTAATGGAAAATAAATTTTGAATATGTATACATAAGTGTTTCTACCAGAAACCTGATTCTAAAATAGGAAGATTCTAAAATCTTCTTGTATTTAAAGTAGTAGACTGAGGACATAGGAGATTGGGGCTCTATTTCTGACTCTTCCACATACCTCCTGTGTGACCTTGCACCAATCTTTAATCACTGAATCAGATCATCCATCTGTAAAATGTGGGTATTTCATTAATGTTTGTGAGATGCACAGATACTGAAGTGAGACATGCAAAAGAAAAGCAAGTCAGACAAAAAAATTATAATCAGGGAAGAAAAATATACCATAAGACCAAAGTACCCAATTTACTCAACAGCTTAAACTTTCAATATCAACTAGCCACAACGAACTGCTTGCAAACGAGTAACAGACAAAGATTTATTCACTGAAATTTGGCTAGTTGTTCCAAATATTTAATTATTTTTTAAAATCGAGCTCTTTTCAAGCCTGTCAAAACAGAGATAAAAATATGTCAAATGAGTAGTTATGAATTATTTGTCCAGCTCTAGCCAGAGCTAGGGAACTGCTGCCACTAAGGCAAACTTTCTAAAATGCAACATTTTACTGACGCCATACTGAAGATGTGCCATAAGAGGGGGAGAAAAGTAGGTACTTTCTTCACTAATGTCCATTTCCAATTTGGACCCAATTCTGCAGTTCAAAGGAATTTGGAACTTGAAAGTAATGCAACATCTTCTCTGTTATCTATACATAGGAGATTTCTCACTTTTAAACTGCTTGTTCATTTAATGCCATAAGTCAATATTTGTGACATCACAATCACTTTTACAGTAGGGAATTTACTACCACAATTGGCTTACACAGAGATGTTGCTTCTCCTGCTGGATTGTAAGAGGTTTAGAAAAAAAAAGCTTCTATTAACATTACTATTAGAGTAATAAGCATAGATTAGTATCCGTGGAAGACAGAAATGTGTCTTTTAGGTATTTTTAATGCATCTGCCTACCATACTTTGATATTATGCAAATAGCTGACACTGCATATATTTATAGTCTTATTTAGATTTTTTCACTTATTTTACCTAGATCAATTTCAAATATTGTTGGACACATTGTTAGTAATGAGCAAGCCTTGGCAAATGCACTTGCCAATGGCAAACAGTAAAACTTGTCTTGGTGAATTTACTCATCAGTTATTACAGAATAAGCTTTTTAAACAAAAATAAAGCATCTAGCCCTTCTGGTAGCAAATAGCCTTCAGAATGTGAAGTAAACAGAGCAATGCAATGGTCTTCCTAAATCTGCATAAGTCTGATAAAACAGTCATGAACTGCCAACGACCCAGATACAGGGAAGTTACTCTGGGGCAGAGGGACTTTCCCAATCCTTTAAGTCACTCCACAGTAATTATTCCAGTCTCAAGGCTGGATTAATCTATACAACACTTGACCCAACTCTATGGGAGGTGAAGGCTAGTTAATAGCCCCAAATCCATAGTGCACAACAAGCCCCACAAAGCTTGCACCCCACCACAGACTTTCCAAATATTGCCCCAACTCGTATATAGAAGAAAAATGTTGGAAATGCCACAACATAGCTTTCCATAGAAAGGGAGGATTTATTCTTATAACAGTCGAATTAGCTTCTACACGCCTGAGTGTCGTGTTGACTCTGGAAAGTTTCTGGGCCCATCTTTGTTCAATCCTTCAAAAATGTTGAACTTCCAAGGAACTTCAACCACCTCATCCCTTCTGTCCAAAGCCATGCAGAAAAAAAAAAAAAAAAAAAAAGCAAGCACCAATAGCAAGGCTTTTAACCAGCAAGTTATTGGACTATTTGGCCATTTATTTTCCCTAGCTTGAGAAAATGGGAAGGCATGGCATTGGCTGTAGATCATAACTATGTACCTTCTGTTGCTGATTTATTGCTATTTGTTGGGAATATGCTGATTAACGAAGGGTTCTTCATTGTTGGATATTTCAAAACTGTCAAAAGGCACCTAGATAAAAGGATGAGCACTATAATTTTGTGTATTACGTAAAACAATAGCAGCAAGAGCACAATCACCTGACTTGAAGTGTACAAATATAAAGAGACATCCCTACAAATCCATATATAACTTTAGGGTCTCCCTGCTTGAGGGGCACTCATTTCAAAGTTTTTTACAGAAAGTTTTCCAGTAATTTGCCACTAAGTTAGACAGGACACACACCACTTGAAATTGTATTGGAATAGACATGAGAAAACTAAAGCTTCAGGAAGACATGAGAGAACTGAAGTTTCAGGTTATCATTATTAGTTGCAATAATACCACATTCTGAAGTTCAGAACACTTTAGAAAAGTGTAAGAACTTAACTTTTTTAGAATAATTTTACAGTTCTAATACCATTCATCCCTAATTATTTTGCAAACAGTATGCAGCTACCTCTGGGGGTGGAGAGCAGCAACCAATTGATGCACCGCATATGCATAAAAAGGAATGGTTATCTAAGGCCACCAGAGCAAGCCTCAATTCCTGTGAAAATGAACACCAGTTCTTTTAAGATCTCGTGTCTGCAATGACAATAGCAAAAAAGGGAACATAGTTTTTCAAAGTTTGCAGCAATAGTAGAAGCTATAGTGTAGACAAGGGTCAAGATTGTTTACCATTATATTATCTAACCCTGCTTAATGTTACCTATTCCCTACCCCGTGCAAATATTCACAACTCCACTCGCCAACAAAGCTGACGTATCTCATTCCCCCAGTGCTGGCACAGAAGGGATTTGGGGGGAGCCCTAACAGGTGCATCAGGCAAGAGATTGAGACCCTCCACTCCACACACACACACAATTTCTGGGGCTCAAATCAGTGGCAATTTTAAGTGCATACAATTCACAATTCATAAAGCCAGAAGGGACCACTGTGATTATGTCGTCTAACCTCCTGAATAATACAAGTCACAGGACTTCCCTGCATTAGTTCCTGCTTGAAGTAGAGCACATCTTTTAGGGGGGAAAAAAAATCTTCAGAGTCCCGTAGAGCGCACCATTTACATCTGTGCCCCATGCCCACATTTAACTGCCAAGAGCACCAGTCTCCCTTTCCTATCCATGGTCCCATACATATAGGCTTGGCAGAACGCGATGTGTTTTTACACAATTTCAACAGACAATATAGCTGTTTATTTTCAAGCATTTTTTCAGCGTTTATTGATTTAAATTGGCAGTTGTGCAACATTATGGGTTTAACCATTTCCTCCCCCCCCCCCATTTTTATCTATTTAAATGTTCACAGCACAGACACATCATGGGGGGAAGGGTCTGAATTATTTAGCCACCGTAGATGCCGGGACTCACGAAGTTAAAACTTAAACGGCAAACAGAACATGCCACAACATACACCGGCAACACCCCTCAAGCAGCGCTTGTTTTTTAGAGACGGAAACATTGTTTCCATCGCTGCGCTCGCCGCGCTGCGCCCGCTGCCGTGGGAGCCCCCGGCCCTGACAGAGCCTCGGCTGCGGCAGAAGTTCAAGGCCGCCCCTGCCCGGAGAGTCGGGCTTCCGCAGAAGTGCGGGAGCGAGCCCCAGAGCGGCGGGGGGGAAGCGCCCAGGACAGGGAAGGTCGGGGGCGGGGCAGGCTGGACAGCGGATGTGGGGGCCCCCATAGCGCCCCACGCACCGCCCCACAAAGCCCGGGGCCGGCGTTACTGGAGACAGATGGGGGGGTTACCACAGGCCCCCCCGCTCCCGTTGGTTGCAGGAGGCTGCCGGGCTCGCAGCCGGGGGGTCCCTCCCCCGGCCCTGCTGGGCTGCCGTGTCCCCGGGGGGCTCCCGCCTGAGGGGAGCGGGGCAGCCCAGCGCTGCTGGTTGGGGGGGCTCACCCCGCTGCTCCTTCAGCGCCATGACGGAGGCCAGGTAATGCGCCGCGTCGAAGAAGGGGAACATGGGCAGGCGGGAAAAGCGCAGCGCCACCGGCCCCAGCTCCATGGCGGCGGCGACGCCTTCTCTGCGGCCCGGGCCTGCCCCGGCTCGCGCGCCGCCCCCCACAGCTGGCGGGCGGGGAGAAGGGAGGGCGCTGAGTGGGTGGGACCAGCGCGGGGGGCGGGACTTGCGGGGGGGAGGGGGGTTGCTGGGGCAGAGGAGGGGGCGGGGAGCTGGAAGGGGGCGGGACTTGCTGGGGGCGTTCTAGGGGCAGAGGAGGGGGCGGGGAGCTGGAAGGGGCGGGACTTGCTGAGGGGTGCTAGGGGCAGAGGAGGGGGCGGGGAGCTGGAAGGGGCGGGACTTGCTGAGGGGTTGCTAGGGGCAGAGGAGGGGGCGGGGAGCTGGAAGGGGGCGGGACTTGCTGAGGGGTGCTAGGGGCAGAGGAGGGGGCGGGGAGCTGGAAGGGGGCGGGACTTGCTGGGGGGTTGCTAGGGGCAGAGGAGGGGCGGGGAGCTGGAAGGGGGCGGGACTTGCTGAGGGGTTGCTAGGGGCAGAGGAGGGGGCGGGGAGCTGGAAGGGGCGGGACTTGCTGAGGGGTTGCTAGGGGCAGAGGAGGGGGCGGGGAGCTGGAAGGGGCGGGACTTGCTGAGGGGGTTGCTGGGGCAGAGGAGGGGGCGGGGAGCTGGAAGGGGCGGGACTTGCTGGGGGGTTGCTGGGGCAGAGGAGGGGCGGGGAGCTGGAAGGGGCGGGACTTGCTGGGGGGGTGCTAGGGGCAGAGGAGGGGGCGGGGAGCTGGAAGGGGCGGGACTTGCTGGGGGGTTGCTGGGGCAGAGGGGGGGGCGGGGAGCTGGAAGGGGCGGGACTTGCTGGGGGGGGTGCTAGGGGCAGAGGAGGGGGCGGGGAGCTGAAGGGGGCGGGACTTGGGGGGGTGAAGGGGCAGAGGAGGGGGCGGGGAGAAGGAGGGGGGACTTGCTGAGGGGGTGCTAGGGGCAGAGGGGGGGCGGGGAGCGAAGGGGGCGGGATGGGGGGTGCTAGGGGCAGAGGAGGGGGCGGGGAGCTGGAAGGGGCCGGAACTTGGGGGGGGTTAGCAGGGGCAGAGGAGGGGGGGAGGGAAGGGGGCGGGACTTGCTGGGGGGCTGGGGCAGAGGAGGGGGGGGGAGGGAAGGGGGCGGGATTGGGGGGGGGAGAGGAGGCGGGGAGCTGGAAGGGGGCGGGACTTGCTGGGGGGTTGCTAGGGGCAGAGGAGGGGGGCGGGGAGCTGGAAGGGGGGGGATTGCTGGGGGGTGTGAGGGGAGAGGAGGGGAGGGGGGAGCTGGAAGGGGGGGGAATTGCTGGGGGGGTGCTAGGGCAGAGGAGGGGGGGGGAGCTGGAAGGGGGGGCGGGAGGGGGGGTGTAGGGGCAGAGGAGGGGGGGGGGAGATGGAAGGGGGCGGGACTGGCTGAGGGGGGGCTAGGGGCAGAGGGGGGGAAGGGGGGAAGGGGGAGAGGAAGGG